>NC_134689.1:83109665-83462165 GCF_050947455.1 Rhinoderma darwinii
CCAAATCGTGGTGTTTTTTACAAATAAATATAGAATTTATCGACCAAATTTTTTCAGTAACATAAAGTACAATATGTCACAAGAAAACAATCTCAGAATCACTTGGATTAGTAAAAGCATTCCGAAGTTATTACCACATAAATTGACACGTCAGATTTATAAAAGCGGCTTCGTCATGAAGGCCAAAACAGGCTCAGTCCTGAAGGAGTTAATACTAGGATAGCAGTTTGTAGATATCATATACACATTATATACGCACACACACACGCACGCACGCACGCACACACACACACACACACACACAAACACACACACACACACACACACACACACACACACTGCCCTTTGTTGAGGAAGTGTGGTATAGGTGCCAGTGTATCCCACCTTTGATCCAGAGGCAAAAGTTACAGGACAGAAGGGAAAATTGCAACACTGGTTCACCGACTGTACTTCTTTGGACCACTTTTGGTAGTTACTAACCACAGCATCCAGAAACATCCCACAAGAGCTACTGTTTTGTCAAAGTTGCTCAGATCCTCACGCTTTTGCACATATTGCCTGCTTCCAGCTTCAATAACTGACTTTTCCCTTGCGGTCTAATATATCCACTCCTTTACAAGCATCATTGTAATAAGATAATCAATGTTATTCCCTTAACTTATCAGTGGTCAATTTTATGACTGAACGGTGTATATAGATAAACATGTACTACATATATATACACACCCCATATATACAGACATTATATTCACACAAACTGTATACATATACAACACACATGTTATATATGTACATTAGAAGTGTCCCTACCACATTAATATCCATCACTGGTTTGAGTTGCTTTGTAGTGCAGTGCTAAGCACCCTCAGGGCAGGATCTCAGGAGGTCCTACACACGTTCTGCTGTCCTTTTAACGAGTAGGAAGTGAAGATAAAATGTTATCCTTGCATTATTAGCCCAGGGTTGGCAACACCGATGGGGACCCAGTGCAGCTGCACCACCGGCCTTATTATTAAACTGCCCTGTGAGAGGTCACTAGCAGCTTTTTATACCCATTGAGAGTATTTAAGGTCACACTGTGACAATGTTTTTTTGCAAGTTTGTGCCTGAATTTTACTTTTGTGCATTCTATGTAAACTTATAAAAATGATAATGTGTGTGTGTGTTTGTGTGTGTGTGTGTGTGTGTGTGTGTGTGTGTGTGTGTATAAGTGTGAATATGTGTCTTGACATCAACCTTTTAAATATTCATGTTTCTGATTTTCTTTTATACATATATTGGTTAAAATCTAGTCAATTATATAAACATAAAAGTATTAAAATTATATAATGTAAATACCAACAAAAAAAAATCATATTTTATTAAAAGAGCACTTGCTGCCTGTGATTAATAAATTTAGCATTTAAAATGACTTAAAATAACATACTAAACACTCATTAACCTCTTCAAAGCTTGAGAGGTCTATAAAGTTGTGCACAATTTAGTTACAGCGATTACTGTAAAGGTTATTAAATTATTATCACAAAGAAGAATCTTAAATCAAGAGGTAATTTGACATGGCCAATTAAAAACTAAGGAAAGCAAAGAAGAATAAATAAAGTCTTCAAAAAGTAATCACTGAAATATTTATAATGTAGCAGCTTCAAACAAAGCTTTTATTGTTGAATATCAACATACTGTAAAACGAACTCAGAGACCAAAGAAAAAAGTAACCAAAGAGCTAATCAATAATTGGGTAAATTACTCTGAGAATACACCATCTAAAGAAAAGGACATAAGTACTTTAATGTAACATTTAATTTGTGCTGAAATTATGATTAATTTATTGTAGGAATATGCAGTAAAAAGAGTTTCCCTGCACTTGCTCTGTGTGAAAAATAAATGTCGCTAACCTGAAAAAAATATATAAAACAAAAGTCTGTAATATTCCTCCTCTCAAACTGGGTTTTCAGGTGTGATGACTAAGCCACAATGATGATGTGTCCATAGTAATGGAACAACACATAGACAGTGTCATAGAGATAATAATAACATTGTGGCTAACTGTAGCTACCACTAGGGGAAGCTTATTGCACTTGTAAATTTATGCAACTTATGACAGTATTGAAAAATCTCTCCCAGTGTTTCATATAGATTTGTCAGAAGTCTCACACATATATAAGGCGATGACAAAATACTACAAAGTGGTATAAACTCACTAATATGGTAGAATGTTATTAATCTGGATGCCAACAATAAAGATATGTTAAGGGGGTTTTATACAAGACGATTATTGGGCGGTTGACGATAATTGCCCTGTGTAAACAGGGCAGCGGTCAGCAGATGAACAAGCAAACACTCGATCACCTGCTGGTCGTATGATTTTAAAAAAAGTAAAATATTATCGTTGTCGGCAGCACATCTCCCTGTGTAAACAGGGAGACGCGCAGCCGACATGATGATAATGTATGGGGACGAGCGATTGGCGTAACGACCGCTCATCCCCATCCATAACTCCTTGTGACAGGAGCAAACCCGCGCCTATTGACGATGTCTCGTTAATCGGTGCTCGCTGCACCAGCCGAGTGTCTGCCGGTGTAAAAGGGCCTTAAGTGGTCAGAATGTGCAAAATATCACAGATGATTTTTGTGTTCAACCCTAATGATCATTAGTTCAGCAAATCTGATGGCTGTGTTCACACTGTTCAGTTTGAGTGCCGTTTTTTTTATGCATTTTTCTTTTTTCAAACTCTTTATTTGTCAAAAAAGACATGATAAATCAATGTATATTCCCACAGGTCGGGAGCATTTATAGCTTCACAGAGCTATGATAGTATTGTCAGTAGTAAACATTGTGAGGTGGAATGATACTTAAACATATGTATCTTGAATTAAAAAAAAAATTGGATTTAGTTTTTTATTATTTAACATTAAATTCAAACACATGCACGAGTATGGTGTTAGTGCAATATACATATTCTATTCCTAGAGTATTTTGTATTAAAACTCAGTTAAGGGTTATCTCTAGATAATGTTCGAATATCATGTTCAATTTGGAAGAAGTTAGAAGTAAGGAAGAATTAAACTTGAAATAAAAACAATCCAAATCTGGTGCAGCTATCTTTATCTAAGTTGTTGGTTCTTTCATGTATAAGTGATCCACATAGTCAAACAGTAGTCTCTAAGCGATTTTTACGAGGACCAACCTGTCCATTTGGCATCACATTTTGGAAGTCTGCTTTCGAGGATACTGAATATTCTCTCAAACTGATGTATCTCTTTAATTTTTTTATGAGTCCTCAAAAATTGAATAGTTAGGGATTTCCATCTTATTGCTACTGTCCATTTTGCTGCAGATAGAATATGTGAGATTAATTTTCTACTTTGTCTAGATATATCCGGGATGTCATTGTTCAGTAATGCCGACCAAGGAGATAGCTTGACTTGTAAATGTAATTTAGAGTTAATTAGGTTTCTACTCTTTTCCAGTGAGCCTGTGCCACTGGACAGGACGACCATATGTGGGCCATAGTTCCCCTTTCTCCACAGTTTCTAAAACAGGTATTGGAACTACCCGGGAATAATTTGACTATTCTGTCAGGGGTAAGATACCACATTGTTAAGATTTTATACAAAGTTTCCTTAATGTTGTTTGATAAGGAGACTGTAGCCGTTCTACCATATATCTGTTGCAACGAGGTCGAATCAGGTAAAGTCCCTAGTTCTCTTTCCCAAGCTAGCATATATGTAGGAGGACCATTGTATGTTGTGCTTCTAAGTTGTAAGTACAAGACTGAAATCATGCCCTTCTCCCTAGGAGAGCCGTGACAGGTAGCTTCATAAAACGTTAGTCTGGAGTCATGTGGTGTAAAGACATCTATAATGTTCCCTGAGTGGGATTTGATGGTCCTGTTGTAGGGTCTCAAAGGGGAGGGCTTTACAGTCTTTGCACAATTTAATTAAGGAATTGAGACCCGATGTAGTCCACCACCCAAAGTCCCGGCAGGAAATAAGGATTAAGTAATAGAGGTGGTAAAGAAGATGGATGTGATATAAGTTGAAACTTATCCCGGCATATTAGCCAGAGTGTGAGGGAGTGTTTGACAATTTTATTGTCAATACCAGGAATGTGAGATTTTAAATCTGGGGAACAAAGCAGCACCCAAAGTGAGGAAGGAGATGAAGTAAGAGACTCAAACAGAACCCATTTAACAGTTCCAGGCGGTGATTTGTGATATTTGAGAGGCATATTAATGTAATTTCAGGTCTGGGAGGGTAATTCCGCCTCTAAAGGAGTGCAAAGTAGATTTACCTACTCTTGGTCCACAGTTTGCCCATATAAATTTGTTTATTATCCGCTGTATATGTGAGATAGCATGTAGAGGAACTTTTACGGGAGGTGCCCTAAATAAATACAGCAGCTTGGGTAGAACTGTCATTCTGTGATGAGCCTGCCCATCCATGATTTGTGGTATCTGGACCATTCCTCTAGTAGTTTCCTGATAGATGCAAATTTTTTGGGGTAGTTACTAAGGTATAAATTATTTGGGTCTCTGGTAAGAGTAATTCCTAAATATGTTAAGTTTGAATGTTTCCATTGAAATACAAAATTAAGTTTTATCAATTCCACTTGACCTGGCGACATATTAACATGCATAGCAATTGACTTGAGTGGATTTACTACCAATCCCGAATATGATCCAAAGCGAGTTAGAGTATCCATAAGATTTGGTAAAGAGATGAGTGGTGTTGTAATGAATAAAAGCATATCATCCGCATATATGCTAAATTTGAACTCGTGGGTATCTAAACATTATCCCTTAATGTCCTGATTTAGGCAAATGTTTTGTGCTAGAGGCTCCATGGCGAGAGCAAACAAGAGAGGAGATAGCGGGCATCTCTGTTGTGTTCCCTTTTGTATCTGAAAATAGGGAGAATATTGACCTAAGAATTTTACCCTAGTTTGAGGGGAGTGATATATCGCTCTGACAGCCGATAGGTATGGACCTCGGATGCCAAATTGGAGAAGTGCGCTATACAAGTAATTCCAGTCGACAGAGTCAAATGCCTTTTGAATATCGAAACTCAATACAAGTAATTGGTGTCTGTGAGCAGTAGCATGGAGAATAATATTGTGAGCCGGTCTAATGTTGTCTGTCGCTTGTCATGTTGGAATTAAACCTGTTTGATCGGGAGAAATTAACAATGTCCAATAAGGTGATAGTCTAGTTGAAAGTATTTTCGTAAATAATTTGTAGTCGACAATAAGCACCGAGATAGGACATATGTTAGAACAGTGAGTTTCGTCCTTACCAGGTTTTGGGAAGAGAGAAATATTAGCATGTAAGAATTCCGGAGGTTGCATTTTGCCCGTCATAAGTGTATTGAAGTACGTAGTTAGATGAGGAGTCAATATATGTAAAAATGTTTTATAGTATAGGGCAGCCATCTGGACCGGGGCTCTTGGATGAGGCAAGGGATTGTATGCTTTCGGTGACCTCATCCGCAGTGATCGGAGAATTAAGCTTTAATATTGCCTCAGCCATCAGAGACGGAAGCGATTGTGTTGAGAGCCATCCATGTAGATCGTGAGTGTTCAAAGAGGAGGGCCTGCCATACAAAGTATTACAGAATGTACTCATGGTATCTAATATGTCAAGCAGGTTAGTAGTAAGTGTTCCCTGGTTGTTATGTAGTTGGTAAATCTGTTTACCTCTAATGTGAGAATTCAGTTTTCTTGAGAGCATAGAGGTAGCTCTGTTGTAATATGCATATAGTTTTGCTTTGCCCCATTTGAGTGCTTTTTCAGAGAGAGGAGCGAGTATCCATTATCTGAGTTTTAATAGAGTAGTTGGAGTATTAATATATTTACGTTCCAGCCTGGTGAGGTTCGATAACAGTGTATTAAGAAGTTGTAACCTTTTTTTTTTTAAAGTTTTGATCCTTTTGCCATTAATAATCCTCTTATTACTGCTTTATGTGCTAGCCATATCTGAGCGGGTGATGAATCCAGTTGAGTGTTTATGGTAAAATATTCTTGTAGAGAATTTGTTAGGGATGCGACTACTTCTGGGTGAGATACAAGGGAGTCATTCAGTCTCCACGATGGTATACGCGTGGAGTTGCCAATACATACGTGTAGTGAGTGAATACTGTGATCCGACCATGCACATTGGACATAAGAGGTATTATGCGGTCTAGTGGATAGTTGGGAGGATGTTAGAATATAATCTATCCTAGAGTAACTGTCATGTACTGTAGAGTAAAAAGATTATTCCTTATTTAGGGGATGATCCTGTCTCCAAAAATCTACAAGTGATAATTATTTCATGCTATGTGTGAATTATATTGGAGCTGACGGTGCAGTGGTGTTGGAATTGCTTAGATCCCATTGTTCATTCATCACTATGTTAAAGTCTCCCCCGAAAATAATATAGGAGTCTGAGAATTTCTCTAGCGGTCGGAAGAAATTGGAAAAGAAGGTGGTTGCAGAGGAGTTAGGTGCATAAATTGATGCAAATGTAATGCGTTACCCCGCTAGTTGACCTGTAAAGATAATGTTTCCACCATCAGGGTCTATAATGGAGTCTGTTACTGTATATGGAAGTGTATTCCTGAAGAGAATGGCCACTCCTTTTTTTCTGTGTCTGAGGTAGATAGGCAGACTCTTTGGAATGATCGATCAAAGAATTTAGGATAACTAGAGTGGGTGAAATGCGTTTCCTGTAACATTATAATGTCGCCATGAAGCCTCTTATAGTTTGTGAAAGCCACTCGTCTTTTTGTTGGGCTGTTAAAGCCTTTTACATTATGTGTAATTACAGTATAAGCCATAAAAATACATTAAATTGAAGCTGTAGAGACAAAAAGAAAGAACTTTTGTATGTATAGCTGCACCTAGAAAGAATAACACTATTAACAGGTAACTTCATAACATAGAAACAATAGTGGAGATTGCCCTCCACGTGATCCCATCTGGGTCCCTTTATCTCTTACGTTTTTGGCCGAGCAAATCTAGTGCCCGTTAGATTGGGCACTGAGTAAGCTCAGCAAAACTAATATGGGGGAGTGACCAGTACTTTTGCCGACTCACCACAGTACTACGTATATTCAGCAATTTTAGTCATGTGGAAAAGTAGGGTTTATTTTGAAAGGTATAAAAATATATTTACCAAGCAAGGCAAAACAGTGCAATATGTTAGGTCCAGTTCCTCTCCATCCCGGCCGGGAAGGTGAGGTGTTACTGATGAGCTAAAAGCCCCATAGCATCTATAAGGAGAAAAATGTGAGGTATACATTACATTATAGATCTCTACCCGTCACATCAAGTCACATTTGGTGATCTTGGTCTCGGCGAAGCAGGACCTGCCTGCGGATTCATCTGCAGCTGTCGGCGTTGAGCATATGTCCAAATGGGTTCTAATTGGAGGCGTTTTTTTATGTTTTTTTTTAACCTGATATTGTGTAAACAAAGTGATTGTGTCCCTTTGCTACATCCGGGTGATCATCATTGTTACCGCCAGGATTACCTAAGTCTCCAGGGCTGCCTATTCTGGGACAATACCTGTTAGGACATACTTTAGGTATTAAAAGTAATACAATTAAATGTAATAAATACAGAATGGAAATTATATTTTTATAGTAAAAAATTCAGAGTTATTAGTATATTTAATTAAAAGTTGTATACTTGAAAAAGATGAAAGCAGGGAGAGCCAATACTCTTAATAACTTTCAGTAAAGACTCACATAAAGATATTTCATGTTAGTATAATTTGTAAGCTGCCTATCCTAGACTATTTATACTTATGCATTTTATTAACTCTGCTTTTACTGACCTTCAGCTTGATGGGTTAATTCACTAAAGTGTGCTAGCCATTAAATCGATGGGACCTAACCTGGAGATATCAGTAAGTTGACATTCTAACTTGCTGTATATCAGCAAAGTTCAAATTCTCACTTATAATATAACAACTCTTTATTTACAAGCAAGAATACATAGTCTTTAGAATAATATACATCTTCTCTTATGTACAGTGCTGTGTAAAAGTATTTCCAGATGCAGCCTTAGGGCACATTCAGATGTGGCAGAATTGCTGTTGAATCCCGCTGCGGACAGTCCGCAGTGGAAATCTGCAGAAGTCGGTTTTTCGATTGCTTTCTATACCTTTCTAGGTAGCTTAGTTCAGACGTTTTGGAAAATAACAGTGCAGAATTTTCTCTCCGCAGAATGAATATTTTGTTGCGGAGAAGCAGGGGAATTTCTACAGCAACATTTGCAGCGGAAAAATTCTGCCACGTCTGAACGTGCCCTTAAATTTCATATAAATGATTTCTCAGGCTGTGTTCACATCAGCGTTGGTTTCCATTCATGGGTTCTGTTGCAACTTTCCAAAGCTTCTGTTTGTATTACCATTGATTTCAATGGTAATACTTCCATTGCAAGAGGTTTCCATTTGTCTCCGTTACGCAAGGTTTCCTTTTTGTAACGGAAACAATAGCATAATTGACTACGCTATTGATTCCGCCGAAAAAACAGAAACCTTACGGAATAGAGACAAATGGAAACAATGGTAATGCAAACGGAAGCTATGGTTTCTGTTTGCCTTTCCTTTTATGGGTTGCTCTGATGGAAAGCGGCAATGGAACCTACAAACGGAAATCAACACTGATGTGAACGAGGCCTTATGTAAATAAAAATTTGCACTACAGTCTTTTTAGCTTATGTTTCTGTTTGTTTTTAATCTGCTTAGTGTAGATTGAAATCTATTTACTTTTGAAAACAGACAAAAACAGCGTACTGCTGCTGCTCATAAATCTTATCATGGCTTCATTATATTGCATTTAATGGCTTGTGTACAAAAATATACACTGCAGCTCATTAACACATGAACATCCTAATACTTAATAGTAATCATGAGGTTATTAGTCCTACATCTCAACCACAGCATAAAACATAATATAAATAAATACAGGTACAAAATAAGAATAACAGGTCTGTTAATAGCAGCTTGTTGATGGTTTCCAGGTCACAATAGATATGTTTTTGGTGCTGCACAGAATAAAAAGAGAAAAACTGGAAAAAGTAAAAGTAGCAAAAATGGTAATAAAGATATTTTAAAGATCCTAGCTTTTTAATATTACATATATTGACTATATAGGCGATATTAATAAAAAGTCTAATGTATCTAATGGGCTCATGAGTACTGATCTTAGCTGAGTATATAGGCCTTTGGTACTTTAAATTTTCTTCTGGGAAGTTTCTGCGAAATGTATTCCTTGATGAATTGTCGATGTGTCCTTGGAGTAATTTTGGCAGGAACGGAAAACGTATCACTGTTTCAGGTTTTATACACAATGGCTTTCATCGTGTTTGATGAGATCCGGGAACCTTGAAATAACTTTGTAACATAGACTTAGCTAATCCAACAAGTTTATTTCCTCTCTTTTGGCATTTCCATTGATAACAACATAGGATTCCTTTATCGTCTATTTCATTGTTATATCAAATTTCAATATTTAGTGAGGTTTAGATTCAATAGGAATATGAATGTCTGATATAAAAGTGCATGAAGCATTGGGTTTCCAGCTTTCAATGACTGCTTCAGATGGTGATGCAAGAAGGTAAATAAAGAGATATCCCCATATAACTTGGATATTCCATCACAAGTAAATGGGGCTTTGTTGTATCTTCCGGTGCAGAGGGTGAATGGGAGCAACACTATGCAGGTAAAACTGGGATGGTATTGCAGCGCTTAACTACAACTGTGGCTCCTTCATTCTGAGGATCGGTGATAATGGAAAGCCATTAATATAATGCTCACATTACAGTCGTTAAGTACAGATTTATGGGTATTTATTTATTTTTTAAACAGTACTGTCCGAGATACCCTATCAGACTAAACTCTGAGATCACGCCCTCTCGGAATGGAGGTCCCCTCACTACTGTTTTGTACTACAAGTTGGCTGGCGCTGGCCACTGAGAGGAGGATAAGCCAGGAGAGTTTGATTGGCTGTTTCTATAACTCCCAATAAGTATAACAGAGAGAAAACCAAGTACATGCATGGCCAGATCTTACCGGCTTCTCCTCCCCTTAACAGCTGCTGCAATTGTCTGGTACTGAAAAACAGGAATTTATTCCTCCATCTATGCAGAATCTGTGCATATATTTTAATTTCAGTGTAATCTCTGTTGTTATCATTGTACACATCACATATCATCAATAAGGTCTTGTGACAAAAGAGGTATAGTGGCAAGTATCCACATGTGCAAGTTTAATAGAAACTTTTAGGTCTCGAGGCTATAATAGCTGCAAAGGTGCTTGTAAATACTCACTTAAATGGGATAAACTCTAACATAAATGTGCATTTTGTTTCAATACAAATTTGCACGAGAAAGCAAGGTTACTCTTTAATCTATGGATGTTCGGTATAGCGCAGGGACTCCATAAGGAAAAAAGTTGGCGTCTTGCCACACCGATGCAACATTTCGGGGGTCTGCCCCCTTTCTCAAGCATGCTTGAGAAATGGGGATGGACCCCTGAATTGTTGCATTGGATGTTCAATGGACTTTTGGCATTATGAGTGATGTAACACTATTTCATTGAGGTAATGCAACTATTGCTACTTTAATATTACATAAAGACAAGTTTGCTTTCTCATGCATATTTGTATTGAAACGCTTTGTATCATTGGAGAATTGGGAGTTTACTCTCATTGCACGACTCACCATAGTTGCCATTTATATGTCGGGTTGTATTGATTTCTGCTACAAAATTGTCTATTTTTTCTGTTGATAAAATGTAAAAAAAGCTTGTTTAAATCCTTTGATGAATCGTTGTTAGATAATAAATCATGAAAAAGTCCATCTAAGACACATGGACAATGGGGTCTGAAATTTCCTAAACATTTAACTGATGAATCGCCATGAAACCTAAATGTTAGGAAACGTCCGTCCCTTTAAGATTACCATGACTACTAGTCTAGCTTCTGGACGGTTCTGATTTTACTTGTTGAGCCTATTCCACTTCTCTGTCAGATTGAAGGGGGGAGTATTTAAATCTGGGTTGGTTCTGTTTTCTTTGCTTGTGATTTACCTTGCTTCCATGTGTTTAATCAAGCTACTGACTATATTCTGTACCTTTGACTATTTGCACTTTTTGGAACTGGACATCAGCTTGTCTCTGGATTTACCCTTTGCTCACTGATTTGGACATTCTGCTCCCGGCTGGTTTTGACTTCTGCAATTCCTGATATCTACTAGCTTTGTGATTTGGACTTTCTGTTTACCCTCGGGCTATCTTATTATCTGTTCTGGTTAGCCTGCATTGCACCTCTTGGGTTCTATGCTGCAAAGTATAACCTGCCTTGTGGTGGGCTCTGGCCAAAACCATAGAGTAGCCTGTTGATCAGAGTTGTGACGGATTTGGGGTTGCAGACTTATTTGCACGCTCATGCTTGACAGTCTCCAGCAACCTTTGGGGAATCGTTCACCTAGCAATTCCATAAATTCCCACCCTTTCAATTGCACAACTGGTGATTCCATAACATAATCACAAGGCATTAATATTAACTTTTTTTTCATGATGGAACCTATGCAAGCCCCGGTGGAACAGATGCACAATTTGACTCTGCTGGTACAAGGTCTGGCAGTGAGGATTCAACATCATGAAACTGCGCAGGTCCCAGCAGTCGTTTCAGTCGCAACACTCCGGTTGTACCTAAAGTGAACTTACCTAATAATTTTTCTGGTGATCGTAAGTGTTTTGTTAATTTTCAGGAGAGTTATAAGTTGTATTTCTGACTAAGAACTTTCTACTCTGGAACTGAGCAGCAGCAAGTTGGTGTCGTCATTTCACTTTTGCTGGGAGATCCTCAAACCTGGGCCTTTTCGTTGAGACCTGATGCCCCTGAACTTTTTCTGTGAAGATCTTCTTTGGGGACTTAGGTTTAATATATGGAGAACCAGAAATCACTGCAGTGGCTGAGGCCAATCTGTCATCTCTCCTGCAGGGACAGCGTCCTGTCGAAGATTATTGTACGGAATTTAGACGTGGTCCATCTCTTCACAGTGGAACGATGCTGCACTCCGATGTTAATTCCGTCGAGGCCTTTCTGAAACCTTAAAAGATCTCCTAATAAATTACCCTCCGCCCTTGACTTTAGAGGATACCTTGACTCTTTTTCTGAAATGGAGAGGTCTGTGTTTCTATTGCGGGGACGCTGGTCATACGCTGAAGAACTGTTACAAACTTCCAGAACATCCAGCTCCGGAATACTTCAGAGCCTAGATGTTCCCCAGGAATGTCATCTGGGCAGTCAGGTTTTTCCCCACATTTTCTCAAAAACTCCTTTTGCCTGTTAATGCATAGTTTCATAACGTTTGTTTTTCTGGTCAAACTTGTGTAGATTGTGGTTCTGCGGCTAAATTCTTGGATTTCCAGGTTGCAAAAAGATTGGCTATCTGCCTTTTTCAGATGAGTACCCCAGTCAAAGTATCCACTATAGATAATACCGGTCCCTCTCAGGGGTCTGTCAAGTTCTCCACTCCGCCTGTAACTTTGGAAGTGGGTACTTTGCATACTGAACTAATATCTTTCTTTATCCTAGAAAATTTGCCTTCTGAGGTAATATTGGATATTCCACGGTTGCAGATGCATAATCATGTTATTGATTGGGTAAAAGCAGATTTGATTAAGTGGATTTCTAAATGTTATGATTCTTGCATGTTTTTGTCTACTTCTAACGTATCTTGCAACACACTATCATTGCCGGAGTGTATTCAAGATTTTGAGGATGCCTTTTCATCGATTGTAAATCTCTCCCTTATTTTAGGCCGTATGACTGCTCCATTGTACTTCTCCTTAATGCTAAGCTGCCTAAGGGGCGGATTTAAAATCGTTCTGGTCCAGAAAAACAAGCCACGAAAGATTAGATCATATCATATATATTATATAAGATTATATAAAGATTAAAGACAGTCTCCGTAAGGGTCATATTCGTCCATCTACTTCTCTTATTCTTTGTTGAAAAGAAAGCTGGCGGTTTAACCCCTTCCCGCTCCTTGACGTACTATTACGTCATGGCAGCTGTATCGTTCGCGCTCCATGCCGTAATAGTACGTCTCGGGAGTAACGGCCGTTTCGGCCGTCCTCCCGACACATACAGGAGCTGTGACGCTGCTGTCTTGTTCAGCAGCTGTCACAGCTCCTACAGCGGGGACCGATCGCTGTGTCCCCGCTGATTAACCCCTTAAAAGCCGCGTTCTATAGAGATCGCGGCTTTTTAGGGGTTAAGCTGCCATCGCCGGCCTGCTACGCGATAGCGGCCGGCGATGGTGACTATGGCAACCGGACACCAAACAATGGCGTCCGGCTATGCCATAGACGGAAGCCTAGTGGGTCCTGACAACGTCAGGACCCACTATGCTTGCTGTCAGTGAGTAGCTGACAGTTCTAATACACTGCACTACGCATGTAGTGCAGTGTATTAGAATAGCGATCAGGGCCTCCTGCCCTCAAGTCCCCTAGTGGGACAAAGTAATAAAGTTAAAAAAAAGTTAAAAAAAGATGTGTAAAAATAAGAAAATAAAAGTTTTAAAAGTAATAAAAGTAAAAGTCCCACTTTTTCCCTTATCAGTCCTTTATTATTAATAAAAATATATAAACAAACAAATAAACTATACATAATTGGTATCGCCGCGTCCGCAACGGCCTGAACTACAAAATTATTTTGTTATTTATCCCGCACGGTGAACGCCGTAAAAAAAAATATTAATAAACCGTACCACAATCACAATTGTTTGGTCACTTCACCTCCCAAAAAATGGAATAAAAAGAGATCAAAAAGTCGCATGTACCTAAAAATTGTACTGATGGAAAATACAGTTCGTTACGCAAAAAATAAGTCCTCGCACGGCTTTATTGATGGAAAAATAAAAACGTTCTGGCTCTTAGAATAAGGTAACACAAAAAGTGAATGATTGTTTACAAAACGTATTTTATTGTGCAAACGCCATAAGACATAAAAAAAAACTATAAACATCTGGTATCGCCGTGATCGTATCGCCCCGCAGAATAAAGTTAATATATCATTTATAGCGCACGGTGAACGCTGTAAAAAAAAAAGTATACAAAAACAATAGTAGAATTGCTGTTTATTAGTCACCACGCCACCTAAAAATGGAATAAAAACTGATCAAAAAGCCGCATGCACCCCAAGAAAACTACAATGGATTCCTCAAGGGGTCTAGTTTCCAAATTGGGGTCACTTTTGGGGGGTTTCCAATGTTTTGGCACCACAAGACCTCTTCAAACCGGACATGGTGCCTAATAAAAAAGAGGGCTCAAAATCCGCTAGGTGCTCCTTTGCTTCGGAGGCCCGTGCTTCAGTCCATTACCGCCCGAGGGCCACATGTGGGATATTTATCAAAACTGCAGAATCTGGGCAATAAGTATTAATTTGTGTTTCTCTGATAAATCCTTTTGTGTTATAAAAAAAATGGTATAAAAAGAGTAAATTTCACCTCTACTTTGCTCTAAATTTCTGTGAAACACCTAAAGGGTTCATAAACTTTCTAAATGCTGTTGTGAATACTTTGAGGGGTCTAGTTTCTAAAATGGGGTGTTTGATAGGGGTTTCTAATATATGGGCCCCTCAAAGCAACTTCAGAAATGAACTGGAACCTAAAAAAATAAATAAATGAGGCAATACTTCGCTTCTTACATTATACTGATAATGAGCCGTGCCCACTCCGAGATGACCCCAGTTTTGACCGTTTGTATAAACGGAGACCCCTATTAGACCGTTCCAGTGCCCGGTTTTCCCAAGCATACACCCCCGAGAAGTGTATTTCTATTGATGAGTCCCTAGTACATTTTAAAGGGAGGGTTCAATTCCGCCAGTACCTGCCAGGTAAGAGGGCAAGGTATGGCGTGAAGATGTATAAGCTGTGCGAGAGTACATCAGGGTATACCTACAGGTTTAGGATATATGAAGGAAAGGCCACCCCCAAACCAGACTGCATCCTGGACTACAATAGGTACATGGGAGGGATGGACTTGTCAAATCAAGTCCTGAAGCCCTACAATGCCATGCGGTGTGGTATGAGAAGCTGGCCGGGCACATCATACAGATGGCTTTGTACAATGCGTATGTGCTACGTCGATGTGCAGGCCAGAGGGGAACTTTCCTGGAATTTCAAGATCTAATCTTTAGGGACCAGGAAGGGGGGGCACCCAGTACTTCTGGAAGCGAGGCCACACGCATCGTACCAGGGCAACACTTTCCAGGAGAAGTTCCCCAAACCGGTGGAAAGGGAAAGAGTCAAAAGAGGTGCAGAGTCTGCTATAAGAGGGGGATAAGGAAGAACACAATATACCAATGTGACACGTGTCCCGAAAAACCAGGGCTCTGTATAAAAGATTGTTTTAAAATGTATCATACATCCCTTGATTTTTAATTTACCCTGATGCACTCCGCACAGCTTACCCCCCTCATCTTTCCCTTCTGAGCCCTGCCGTATGCCCAGGCAGCTGATAACAGCCACATGTAGGGTATTGTCGTACCCAGGAGAACCCACATTACAATTTAAGGGGTGTATATCTCCGGTGGCGCATGCTGGGCACACTATATTGGACACTGAAATGGCATATACATATATAAAATTGCAAATCTCACACTGCACCATCTGCTGCGCATTATCTTTTACACAGTACCTGTGGGGTCAAAATGCTCACTACAGCTCTAGATGAATGTCTTAAGGGGTGTAGTTTTTAAAATGGGGTCACTTCTCGGGGGTTTCAACTGTACTGGTACCTCAGGGGCTTCTGCACACATGACTTAGCACCAGAAAAGCTCCAGTAGGCCAAATGGTGGTCCTTTCCTTCTGAGCCCTCCCATGGGCCCAAAGGGCAGTTTATCACCACAAATGGGGTATTGCCGCACTAAGGACAAATTGGGCAACAAAATGGGGTATGTTGTTCCTTGTGAAAATAAGAAATTTTGATCAAAAATGACATCTTATTGGAAAAAATATCATTTTTTTCATTTCACAGCCCAATTCAAATAGGTGCTGTGAAAAACCTGTGCGGTCAAAATGATAACGAAAACCATAAATGAATTCCTTGAGGGGTGTAGTTTCCAAAATGGGGTCACTTCTGGTGGGTTTCCATTGCTTTGATACCTCTGGGGCTCTGCAAATGCAACATGGCACCCGAAAACCAATCCAGCAAAATCTGGACTCCAACAAACACATAGCGCTCCTTTCCGTCTGAGCCCTCCCATGGGCCCAAACGGCAGTTTATCACCACAAATGGGGTATTGCCGCACTAAGGACAAATTGGGCAACAAAATGGGGTATGTTGTTCCCTGTGAAAATAAGAAATTTTGATCAAAAATGACATCTTATTGGAAAAAATATAATTTTTTTCATTTCACAGCCCAATTCAAATAGGTGCTGTGAAAAACCTGTGCGGTCAAAATGATAACGAAAACCATAAATGAATTCCTTGAGGGGTGTAGTTTCCAAAATGGGGTCACTTCTGGTGGGTTTCCATAGCTTTGATACCTCTGGGGCTCTGCAAATGCGACATGGCACCCGAAAACCAATCCAGCAAAATCTGGACTCCAACAAACACATAGCGCTCCTTTCCTTCTGAGCCCTCCCATGGGCCCAAACGGCAGTTTATCACCACAAATGGGGTATTGCCGCACTAAGGACAAATTGGGCAACAAAATGGGGTATGTTGTTCCCTGTGAAAATAAGAAAATGTGATCAAAAATGACATTTTATTGGAAAAAATATCATTTTTTTCATTTCACAGCCCAATTCAAATAGGTGCTGTGAAAAAACTGTGCGGTCAAAATGATAACAAAAACCATAAATGAATTCCTTGAGGGGTGTAATTTCCAAAATGGGGTCACTTCTGGTGGGTTTCCATTGTTTTGATACCTCAACGCCTCTTCAAACCTGGCATGCTGCCTAAAATATATTCTAATAAAAAAGAGGCCTCAAAATGCACTAGGTGCTTCTTTGCTTCTAGGGCTTGTGTTTTAGTCCACGAGCACAGTAGGGCCACATGTGGGACATTTCTAAAAACTGCAGAATCTGGACAATACATATTTAGTAGTGTTTCTCTGGTAAAACCTTCTCTGTTACTAAAAAAAAATTGAATAAAATTGAAATTCAGCAGAAAAAATGAAATTTGCAAATTTCATTTCCACTTTGCTTTAATTCCTGTGAAATGCCTGAAGGGTTAAAAAACTTTCTATATGCTGTTTTGAATACTTTGAGGGGTCTAGTTTTTAAAATGGGGTGTTTTATGGGGGTTTCTAATACATAGGCCCCTCAAATCCACTTCAGAACTGAACTGGCACCTTCAAAAAAAGGCTTTTGAAATTTTCTTAAGAATATGAGAAATTGCTGTTTATGTTCTAAACCTTGTAACGTCCAAGAAAAATAAAATAATGTTCAAAAAACGATGCCAATCTAAAGTAGACATATGGGAAATGTGAACTAGTAACTATTTTGGGTGGTATAACCGTCTGTTTTTCAAGCAGATGCATTTAAATTCTGAAAAATGCTATTTTTTGTAAATTTTCTCTAAATTTTGCAATTTTTCACAAATAAAGACTGAATATATCGACCAAATTTTACCACGAACATGAAGCCCAAAGTGTCACGAGAAAACAATCTCAGAATCGCTTGGATAGGTTTAAGCATTCCGACGTTATTACCACATAAAGTGAAATATGTCAGATTTGAAAAATGGGCTCTGAGCCTTAAGGCCCAAACTAGGCTGCGTCCTTAAGGGGTTAAGACCCTGTATCGACTACTGTGAATTAAATAAGATTACCATTAAGAATCGGTATCCTCTTCCACTCATCCCGGACCTGTTTAATCAGATATCAGGAGCCAGGTGGTTCTCTAAACAGAATTTACGTGGGGCCTACAATTTGGTTCGTATCCGCAGAGGGGATGAGTGGAAGACAGCTTTTAATACTCCAGATGGTCACTATGAGTATTTTGTCATGCCTTTTGGTTTAAGTAATGCTCCAGCGGTTTTTCCGAAGCTGGTTAATGATATTTTGAGAAATTTTATTGGACGATATTCTTGTGTTTTCTTCGATTGGTCCTCCCATGTTCAACATTTAAGATCCGTCCTTCAAGCGCTGAGGGAAAATTGTCTTTATGTAATATTTGAAAAAAATTATTTTTGGAGTTTAGGAAATTAATTTCTTGGTATGTTCTTTCTACTCATGATTTTCGTATGGAACCACTAAGGTTCAGGCGGTTCTTGATTGGGTCCAACCCACTTCACTAAAAGCTCTGCAGAGGTTCTTGGGTATTCCTAATTATTACCGAAAATGTATTCATAATTTTTCCTCCATTGCCACACCTTTGACGATCCGTCAAAGGTGTGGCAATGGAAGAAAAATTATGATCTTACAAAAGTGGGTTCTGACCTTGGAAATTGGTCTCCGCCTTCGAAACCTTAAAACAGTGTTTTATAGAAGCGCCTGTACTTGTTCAACCTGACCTTTCTATCTCCTTTGTTGTTGAGGTTGATGCCTCGGAAATATTTGTGGGGGCTATGTTGTTTCAAGGATCTTCTGCATTGACTATTTTGCATCCCTGTGCTTTTTTTTCTCGCAAATTTTCCCCCACTAAGAAAAATTATGATATAGGTAATTGTGAGCTTCTTGCTATTAAGTGGGCGTTTGAAGAGTGGCGTCACTTTTTAGAGGGGGCTAGACATCAAATTACTGTACTGACTGACCATAAAAACCTGACTTTTTTTTAGAATCAGCCAAAAGACTCAATCCCAGACAGGCTAGGTGGGCCTTGTTCTTTACCAAATTTTACTTTATTGTAACATTCAGACCCGGGTAAAAAAATGTCAGTGCCGATGCCTTATCTCAAAGTTTCTGTTCCTCACAGGTCCCCGAATTCATTCTGAAATAATTTTATCTAAGGGAATAGTGGTTTCTGCAATATCGTCTGATCTTGTAACTGGGATTAAAAAATGTCAGCAACTCGCTCCACAAAACATTCCTGCTGGAAGATTATTTGTCCCTCCTCAGTTCGGATTTCGCTTGCTCAATGAGTTACATGATTCGGTTTTGTGTGGTCATCCAGGGATAAAATTTGTCTCGCGGCTCTCCTGGTGGCCCACTTTGTCTCGTGATGTTAGTTGCTATGTCTCTGCTTGTGATGTCTGCACTCATGCTAAGACTCCTTGAGTTCGTCCTGTGGGTGAACTACTTCCATTGTCTGTTCCGCTGAAATCTTGGTCTCATTTGTCTATGGATTTTATCACCGATTTTCCTCCCACTGAAGGGAAAACTGTAATTTGGGTTGTGGTGGACTGGTTCAGTAAAATGTGTAATTTCATTCCTTTACTTCAACTTCCTGATTCCAAAACTCTGTCTAAATTATTTATTGATCAGGTAGTCTATCTGCATGGTATAGAACCGATTCAAGAAAGAAAGCAACAGAAATCTGTATCCCCAAAGGTCCAGGGTAAATCGCACATGGAAGTATGTGTGGACCACTGGGTTGATTTCAGGGTGTGAAACCCTAACAGCATCAGAAAATGCAAATAGAAAACCAAAAGAGAAGGATTGACACTGGGAAACTGAGAAGTAGTAAATGTACAAAAACTTTATTAACAATGATAACACAATATAAAAAGAATCCAAAAAGACCACAGTAAAAACAGGGATCATTGGCTGGTGAATGGAGTCAGACCATGCAACTATGTGAGAGGCAGGTAAATAAAGTGCATGTGCGTCCTTTAAATGATGTATGTAACTATCCGTTAGATAGTAGTCTGTACAGAAGGTAATTCAATAATATGCATCAATAGATATGAAGTGTTTCAGACTATATAACTGTATTCAGATGGTATGGTCGTTATAAGACAACAGATATAACAGCACAAGTACCAATTGACATAATGACATATCAAGGATCGAAAGCATGCAAACCAAAATACATGAAAATTTCTCAAGGAATCAATGAAGTCTCACATACCCATGGTGATTGAGCAAAGTAAATGCAGCCAAGGTCCACCCCAACGCGCGTTTCGGCGCTAATGCCTTCGAAGGCATTAGCGCCGAAACGCGCGTTGGGGTGGACCTTGGCTGCATTTACTTTGCTCAATCACCATGGGTATGTGAGACTTCATTGATTCCTTGAGAAATTTTCATGTATTTTGGTTTGCATGCTTTCGATCCTTGATATGTCATTATGTCAATTGGTACTTGTGCTGTTATATCTGTTGTCTTATAACGACCATACTATCTGAATACAGTTATATAGTCTGAAACACTTCATATCTATTGATGCATATTATTGAATTACCTTCTATACAGACTACTATCTAACGGATAGTTACATACATCATTTAAAGGACGCACATGCACTTTATTTACCTGCCTCTCACATAGTTGCATGGTCTAACTCCATTCATCAGCCAATGATCCCTGTTTTTACTGTGGTCTTTTTGGATTCTTTTTATATTGTGTTATCATTGTTAATAAAGTTTTTGTACATTTACTACTTCTCAGTTTCCCAGTGTCAATCCTTCTCTTTTGGTTTTCTATCTGCATGGTAGTCCGGAAAATATTGTCTCTGATAGAGGTGTACAATTTGTGGCTAACTTCTAGAGAGGTTTCTGTAAGAAACCTGGTGTGAAGTTATCGTATTCTTCTGCTTTTCACCCTGAAACTAATGGTCAAACCGAGCGCTTTAAAGATGCCACTACTAGGTGATACACCACACATCAATATCTTTCTAGACCTGGTCACCAAATAATTGATCTGTTAGAAGGGAAAATTAGAGGTAGAGCAAATCTCACAAAAGAGGAATGTCTCTTGAGCAGGATAAAAGAATCATAATAAAACCCTCAGACAAGGGAGGAAATGTAGTGATCATGGACCGCAAAACGTATCATCAAATGTGCTTAACATTGGTGAAAGATACAGAGTGTTATAGAATCCTAGATAAGGATCCTTGCCCAGAATTTAGATGTGAACTGGAGGCCATTCTATTAGTGGCCAATAATGAGGGCCTCATTTCGGAGAAAGAACAGGAGTTTCTACTCCCTCCCTTTCTTACAATACGCACCTTTTAAGTGAACAAAAATACTGTACCCATAAGGGGATGTCCGATCGTGTCAGGAGTAGGGGGTATAGGCCAAAATATTGGCACTTATGTAGATAAAATCTTGAGAAATTTTGTTAGCAGCTTGCCCTCATACCTGCAAGATACAACTGATCTACTCTTGAAGATGGATGGCCGTGAACCAGATGGTCAGTTCTTGCTGGCAAGCATTGATGTAGAGACCTTGTATACATCTATACCGCACAATCTGGGTATAATGGCAGTGAGAATATTCTTAGAAACAAGAAGCAATCAATTTAAACCACACAATGAATTTGTCTTGGAAATTTTTGAATTTTGTCTTACCAGAAATTTCTTTCTCTTTGATGGTTGATTTTTTCACCAGCTCAGGGGTACTGCTATGGGGAGCCCTTGTACCCCCTCATAAGCAATTTTTTTCCTGGGCTGGTGGGAGAATAATATTGTATTTGTGGATGGAAACCAGGAGTGGTGTTCCAGGATTCTCTCCTGACATAGATTTATTGATGATATGTTTATACTATGGCAGGGTTCTGAATCGGAGTTTGGCAATTTTGTACAACATCTGAATGCTAATGAACTGAATTTATGATTCAACAACGAGTGTAATGCAACTCATTTGGCTTTCCTCGATGTGCTGATAGAAAAAGACTTGAAAGGTAAAATTCATACTTCAGTATACAGAAAACCTACTTCGACTAACAGCCTTTTAAGATGGGAAAGCCATCATCCGGTAGCACTCAAAATGCCTAAAGGCCAATACCTTCGTATGAGAAGGAATTGTTCATCTATGAAAGCATTTAAAACAGAAGACAATAACCTACGAAAGAGATTTAATTATAGAGGATATCCAGACAAAACACTTAGAAGAGCTTTTGAGGATGTTATTGGTAGAAATAGAAGGGAACTGTTAATCACGTGCAAAAAAGAATTACAAGAAAACTCATTTAGGATTATTGGTACTTTGATGTGGCACATAATGAAGTAGGTGATATTATTTAAAAATACTGGAATGTCCTCCGTGGGGATTCTGATCTAAAACAAGTGTTGAAATCGACTCCACAAACTAGTTATCGTAGAGGTAGATTCCTAAGGGAACTGCTTGGTAAAAAGTCATTTTACATCCGATAGACAAACCAAACAAACATGGTTGCCTACTCGCACTATAGGCAACTATAGATGTGGAGGTTGCATAGCATGTAAACACATGCATGTAGCAAAGGCCTTTTTAAGTCATGTGACTGGGAAAATCTACAAAATACATGATTTCTTCAACTGCAAAGTGAAAGGTCTCGTATATTTTTTGTCCTGCAGTTGCCCACTGTCCTATGTAGGAAAAACCACACGGAACTGAGGCGGAGAATAGGTGAAAATATCGGAGACATTAAGCACAAGAGAGACACACCAGTGGCACGTCACGTTAATTTGCACCACAAAGGGGACCCAAATAGTACATCCTTGTGGGAATTGAGAAAAGGTGATACATATAAATGTATTCTACAGAGGGAATGCATGTGGATTCATAGGTTAGACACTCTCTCATATGGGCTTAAATGAGCACTTTGGCTTAACATGTTTCATTTGAACAAATCCCCTTGTTTTATATCTCTCTGCTCCTGGTCTACATCCGCAACTACTCAGAACACACAGTGTTATTTGAAGGTGCACATATCTGCTCTTTTTCTGATATAATATATTAAGTCTAGATTTATTCATTTTAATACAATATTTACAAATACCTTTTTGGATTCTAGAACACAAGGTACGGGGTGGTTGAATGTGTCATGTGAAGCCATCCACATTATTATGTATCCACCCCTATGAGATGATCTCATGATGACGTCCATGCCTGTGATATGGAATGGCATCTACATGTATTCCTATAACACAAGGCGATGAGGGTGTATAGATTTTTTCAAATCTAGAATATGAGGTGTTGAACTCTCTGATCATTTGTAATGGCAGGGGGTAGGGAGACGGACAAGTGAGCCCTAATCTACCCGCCACTCTGTCCCTGCCTACTTGCAACGACCCGCCCTAGGCGACGAGGTACAACAGGGCGGCGGTCCCTGCGCTCAGTAAGTGCACGACAAACACGACAAACATACAAAGGAACACAAGCAAGGAAAAGGGGCCGTTGCCCACGGCAACACCGTGAGCAACCAGAGTGGTGAACGAGCCGAGTCAAGCCAGGAGTGTGCGAGGTACAAAACGAAAAGCAGAAGAGTAGTCGGTAAGACAGGGTCTGTATGGAGCAGGATCAAAAATAGCAGGAGATGTAGCTGGGCCAGGAAACCACAAGGAAAGAATCACAAGCACCGAGGGACAGGAAGTGCAGGCTTAAATAGACCGAGGGCGGGAGCTAGCTGAGTCTGGCCAGGTTACGATAGGCTCTCCCACTCCTAAGCCTGCCAGCCTGAATGGTGGAAGCAGGAGTCAGTCTCAGGGATGTATTCTCAGGTGCTGACTGATTAGTTCTGGGAGTTAACCCCGAAGCTGTGCCTGGCAGATCCTTTACATCATTCATATAAGTATCTAGGCTGTAAGGTTAGAATGTCCTGTTTAGGTATTAGTTTGGCTGGGGACATGCTGCCAGGTCCCCATATGTAACAGATGCTACATAGAGGGATGAGACTCTGGGAACTATGCAGCCTACGAGCGGTTAATGAGGCTCAATTTCGTCATGAATGAGCCCTTCCGCTGATTGGCTGACACACCCTTGATCCATCTCCCTTGTGGGATGTCCTCAGTAGTCTTAAGCTCGGCATTCCCAAGCGCACACGGCCATTGCACTGCACCTGTATACATGATTGTATGTTTAGCCTGACTCTACCTGAAGATCCCTGAATGTAGGGTTAAACATGTTGGAGAGGCTAAAGATAACTTGACTATAGTGACAGGATAAACTTAGAAGCAGATAGCTTAGGTAGTACGCTCTTTTCAGAGTGCTTCCAAGATAGTTCAGACTAGACGGTTTGGAAGAGATAGAAGGAATTTGTATATCTTTTATGCTGTGACTCCCTGAGGTTAATGAGGCTGTAAGACTGCTGGAAATAGGAGATACACTAAATGACTAACTTGTAGTACTCCAATACAGCAGCCTTCCAAACCACCTGTATATCCTCCATGCTGTGACTCCCTGAATGCAGGGTTATTGAGGCAGTGAAACTGCTGGAAATGGGAGGTAATCTGAATGACTAACTTGTAGTACTCCAATACAGCAGCTTTTCATGCCACCTGTATGTCCTCCATGTTGTGATTCCCTGAATGCAGGGTTAATGTGGCTGATGTACTGATGCAAACAGGAGCTGTGTCAAACTACTAACTAATAATCCTCCAATACATCAGTTTTTTTTGCCAAGTACATATTTTTCTTGCTGTGAATCCCTGAAAACAAAGTGAATGTGGCTGTAGGACTGACGAAAATAGGAGTTATACTAAATGACTAACTGTTAATATTCTAATAGAACAGCCTTCCATGCCATATATATATATATATATATATATATATATATATATATATATATATATATATATATATATATATATATCTCTTCGATGCTGTGATTTCATGAATGTAGGGTTAATGTGGGTGTGGGACTGATGAATATTGGAGCTGAACCAAATGACTAACTGGTAATGCTCTAACACAACAGTCCCTCATGTCACTAGCATCTGTATGTTAATAAACTACCAAAATAAATATCTGATATAGACTAGTGTAAAGTGAGCAAGCACCAAATGACTTGAATAGTGCTTAATAATTATTTTCTTTAAGCTCTCTAGTTCTAAACACACCCACCATTGTGGTAATCGTGAATATGAGCATATCCCATGGGCTAGGGACCTCATTCATTTATTTATATGTGAACTTTTTTAAGTCACCATTTTTGTTGATTTTAAAGCATACTCAATAAAAGTTATTTATTAATATTAGTGGATACCCTATTCCAGTGATTTATTTTTTTCCAGAATAAATTTTTGGTTGATAACCAATGATTATCACCATCTAATCCACTTAAGAATCCTCCTCCTCCAGTTCAGGTAGGAGAAATGAAGTTTGAGGTTCAGAGGATTGTGGATTCCAGAAGGGTCAGGGGTATTCACCAGTACTTAGTACATTGGAAGGGGTAAGGGCCAGAAGAGCAAACTTGGGTTCCTGCCTATTCAGCACATGCTAACCGTTTAGTTAAAGTCTTTCATTTGAAGTTTCCTTTGAAACCTAGACCAAGTTTTAAGGGTCTGGTGGCCCCTCGCAGAAAGGGGGGTACTGTTAGGAAACATCTGTCCCTTTAAGATTACCATGGCTACTAGTCTAGCTTCTGGGCGGTTCTGGTCTTAGTTGTTGAGCCTATTCCACTTCTCTGCCTTTCTTCCTCTTCATATTGAAGGGTGTAATATTTAAATCTGGGTTGGTTCTGTTTTCTTTGCTTGTGATTTTCCTTGCTTCCATGTGTTTGATCAAGCTACTGACTATACCCTGTACCTTTAACTAGTTACACTTTTTGGAATTAGACCTCGGCTTGTCTCTGGATTTACCCTTTGCTTACTGATTTGGACATTCTGCTCCCGGCTGGTTTTGACCTCTGCGATTCCTGATATCTACTAGCTTTATGATTTGGACATTATGTTTAGTCTAGTGATCTGTTCTGGTATTGCCTGCATTGCACCTCTTGTCCAACACAGAACTCTGTTAAAACAACCTGGGTTCTATGCTGCAAAGTCCAACCTGCCTTGCGGTGGGCTCTGGCGAATACCATAGAGTAGCCTTAGATTCTGTTCATCAGAGTTGTGACTGATTTGGGGTTGCGGATTTATTTGCACGCCCATTCTTGACAGTCTCCAGCAGCCTTTGGGGAATCGCTCACCTAGCAATTCCATAAACTTCCACGCTTGGAATTGCGCAACTGGTGATTCCATAACACTAAATATTGAGCACTGTGTTCAAGGTATGAACAAATAATATTGCTCATCTAGTCCCATGAACCTTAGCTCTAAAAAATGTTTTGTTGAGGTCTCTTTAAAATGAAGTTAAGAAAGTTATCATAGCAGAGTTGACAGTATACTAAACAAATAAGAAACATTATTAAATAATGCATAGATTTTACCGGAGGGCAGTCCGGAATATTTTCACTTTCCCCCAGCCTGTATGCAGATAGATGCCTGCATGCAAATAGATAATTCCAAGTCCCGCTTTTGTGCTGTCAATTGTTTTTCAACTTGTAGTTCCAAAAGAGATATAGTGGTGTAATATTATATTTTTCAAGAAAGGCATCAAGGCCCTTCTTGAAATTGTTCAATGAATTAACCATCACAATATAATGTGTTATGCCTTAAAATAATCAAATACCATCATACCATAACAGAATAATGCCACAATACAGTGGCTAAATAACAATGTATACTGAATTAATAATACTGCCATACAGTGCCTAAATAATAATAACACCATATAGTGACTGAATAATACCACCACACAGTGACTGAATAATACCACCATACAGTGACTGAATAATAACACCATATAGTGACTGAATAATACCACCACACAGTGACTGAATAATACCACCATACAGTGACTGAATAATAACACCATACAGTGACTGAAAAATACTGCCATACAATGATTAAATCAAATGACCATACAGTGTCCACAATTCCATACATGAGATCTGCAGGGCAACATTATACTTCAGACTGGACAAAATTAATATACTAATGATCACGTGCAGTAAAGGGCAATGTTCGCGCGCACATCTCGGACGTCGGTGATCCCAACAATACTCCTACCGCCACGGAACAGCAGACAAGGAGAAGAAGATCTAAAAACCTGTATGTGAGTAGATCTTCTTATTCTTGTCTTCTGTTCGGTGGCAGCGCACGCTCTCTGCAGAACGACAAGACTCTCGCGAGAGAGATCACACAGCACAAGCCGACCCTGATACCGTCCATAGCTGATTGGACAGTGTCAGAGCGATAAGTTACACCCTCCCATGACATTTAGAAATAAGGAAACGCCCCACTGACAGTTCAGGGGGTTATTTACATATCGGGCACCAAATATAACGGCACCGATATCTAAATAACGGAAGAGGATTGAAAAGTGAGACAAGGTTTGTGCAGCAGAGCCTATTACATGGTGCACTCAGCTGCACATGCATGGGCAGGTGAAAGGTTCTCTCTAAATGATTGGATATAATATTTCGCAGCTCAAATATATGTTTTTTGTGATTATTACACTTACAAAAATTACCTAGAAAAATAAATAATCACATGTAAAGCTGTATCAGTGCTTTGAACCTTTATTATCGAGGTTACTAAACAATACACTATGACGTTGTTTTTCTGTTTCTAAGGTAACAAAGCAGTTACAAAACAAATATAAAAAATAGTTTCTGTAAATAAAGGTATTGATTGTCCAAACCCAGTCATTTCTAGACAAAAGCATAAAACTGCAATTAGCAAAGCTTATTTCACTGGCAACATAGAAATAAAGAACAATCCCTAAAACTGTTTTGTGTGTTACAGGCAAATCTCCCTGTTACATTTTTGACACCACAGAGCTGCTCGTGTGTATTGCAATGCATAAAATAACATCTTTTTAGCCTGAAAAATGGCTGCAACAAGCATTGCTAATCCTGCCTTCACTTCTATTTTGGTTCCAATATAAAGAACTTCCATATGATGTACTCATAGTGGTTATTCTGCTACATATTTGAATATATATATATGGTATGGTATGGTATGAAATATGAATGCTTTTGTTCTTCATTGTAGAAGCCGTTTATCTTAGTCTCTTCCTTCCCAATTTCAGGCAGAGAATTATTGGTTCATATTAGATATTCTTTCAAGTGTAAATATCAATCATAATTCACAAGGCATGCCATGAATTTTAAAACCACTTACTGGCCACTAGCCACAGTTTGTACTAATTAAGTCTCCATAAAGCCTAGTCTTAAATATCTACCGTCAGATGTTCTATATCATCCCAAGTGACTTCATGATACATTGGACTGCATTTGAATAGATATGAATAGTTACTCATAGCATATTATCATCATTATTATTGCTAATATTCTTATTATTGACATTCGTTTTTAAAAGAA
Organism: Rhinoderma darwinii; assembly: GCF_050947455.1. NCBI lineage: Eukaryota > Metazoa > Chordata > Amphibia > Anura > Rhinodermatidae > Rhinoderma > Rhinoderma darwinii. The sequence continues at coordinate 83,137,892 of NC_134689.1, forward strand.
TTTACTAATTGTTATTTTTTATTTTAACCATTATTTCGTTACATGTTTTTTGTCAAATATGGGTATATAGTTCATCAATGGTAGGAATAGCCTGACATATTGATAGAAATGGCACCAATCCTACACTCTTTATGCATAGTACTGCCAGCACAAGCAGCAAGCAAGTGCAGAAAACTCCTTCAGACCACCAGGGATGTGCCCATTAACCTTTACTGTCCTAGAACACAAGAGGTGTGCCTTTTAACCCCTGTACTGCTCTAGACCAAAAAGAACATGCCCATTAACTCCTTGAATGCACTGAACCAAAAAGAACATGCCCATTAATCATTTCACTGCCCTCGATTACCAGGGATGTGTCCATTAACTCCTTCACTGATTTAAACCAATATGTATATGCCCATTTGGGCCTTCACTAACTGAGACCACCAGGGATGTGCTTAACACAAGGTACAAGACAAAATTAAAAAGTTGTTTTCCAAAACGGAAGCATGTTTGCACAGCTCACCACATATTGCAGACTATTCACGTATCGCTATGGCCCCTTTACCAGTCATTACCAGGGGATATTCAATGTATATGGATTCATACAGCTCCCATTAAAAGGGTTGTCTGGGATTAGAAAAAAAGGCCCGCTTTTTGTAAAAAAAAAAGTGCCACTATTAAGTATAGACTGTATCCCATTCATTACGGTACAGGACAAAGCTCACGAACAAGAGTTAAGCTGTTTGTTTTTTTTTGTTTTTTTTTATTGGACCCTTTTTTCTAATTCTTGCCAATCTCTTTAACCCCTTCAGGACTGAGCCTGTTTTGGCCTTCAGGACGAAGCCAATTTTTCAAATCTGACATGTGTCACTTTATGTGGTAATAACTCCTGAATGCTTTAGCCTATCCGAGTGATTCTGAGATTGTTTTCTCGTGACATATTGTACTTTATGTTAGGGGGAAAATTTGGTCGATAAATTCAATATTTATTTGTAAAAAACACCAAGATTTAGAGAAAATTAGCAAAAATGTGCATTTTTCTAAATTTAAATGTATCTACTTGTAAAACAGATAGTAATACCACACAAAATACATACTTATATTTCCAATAGGTCTACTTTATGTTTGCATCATTTTTTGAACATTCTTTTATTTTTCTAGGACGTTACAAGGCTTAGAACTTTAGCAGCAATTTCAAAAGCCTATTTTTTCAGGGACCAGTTCAGTTCTGAAGTGGCTTTGAGGGCCCTATATATTAGAAAGTCCCCATAAATCACCCCATTTTGAAAACTGTACCCCTCAAAGTATTCAAAACAGCATTCAGAAAGTGTTTTAACCCTTTAGGCGTTTCACATGAATTAAAGCAAAGTTGAGGTAAAATTTACAAATCTCATTTTTTTTTCCGAAAATTCATATGTAATACATTTTTTCTGTACCACAGAAGGTTTTACCAAGGAAATGCAACTCAATATTTATTGCCCAGATTCTGCAGTTTTTAGAAATATCCCACATGTGGTCCTAGTACAGTAATGGACTGAAACACAGGCCTCAGAAGCAAAGGAGCACCTAGTGGATTTTGGGGCCTCCTTTTTCTAGAATATATTTTAGGCACCATGTCAGGTTTGAATAGGTCTTGTGGTACCAAAACAGTAAAGACCTCCCAAAAGTGACCCCATTTTGGAAACTATACCCTTCAAGGAATTTATCTATGGGTATAGTTAGCATTTTGAACCCACAGTTTTTTTGCTAAATATATTTGAATTAGTATGTGAAGATGAAAATCTACTTTTTTTGTGAAAAAACTTAGAAATTTTAAATTTTTACAAGGAATAAAGTGGAAAAAACACCCCAACATTTGTAAAGCAATTTCTTCCGATTATAGCAATACCCCATATGTGGTAATAAACTGCTGTTTGGATCCACAGCAGGCCTCAGAAAAGAAAGAGCACCATTTGGATTTTGGATTTCTGATTTTGCTGGAATAGTTTTCAGTGCCGTGTCGCCTTTGCAATGCACTGGAGGGATGAAAACCGTGGAAACCCCCCAATAGTGACCCCATTTTGGAAACTACACCCCTCAAGGAATTTTTCTAGGGGTAAAGTTAGCATTTTCACCCCACAGTTGTTTTGCTGAATTCATTGGAATTAGTCTGTAAAGGTAAAAATCTACTTTTTTCTGTAAGAACTTAGACCTTTTTAATTTTTACAAGGAATAAAGGAGAAAAAGCACCCCAACATTTGTAAAACAATTTCTCCTGATTACGTAAATACCCCATATGGGGTAATAAACTGCTGTTTGGACCCACACCGGGGCTTAGAAGGGAAGGAGCACTATTTGGCTTTTGGAGCTCAAATTTAGCTGGAATAGTTTTTGGGTGTCATGTCGAATTTGCAAAGTTCCAGAGAGACCGAAACAGTGGAAGCCCCCCAAAAGTAACCCCATTTGGGAAACTACACCACTTAAGGAATCTATATAGGGGTATAGTGAGCATTTAGGCCCCACACGTCTTTTGCAGAATTTATTAGAATTAGGCCGTGAAAATTAATATCAACATTATTTCTACTAAAATGTTGAATTTTTTCAATTTCACAAAGGATAAAGGAGAAAATGTACCCCAACATTTGTAAAGCAATTTCTCCCGATTACGGCTATACCCCACATGTGGTCATAAATGTTTTTTTCATGAGAAAGTAATTAACCCTTTTCGAACTGATCCATGTTTTGCTTTTTCTATTTCGTTTTTCCTTCCCGCTTTCCGAGAGCCACAACTTTTTTATTTTTCCGTCAATAGAGCGGTGTCAGGGCTTATTTTTTGTGGGACGAGCTGTAGTTTTTATTGGTACCATTTTTTGGTACATAAGACTTTTTGAGCACTTTTTATTAAATTTTTTGGTAGAGCGAAGGTGACAATGATTTTGCCGTTTAAAATTCTTTATTTTTCACGGCGTTCACCGTGCAAGTTCAATAATGGTATACTGTAATAGCTTGGACTTTTACGGACGCAGCAATACCAATTTTGTGTATTTTTTTTAATTTTTTTACATTACTTTAGAGAAAAAATGTGAAAAGGGTTTGTTTTTGGACTTTAAATATTTATTTAATTTTTTCCACTAATAATAACTATTTACTTTTGTTTTTACATATTTTATTAGTCCCCCTAGGAGACTTGAACCAGCGATCATTAGATCACTGGTAGAATACACTGCAATACTAATGTATTTCAGTATATTGTCATTTTTACAGGCTCCTGTAACAGCGTGATCGCTGTTTCTGTCCGTTAGTCCCGGGTGTCAGCTGTAATACACAGCTGACACCCGCAGCGTATGGCGCGGGCTCAGCGCGTGAGACGCTCCATATATCACCCCCCACACCACGACATGCTATTAAGTCATGGTGCGCGAAGGGTTTAATGCGCAGCGGATGGTGCAGAGTGAAAATTAAAATTTTCCACTGATGTGCCATTTTAGTGCACTATATGTTGTGCCCAGTTTGTGCCACAAATACCTCATAAAATATTATCCGGGTTCTCCCGGGTATGGCGATGCCATATCGGTGGACGTGAATGTCTGTTTGGGCACGCTGTAGGGCTCAGAAGGGAGGGAGCGGCATTTGACTTTTGGAGCGCAGATTTTGCTTGGTAGTAGCTCTGCCGTTTTGCTGGTATTTCAGTTTATAATGTGGGGGCATATGTAGGCTGGGCAGAGTACATCAGGGCATAATAAGAGGGTATAATAATGGGGTAAATAAATAATAATCCGCAGATATGTGGCCGTTGTCGCACTTATAAATGGCGCCCGATCTTATCCGCTTTTGGAACGCTCTGCACACTTTGCATCGCCATAATCTGGGAGCCGGAACTTTTTTATTTTTTCCCCACCGGAGCTGCGTGAGGGCTTATTTGTTGCGGGACAATCTGTAATTTTCATTGGTACCATTGCGATTTTGTTGTTCACTTTTTATTCCATTTTTCGGCAAGCCAATCAATTCTGACAATGATTTTTATTTTATGTTTACGGCGTTTACCCTGGGCTATAAATTACCATTATATTTTATTCTGCGGGTCGATACGATTACGGCGATAGCATTTGTATATAGTTTTTTTTTATGTTTTGCAGCGTTTGCGCAATAAAATCACTTATTTAGAAAATAAATAATTTTTTGTGTCACCATATTCTGAGAGCCGTAACTTTTTTCTTTTTCAGTCAAAAAAGCTGTATAAGGGCTTGGTTTTTTTTGCGGGACGGGTTGTAGTTTGTATCGGTACCATTTTGGCGTACATGCGACTTTTTGATCACTTTTTATTGTATATTTTGGGAGGGGTGGTGACCAAAAAATAGTGATTCTGGCATTGTTTTTCGTTTATTTTTTTTGCGGTGTTCACCGTGCGGGAAAAATATTATATTATAGTTTTATAGTTGGGTTCGTTACGAACGCGGTGATACCAAATATGTGTACTTTTTTTTTACGTGTTCATTTTTTTCCTATAATAAAAGACTTATTATAGGAAAAAAAGCAGTTCTTGTTTATGTCACTTATAACTTTTATTTTTACACTTTTTTTAAAACATTTTTATTCTTTTTTTTACTTTTTTCACTTGTCCCACTAGGGGACACTTAGACTTGCCACTTTGATCACTGCTAGAGTACATTACACTACCTATGTAGTGTAATGTATTCCAATGTCATTGTGACGTAACAGTCAGGCTGGGTTGACACACACTATTTACGGACGTAATTCGGGCGTTTTAGCCCCGAATTACGTCCGAAATTACGGCTCAAAAGCGGCAGCAAACATCTGCCCATTCATTTGAATGGGTTTTACGATGTGCTGTGCCGACGGTCAATTTTTTTACGCGCCGCTGTCAAAAGGCGGCGCGTAAAAAAGATGCCCGCGTCAAAGAAGTGCCTGTCAGTTCCGTTCAGCGACGGAATATTACGTCGCAGGGAAAATGCATCACTATTTTCCACCTGGCGCGTGCACGAGCTGTGACAGCTGCTGTTTCCGACAGCAGGCTATAACAGCTCAATGTGCAGGGACCGATCGCGGAGGTCCCCCGCCGATTAACCCCTTAGAAGCCACGTTCAATAGTGATCGCGGCTTCTTAAGGGTTAAGCCACAATCGACGGCCGGATCCATGCTAGCGGTCGGCGATGGTGGCTATGGCAACCAGAATCCTAACAATGGACTCTGGCTATGCCATCGACGGAAGCCTAGCGGGTCCTGACGAAGTCAGGACCCACTATGCTTGCTGTCAGTGAGTAGCTGACAGCTCTAATACACTGCACTACGCATGTAGTGCAGTATATTAGAATAGCGATCAGGGCCTTCTGCCCTCAAGTTCCCTAGTGGAACAAAGCAATAAAGTGTAAAAAAGTAAAAAAAAGTTGTGTAAAAATAAGAAAATAAAAGTTTTAAAAGTGATAAAAGTAAAAATCCCCCTTTTTCCCTTATCAGTCCTTTATTATTACTAAAAATATATAAACAAACAAATAAACTATACATAATTGGTATCAATGCGTCTGTAACGGCCTGAACTACAAAATTATGTCGATATTTATCCCACACGGTGAACGCCGTAAAAGAAAATAATAATATACTGTACCAGAATCACAATTGTTTTGTCACTTCACCTCTCAAAAAATGGAATAAAAAGAGATCAAAAAGTCGCATGTACCTAAAAATGGTGCTGATCGAAACTACAGTTCATTACGCCAAAAACAAGTCATCGCACGGCTTTCTTCATGGGAAAATAAAAAAGTTATGGCGCTTACAATAAGGCAACACAAAAAGTAAATGATTTTTTACAAAAAGTATTTTATCGTGCAAACACCATAAGACATAAAAAAACGATAAACATATGGTATCGCCGTAATCGTATCACCCCGCAGAATAAAGTGAATATGTCATTTATAGCGGACGGTGAACGCGGTAAAAATAAATAAATGAAAAACAATAGTAGAATTGCTGTTTTTTAGTCACCACGCCACTTAAAAATAGAATAAAAACTGATCAAAAAGTCGCATGCACCCCACGAAAACTACAATGAATTCCTCAAGGGGTCTAGTTTCCAAAAAAAGGTCACTTTTGGGGGGTTTCCACTGTTTTGGCACTACAAGACCTCTTCAAACCGGACATGGTGCCTAATAAATTTAATTAAATAAAATTAATTACATTTCACCTCTACTTTGCTCTAAATTCCTGTGAAACACCTAAAGGGTTAATAAATTTTCTAAATGCTGTTGTGAATACTTTGAGGGGTCTAGTTTCTAAAATGGGGTGTTTGATGGGGGTGTCTAATATATAGGCCCCTCAAAGCAACTTCAGAACTGAACTGGAACCTAAAAAAAAAATAAAAATTAGGCAATTCTATGCTTCTTACATTATACTGATAATTAGCAGTGCCCACTCCAAGATGACCCCAGTTTTGACCGTTTGAATAAACTGAGACCCCTATTAGGCCATTTCAGTTTGCCCAAGCATACACCCCTGAGAATTGTATTTCTATTGATGAGTCCTTGGTACATTTTAAAGGGAGGCTTCAATTCCGCCAGTACCTGCCGGGTAAGAGGGCAAGGTATGGCGTGAAGATGTATAAGCTGTGCGAGAGTGCATCAGGGTATACCTACAAATTTAGGCTATATGAAGGGAAGGACACCAGTAGTCAGCCCCCAGAATGCCCCCCCTTACTGGGAGTTAATGCAAAAATTGTGTGGGATTTGGTGCACCCACTGCTGGACCAAGGTTACCACCTCTACCTGGATAATATTTATACCAGCGTCCCACTCTTCAAGTGCCTCGCTTCCAGAAGTCCTGCGGCATGCGGCACTGCTATAAGAAATCTGGGAGTCCTCCCTAAGACTCTGCTTGGGCAAACACTCAGAAGGGGTGAGAGCAGGACACAATTTTGCAGCAACATATTGTGTGTCAAGTACAAGAGAGATGTCCTTGTATTGACAACAATACATGGCCACACCAGTACCCATGTACCTGTACGAGGTACCAATACAGAGACCCCCAAACCAGACTGCATCCTGGACTACAATAGGTACATGGGAGGGGTGGAATTGTCAGATCAAGTCCTGAAGCCCTACAGCGCCATGCGGTGTAGTATAAGAAGCTGGCCGTGCACATCATATAGATGGAATTGTACAATGCGTACATGCTACGTCGAGGTACAGGCCAGAGGGGAACTTTCCTAGAATTTCAAGAGGTGGTTATCAAGAACCTAATCATTAGGAACCAAGAAGGGGGGCACCCAGTACTTCTGGAAGCGAGGCCACACGCATCGTACCAAGGCAACACTTTCCAGGAGAAGTTTCACAAACTGGCAAGAAGGGAAAAAGTAAAAAGAGGTGCAAAGTCTGCTATAAGAGGGGGATAAGGGAGGACACAATATATCAATGTGACACGTGTCCCGAAAAACCAGAGCTCCGTATGAAAGTATTTTAAAATTTATCATACATCCCTTGATTTTCAATTTACCTCAGTTTTACTTACCCTGATGCACTAAGCACAGCTTATCCCCCTCATCTTTCCCTTCTGAGCCCTGCTGTGTGCCCAGGCAGCTGTTAACAGCCACATGTAGGGTATTGCCGTACCCAGTAGAACCTACATTACAGTTTATGGGGTGTATGTCTCCGGTCAAAATGCTCACTACACCTCTAGATGAATGCCTTAAGGGGTGTAGTTTTTAAAACAGGCTCTCTTCTTAGGGGTTTCAACTGTACTCGTACCTCAGGGGCTTCTGCATACATGACTTTGCACAAGAAAATCCCCAGTAGGCCAAATGGGGTATTTTATTCCTTGTGAAAATAAGAAATTTTGAGCCAAAACTACATCTTATTGGAAAATATTTATTTATTTTTTTAATTCCCAGCCCAATTCAATAAAATTCTGTGAAAAAGCTGTTGGCTCTAAATGGTCACAACACCCATAAATGAATTCCTTGAGGGGTGTAGTTTCCAAAATTGGGTCACTTCTGGTGGGTTTCCATTGCTTTGATTCCTCTGGGGCTCTGCAAATGTGACATGGCACCCGAAAACCAATCCAGCAAAATCCGGACTCCAAAGAACACATAGTGCTCCTTCCCTTCTGAGGCCTCCCATGGGCCCAAACGGCAGTTTATCACCACAAATGGGGTATTGCCGCACTCAGGACAAATTGGGCAACAAAATGGGGTATTTTATTCCTTGTGAAAGTAAGAAATTTTGAGCCAAAACGACATCTTATTGGAAAAAATGTCATTTTTTTAAATTCCCTGCCCAATTCAATCAAATTCTGTGAAAAAACGGTGGGGTCTAAATGGTCACAACAACCATAAATGAATTTCTTAAGGGGTGTAGTTTCCAAAATGGGGTCACTTCTGGTGGGTTTCCATTGCTTTGATACCTCTGGGGCTCTGCAAATGCGACATGGCACCCGAAAACCAATCCAGCAAAATCTGCTCTCCAAAGAACACAAAGCGCTCCTTCCCTTCTGAGGCCTCACATGGGCCCAAACGGCACTTTATTGCCACAAATGTGGTATTGCCGCAATCAGGAGAAATTGGGCAACAAAATTGGGTATTTTGTGCCCTGTGAAAATAAGAAATGTTGATCAAAAATGACATCTTATTGGAAAAAATGTCATTTTTTAAATTTCACAGCCAATTGAAATACGTGCTGTGAAAAAACTGTGGGGTCAAAATGGTAACAACAACCATACATGAATTCCTTAAGGGGTGTAGTTTCAAAAATGGGGTCACTTTTTGGGGATGAGCACACTAGAGCCACATGTGGGATATTTCTACAAACTGCAGAATCTAGACAATACATATTTAGTAGTGTTTCTCTGTAAAACCTTCTGTGTTACAGAAAAAAAATTAATAAAATTGAAATTCAGCAAGAAAAATGAAATTTGCAAATTTCACCTTCACTTTGCTTTAATTGCTGTGTAATGCCTAAATGGTTAAAAAAAACTTTCTAAATGCTGTTTTGAAGATTTTGAGGGGTCTAGTTTTTAAAATGGGGTGTTTTATGGGGATTTCTAATTCATAGGCCCCTCAAAGCCACTTCAGAACTGAACAGGTACCTTAAAAAAAGGCTTTTGAAATTTTCTTAAAAAGAATAGAAATTGCTGTTTATGTTCTAAGTCTTGTAACGTCCAAGAAAAATAAAAGAATGTTCAAAAAACGATGCCAATCTAAAGTAGACATATGGAAAATGTGAACTAGTAACTATTTTGGGTGGTATAACTATCTGTTTTACAAGCAGATGCATTTAAATTCAGAAAAATAAAAAAATGTCTACATTTTTTTCTAAACTTTGCAATTTTTCACAAATAAACACTGAATATATCGACCAAATTTTACCACTAACATAAAGCCCAATGTGTCACGAGAAAGTAATCTCAGAAATGCTTGGATAGGTTTAAGCATTCCCAAGTTATTACCACATAAAGTGAAATATGTCAGATTTGAAAAATGGGCTCTGAACCTTAAGGCCAAAACTAGGCTGCGTCCTTAAGGGGTTAAAGACTCTGACGCGAATGTCTTGGTGCCAAATACCATAGGACACTTTCAGAGGGCTTGTGGAGTCCATGCCTCGACAGGTCAAAGCTGCTTTGGTGGCTCAAGGGGGACCTACACAATATTAGGCAGGTGGTTTCAATGTTATGGCTGATTGGTGTGTATATATGATCATTACTAGAGAAAAGACCAAAGTTCCAAAAATTTGTTACAGCGTGCTATGCTACTTGGATTCCTGTCCCTCTATCCTCCCTCAAAAGTTTTGGACCTATGGGTTATGTCTCATAATATGTAACATTATATATTTTTTCTTTCGTAAAAGTTTCATTCATTCATTTCTAAGCATTATCATTGTTCAAAACTGTCATACCATGACCCAACAATTCATATACTCAACCTAAATATTTAATATTTCTGCTAATCTTTATATATTTTATATTTTTTTTAATAAACATATGCTTCAAGAAAGTTAATTTTTCTGACACATTAATGCACTCATCTCTGTCTTCAACCATTACCCAATATCCTAATTCTCAAAATGAATTTTATACATAGTTTAATTACCAAGTTATTTCTTATCACACATTTGCAATGATGTGATCACCTTCTTTATGGTATGTCCATGGTAACAGTTTATTTTGATGTCCTTTTTAACTCACTACTTAATTTTTATATTTTCATTATTAAAGTGCATTTTTTGACACACAAGACTTGATATCCTTAAGCCCTACCCAACTTATGACGTATACTCACATCACAGCCGGGTAGGGGAAGTATGGGGCGGGCTCACAGGCGGAGCTTGCTCCATACAACACAGGTGTCAACTGTACGTTAGAGCCGAAACTTTACTGTAACGAGAGGGATCACGGGGCTTAGCCCCTTCCCGCTCCTGGACGTACTATTAGTACTATTAGGTCATGTTAACTGCATTGTTCGCGCTCCATGACCTAATAATACGTCATTTCAGCCATCCTCCCGACACATACAGGAGCTGTGACAACTGCTGTCTTGTACAGCAGTTGCCGCAGCTCCTTCAGAAGGGACAGATCGCAGTGTCCCCGCTGATTAACCCCTTAGAAGCCGCATTCAATAGCGATAATTTAGGGGTTAAACTACCATCGATAATCAAAAAACAAATGCCAGAGGCAAAAAAGCCCTGTTTCCCAGCTACCATAGAAATTGTTAAATTATATAAACTAATCTTATCTTTATTATGCTATTTCAGCAATCAACAGACAGACAGACAGACCAACATAAATGTTTAAAATGTCCTTGTCCTAAACTATATGTGGGAAAGACCATACAGGAAATAAGAAGGAGAATCTCCAAGCATCTGAGTACAATTAATCAGAAAGAGGACACCACGCTGTCCAGACATATGCACCAACTACATGGTGGCGACACCAAGTTACTTCAATTTTGGGGTGTCACCCAGATTAAACTAGGACCTAGAGCTGGAAACCTAGATCAGATCTTACTACAGGAGGAAGCACAATGGATCCATCGTTTGCGTTCCCTCAGCCCTTCTGGTCTGAATGAAGGATTTACTTTCGCAGCTTTTCTTTGATATTCATTTATCAGGTTCAGTGTCACGATAATCGTGTCAATGCTCCATAATCTAATTCATATTCGTATACGTCTTACTTTTACGTAAATAGGACATAATATTTACAGACATTGTCCAACTTTGAGTTCTGATGGCCCCATATTCTTTCTGTTCTATCTAGGGTATCTATATCCTCTTGTGACTCTCAATAGGTACTGCTCCTGATAAATGCTTTTATGCATTTTAGGAATTTATTATCAGCATCTACTGTATATCGTTTGCCTACCTGACTATAACTATGTTTATTCAAAACAAACCCTACACGTTAATATATGTAGTCACCGTCATTATTAATTCAGCCTTGAGCTGACATACAAGTGTACACATACACCTATAGCCAGATCTATCCTTTTGAATATGGTAGTCTCATCTGTCACTCAAACTGGGGTCGGAGCTTCCCGCCCACCCCTACTACTATTGGCTAGACTCGCACACACACCCCCTAGTACGTCACTGAGGATTCCCATAACAGTCAGAACTTTTCGGCGCGCCGTCAGTAGCCCCGTGAACCCCTGAGGACGCTACATTCGTAGCGAAACATGTCGGGGGGGCTCTCCTTTCAATTTTAATACATGCCGGATACTAGGGTCTAGCAATCTAACAATCTAACAATTTAAGTGTTTAGCAGTCCATTGGTACAAACCACGCTCTCCGGACTCTGCCGGTCTATAGGATATAGATGGCAAATACATGTGTTCACTGACACAACTATTAATGATTGCTGACCCGATCCTTGCATAGAGAATTTTAAACATTTATGTTGGTCTGTCTGTCTGTTGATTGCTGAAATAGCATAATAAAGATAAGATTAGTTTATATAATTTAACAATTTCTATGGTAGCTGGGAAACAGGGCTTTTTTGCCTCTGGAATTTTTGTTTTTTGATTGTCGTATCTGGCCTGCCAGTTACCAAGGGTCCAACCACATTTTCTTGCAAATTACCATCGATGGCCCGCTACATGATAGGGGGTGGTGATGGTTGCTATTGCAACCGGAGGCCTAATAATGGCCTCCGGCTATGCCCTCTACGGAAGCCTAGTGGGTCCTGACAAAGTCACTATGCTTGCTGTCAGCAAGTAGCTGACAGCTCTAATGCACTGCACTACGCATGTAGTGCAGTGTAATAGAATTGTGAAAAAGTTAAAAAAAGTTGTGTAAAAATAAAAGTTTTAAAAGTAATAAAAAGTAAGAATCCCACTTTTTCCCTTATCAGTCCTTTATTATTAATAGAAATAAATAAACAAATAAACGATACATAATTGGTATCACCGCGCCCATAACGGCCTGAACTACAAAAGCATTTTATTATGTATCCAGTGCGGTGAACGCCCTAAAAGAAAATAATAATAAACCATACCAAAATCACAATTTTTTGGTCACTTCAACTCCCAAAACATTTCATAAAAAGAGATAAAAAAGTTGCACATACCTAAAAATCGAAACTACAGTTGTTTGTTATGCAAAAAATAAGTCCTCGCACAGCTTTCTTGATGGAAAAATAAAAAGTTATGGCGCTTAGAATAAGGCAACACAAAAAGTAAATTCTTTTTATAAAAGTATTTTATTGTGCAACTGCCATAAAACATAAAAAAAACTATAAACATATGGTATCGCCGTAATCGTATCGCCCCGCAAAATAAAGTGAATATGTCATTTATAGCGCATGGTGAACGCTGTAAAAAAAAATAGAATAAAAAACAATAGTAGAATTGCTGTTTTTTAGTCACCACGCCTCTTAAAAATAGAATAAAAACTGATAAAAAAAAAGTGCACCCCATGAAAACTACAATGAATTCCTCAAGGGGGTCTAGTTTCCAAAATAGGGTCACTTTTCACCTGTACTGGTACCTCAGAATCTCGGCAAATGCGACATGGAGCTCAGAAACCAATCCAGCAAAATCTACCTGCCAAATATCACTCCTGCCTTCCTGAGCTCTGACGTTTGTCCAACCAGCAGTTTATGACCACATATGGGGTATTGCCTTAATCGGGAGAAATTGCTTTACAAATGTTGGGTTGCTTTTTTCCTTTATTCCTTGTCAAAATTAAAAATTCGTACCTTTTATCGGAAAAATAACTTTTTCAGTTGCACAGCCTAATTCCACAAAATGCAGCAAAAAACCTGTGGAATCTAAATGCCCACTATACCCCTCGATAAGTTCCTTGAGGGGTGTAGTTTGCCAAATAGGGTCACTTTTGGGGGGTTCCTGTTTTGTCACCACAAGACCTCTTCAAACCGGACATGGTGCGTAATAAAAAAGGAGGCTTCAAAATCCACTAGGTGCTGCTTTGCTTTGGAGGCCTGTGCTTCAGTCCATTAGCGCACTAGGGTCACATGTGGGATATTTCTCAAGACTGAAGAACCTGGGCAATAAGGATTGAGTTGCGTTTCTCTGTATTCTGTTTTACTGAAAAAAATGGAATAAAAAGGATTTTCTGACAAAAAATTAAATTTGTAAATTTCGCCTCTACTTTGCTTTAAATTCCTGTGAAACACCTAAAGTGTTAATAAACTTTCTAAATGCTGTTTTGCAAACTTTGAAGAGTCTAGTTTCTAAAATGGGGTGTTTATGGGAGTTTCTGATATATAGGCCCCTCAAAGCCACTTCAGAACTGAACTGGTACCTAAAAAAAAAAAGAGGCTTTTGAAATGTTATTGAAAATATGGGAAATTGCTGCTTATGTTCTAAGCCGTGTAATGTCCTAGAAAATAATGTTAATGTTCAAAAAATGATGCCAACATATAGTAGACATATGGGAAATGTGAACTAGTAACTATTTTGGGTGGTATAACCCTCTGTCTTATAAGCAGATGCATTAAAATTCAGAAAACTTCTATTTTCTCTAAATTTTGCTATTTTTCACAAATAAACACTGAATATATCGGGCAAATGTTACCACTAACATAAAGCCCAATGTCTCATGAGAAAAAAATCTCAGAATCGGTTGGATAGGTTTAAGCATTCTGAAGTTCTTACCACATAAAGTGAAATATGGCCAAAACAAGGCTGCGTCCTTAAGGGGTTAATAGATGCCTTCTGCAGGGCTTAATAGAAGCCTGTCAGAAACGCGATATACTGCAATACATTAGTATTGCAGTATATAGTGCTAACGATCCAACGATTGCTGGTTCAAGTCCCCTAGGGAGACTAGTAAAAATCTGTTAAATACGTTTTTTTTATATGTATCAAAAAAATAGTAAAAGTTAAAAAAAAAACCTTTCCCATTTCTCCACTAAAACATTGTAAATAAAATAAAACATGAAATAAACCTCATCTCCTACAAAAAATGGAATAAAAAGTGATCAAAAATTTGATCCATATACCCCAAAATGTTACCATTAAAAACTACAGCTCATCCCGCAAAAATCAAGCACTCTGTGTTTTGCTAAAGAAAAAAACTGCCGCAAAAGCTGCCACTGAAATTGCATGTGTGATTCCAGCTTAAGGTCCTGTTCACATCTGCATCGTGGGTTTCTGTTATTCTGCTCCATCAGAGGAGCAAAACAAGGGAAAATCAGAAGCAATGGTTCCGTTGACTTTAATGGGTATGTCGGCTTTCTGTCGGGGTGTCCGTGGATTTACCGGAAACAACAGCGTAGCATGCTGCGCTATTGTTTCCGCTAATCCCTGCTGGATGTGTGATGAAGGGGCCTATTAGAGCCTCCAACGCAGATGTGAACAGGGCCTTAGGTCTACGCAGGACAGAAATGCAGCAGATTTTCTGTTTGGAAAATCCACAGCAGATTACAGTCCGAGCCATATGGATGACTTTTGAACAAACCTTATCCACGTGTTGCTGAACAAACATTTATTCACACAGACATTAGAGCATGCTGCAGATTTTCAAATCCGCAGCATACACATTGTTTTGCGGATATTCACAGCGGATTTCACCCTTTTTAATGTAGTGGGGGTGAAATTTCCATCAAAATCTGAACGTAAGACTTGCAGATTTTGCTGCAGGTCCCCCTACGAATTTGCTGCAGAATCTGCAACATGTGTCAGTACCCATGAGCAGTGCCAGCTTTGTGGGCCCTTTGGCGACACAGACTTAATAGGCCCCATTGTGGGGGAACTCCCGGCGACAGTAAAATGTCAGAAAACGTCACTTTGTGCCCCCATATATACGTTAGGCCCTGTTTATGCCCCTACATAGAAGTTAGGCCCCCAGTTTGAACCCCCATAAATGTATTGCCCTCTGTAGATAGTGCCACACAGCCCCCTCCCTGGTAGTGCCACACAACCCCCCTCCCTGGTAGTGCCACACAGCCTCCCCTCCCAGGTAGTGCCACACAGACCCCTCCCTGGTAGTGCCACACAGTCACCCTCCCTGGTAGTGCCACACAGCCCCCCTCCCTGTAGGTAGCGCCTTTGGGGTTCCCTCTAGGAGTGGAATCCCCAACCAGAACATTGCTGACGCTCTGGCTGGGGATTCCGCTTCAAGAGAAGCCCCTGACGTCACTGTCCATATATGGACAGTGTTGTCAGGGGCAACCCCAGAGCCATAGTCCTGGGAAGAGCACTACTAGCACTCTGCCTGGGTCCAGGGGCGTAGCTAAAGGCTCACGGACCCTGGTGCAAGAATTTAGCTTGAGCCCCCCTACCGCTGCGCAAAACCACTAGGCCCCTGCTCACGCCTGTGTTCAGCTGACTTGCCCGACAGACCCCATGAATACCTCCACAGTATAATGCCCCCCATAGCTGCCCCCACAGTATAATGACACCCCACAGTATAATACCTCCATAGCTGCACCCCGCACAGTATAATGCCCCCCCACACAGTACAATACCCCTCATAGCTGACCACCACAGTATAATACTCCCCATAGCTGTCCCCACAGTATAATGCTCCCATAGCTGTCCCCACAGTATAATGCCCCATAGTAGCCCCCACAGTATAATGCCCCCATAGTTGCCCCCCACAGTATAATGCCCCCCATAGCTTCCCCCCCACAGTATAATGCCCCGATAGCTGCCTCCACAGTATAATGCCCCTATTGTTGCCCCCACAGTATATTGCCTACCCATGACTGGCACATAGAGTATAATGCCCCCATACAGTATAAAGCCCCCCATACAGTATAAAGCCCCCATACTGTAGAATGCCCCCATACAGTATAATTCCCTTCATAGCTGCCACATACAGTATAATTCCCCCATACAGGATAATGCCTCCATAGCTGTCCAATACAGTATAATGCCCCCATACAGTATAATGCCCCCTCAGCAGCTACCATATGAGACCCACCTCCCATACCCAGTATAATGCCCCCATATGTATGTACCTAATAGAAAAATAATAACATAATTACTTACCTTTCCCCGTTCCCACGATGGGTGGAGGATCCTTCTCCGTCTCTGCACTGTGCAGTGAGTGACTCGGTGCAGACAGGCGTGATGACGTCACTACATCGCACCTGCCTGCACCGAGCCGCTCACGAGGCTCCAGCATTCAACTGAGTCTGCATCCTGCAGATGCAGAGTCAGTTGGAAGCGGGACCAGTGCGGCAAGCGCTGTGTGACAACGGGGGCCCTGTGGGTCCCCCAGGCTTAGGGGCCCGGTCGCAGTTGCGACCGTTGCGACCCCTATAGCTACACCACTGTTTGCTCCTGACAACACTGTCCATATACAGAGATGTCATGGGCTTCCCCAGAGACGGAGTCCCGGAGCAGAGCTACTAGTGCTCTGCCTGGGACTGCTCTCCTCCTTACATCACTGTTCATGTATGGACCGTGATGCAATGACGACGGCACAAGTGGCCCCCACAAGTGTAGTGGGATCCGGCACTTGCCCGGGTTCACTGGGTGCTGACGCCGGCTCTGCCCATGAGGTCTTATTTTTTCATGGTTTTCGATGCTGTTTCTGTAATCGTGGAAAAACCATGCCATTGCTGTGAAAACCAATAACTCATGTTAACGTACCCTTAGTATTCTCATGCTCCCTGTAGTTAGAGTGACCTAATACAAGCCTGTGTAAAAAATAGAACTACATGTAACCTCTTCAGTACATGTGGCTATAGCTGCATGTACTGTCTGTACTCATAGGGAGAACAAACATGAAAGAAGCCATTAGTGGGAATATGAAGTACTGCAGCCTGCAGATTATGGACTGGAGCTGCGAGAAGAGAAATAAACACACACACACACACACACACACACACACACACACACACACACACACACATATATATATATATATATATATATATATATATATATATATATTACTAATGAAACTATATGTATGCAGTAGGGTTACATTTTTCCATATGGATGGTAACACTATCCAGAAAGGTCAGGAAAAGTTCTGTATTTTACTATGGGGCTTTTCATTTTTATATTTGTAGGTACGTTCTTAGAACTGCTTTATATCACTGAGTATTTCACTTCAAGCATGCAACTATCAGAATATATTTTTTTAAATAAATGTAAGCAATACAGTATATCTAGTTTAATCCTTGCAGGGGTCAACAGAAAAGATGGGGTCAGCAGATAGTCAATGCACAGACTGCTATACAGCATAAAGTACAATTTTAAAGAAATCTTTCCTGATGTACAAATGTCCTGAAATACACATTTACGATGACTTTTGTCCACAATATATAAAGAAATGGATGAATAAAATCACATAATTATATTTGCATGCTAACTTTGCTTGAGCAACACTGTGTGATCCCTGCCTAGCTATGAACATTTCATCTGATAGTACAAAACCAGAAACGTGTGTAGTTACAGAAATATTCCTGAAAAAAAGCTAATATGAAGAAAGAACTACTTTAAAATTATGTTTGTAAAGGATCTGCCAGGCACAGCGGGGTTAACTCCCAGAACTAATCAGTCAGCACCTGAGAATACATCCCTGAGACTGACTCCTGCTTCCACCATTCAGGCTGGCAGGCTTAGGAGTGGGAGAGCCTATCGTAACCTGGCCAGACTCAGCTAGCTCCCGCCCTCGGTCTATTTAAGCCTGCACTTCCTGTCCCTCGGTGCTTGTTATTGCTTGTGTTTCCCTCCTTGTGGTTTCCTGGCCCAGCTACAGCTCCTGCTATTTTTGATCCTGCTCCATACAGACCCTGGCTTACCGACTACTCTTCTGCTTTTCGTTTTGTACCTCGCACACTCCTGGCTTGACTCGGCTCGTTCACCACTCTGGTTGCTCACGGTGTTGCCGTGGGCAACGGCCCCTTTTCCTTGCTTGTGTTCCTTGTATGTTTGTCGTGTTTGTCGTGCACTTACTGAGCGCAGGGACCGCCGCCCAGTTGTACCCCGTCGCCTAGGGCGGGTCGTTGCAAGTAGGCAGGGACAGAGTGGCGGGTAGATTAGGGCTCACTTGTCCGTCTCCCTACCCCCTGCCATTACATAATAACAAGCCCATACCTAGTCTACCCCTGGTCCCTGACACCACTATGGATCCCCGTGAGACCCTGGCTCAGCAAATGCAGGGTCTCTCCCTACAGGTCCAGGCCCTGGCTCAGAGGGTCAACCAGCCTGATGCTACCCTGGTAGTTCCCCTCACAGCACCTCTTGAACCCCACCTCAAGTTGCCCGACCGGTTCTCAGGGGACCGGAGGGCTTTTCTCTCCTTTCGGGAGAGTTGTAGGCTTTACTTTCGTTTAAAGCCTCATTCCTCAGGTTCTGAGAGCCAGCGGGTGGGTATAATTATGTCCCGGCTCCAGGAAGGGCCCCAAGAGTGGGCCTTCTCCTTGGCTCCTGACGCCCCTGAACTTTCCTCCGTTGATTGTTTCTTTTCTGCTCTCGGACTTATTTATGACGAGACTGACAGGACTGCCTTTGCCGAGAGTCAGCTGGTGACCTTAAGTCAGGGTAAGAGACCTGTTGAGGAGTATTGCTCTGACTTTCGGAAGTGGTGCGTAGCTTCTCGGTGGAATGACCCTGCCTTAAGGTGCCAGTTTAGGTTGGGTCTGTCGAATGCCCTGAAAGACCTGCTAGTTAGCTATCCCTCTTCTGACTCCCTAGACCAGGTTATGGCTTTAGCGATACGACTTGACCGACGTCTCAGGGACCGACAACGTGAACGTTTATGTGTTTTCTCCTCCGACTCCCCCATGATGCCTCCCGAAGCTCCGTTGCTTCGTTCCTCCCCGAAAGATTCAGAGATACCTATGCAACTCGGGGCCTCCGTGTCCCCCCAACAACGTAGAGAATTCCGCAGGAAGAATGGTCTCTGCTTCTACTGTGGGGACGACAAGCATCAAGTGAACAACTGTCCTAAGCGTAAGGTTGCAGCCAGAGAACTTTTGCGTCTAAGTGATCATCGGGGAGGTCACTTGGGCGCACAGGTATTTCCAGTAAATATGAAACGTACTAAGATCTTGCTTCCCTTTCAGGTCTCTTTTGGTGGTAGGTCTGCTACCGGCAGTGCCTTCGTGGATTCAGGGTCCTCTACTAATATCATGTCTGTGGAATTTGCTATGTCCCTTGCTATGCCTCTTATTGATTTGCCTAAACCTGTCCCGGTAGTGGGTATCGACGCCACTCCTCTTGCTAATGGTTATTTTACACAGCATACCCCTGTTTTTGAACTCCTTGTTGGCTCCATGCATTTGGAGCAATGCTCTGTACCGTTGATGCAGGGATTATCGTACGATTTGGTTCTAGGTCTTCCCTGGTTGCAGTTGCATAATCCTACGTTTGACTGGAACACTAGGGAGCTAACCAAATGGGGTAATGAATGTTGTACGTCATGTTTTTCTGTTAATTCTATTTCTCCCCCTAAGGAGGCGAATACGCTACCCGAGTTTGTTCAGGACTTCGCTGATGTTTTCTCTAGGGAGGCCTCCGAAGTGTTACCTCCTCATAGAGAATACGATTGCGCTATCGAATTGGTACCAGGAGCTAAGCTTCCTAAGGGTAGGATATTTAATCTTTCTTGTCCCGAACGTGAAGCTATGAGAGTGTATATCCAGGAATCCCTGGCCAAGGGTTACATTCGTCCCTCTTCTTCTCCGGTAGGTGCTGGCTTCTTCTTCGTGGGGAAGAAGGATGGTGGTCTTAGGCCATGCATTGACTACCGTGGCCTGAATAAGGTCACGGTAAGGAACCAGTATCCCCTTCCTTTGATTCCTGATCTCTTTAATCAGGTTCAGGGGGCCCAATGGTTTTCTAAATTGGATCTACGGGGGGCGTATAACCTTATTCGCATCAAAGAGGGGGATGAGTGGAAGACTGCGTTTAACATTCCCGAAGGCCATTTCGAATACCTCGTCATTCCCTTTGGGTTGTGTAATGCCCCTGCAGTCTTCCAGAATTTCATAAATGAGATTTTGAGAAATTACCTGGGGATTTTTCTGGTAGTGTACCTTGATGACATACTGGTGTTTTCCAAGGACTGGTCCTCCCACGTGGAGGATGTCAGGAAGGTGCTCCAGGTCCTTCGGGAAAATAAACTGTTTGCCAAAACCGAAAAATGTGTGTTTGGGGTACAGGAGATTCCATTTTTGGGTCAAATCCTCACTCCTCATGAATTCCGCATGGACCCCGCCAAGGTTCAGGCTGTGGCGGAATGGGTCCAACCTGCCTCCCTGAAGGCGTTACAGTGTTTTTTGGGGTTCGCTAATTATTACAGGAGATTTATTGCTAACTTCTCGGTCATCGCTAAGCCCCTTACGGACCTCACTCGCAAAGGTGCTGATCTCCTCCACTGGCCTCCTGAGGCTGTCCAGGCTTTTGAGGTCCTTAAGAAGTGCTTTGTCTCGGCCCCGGTGCTGGTTCAGCCCAACCAAATGGAGCCATTTATCGTGGAAGTTGACGCATCTGAGGTGGGAGTGGGGGCTGTCTTGTCCCAGGGTACCAGCTCCCTCACCCATCTCCGCCCCTGTGCCTACTTCTCCAGGAAGTTTTCGCCAACTGAAAGTAACTATGATATTGGCAACCGCGAACTCTTAGCCATTAAATGGGCATTTGAAGAGTGGCGCCACTTCCTGGAGGGGGCTAGGCACCAGGTAACGGTCCTTACCGACCACAAGAATCTGGTTTTCCTAGAATCTGCCCGGAGGGTAAACCCGAGACAAGCTCGATGGGCGTTATTTTTTACCAGATTCAATTTTTTGGTTACCTATAGGGCTGGGTCTAAAAATATTAAGGCTGATGCACTGTCGCGTAGCTTCATGGCCAGCCCTCCTTCGGAGGAAGATCCTGCTTGTATTTTGCCTCCAGGTATAATCATTTCCTCGATCGATTCTGATTTAGTCTCTGAAATTGCTGCTGATCAAGGTGCAGCTCCCGGGAACCTTCCTGAGAACAAGCTGTTTGTTCCCCTGCAATTCCGGCTAAGGGTACTTAGGGAAAATCATGACTCCGCACTATCTGGCCATCCAGGCATCCTGGGTACCAAACACCTCATTACCAGAAATTATTGGTGGCCTGGGTTGCCTAAAGACGTTAAGGCCTACGTCGCCGCTTGTGAGCTTTTTGCTAGGTCCAAGACTCCCAGGTCCCGACCAGCGGGCTTACTGCGTTCGTTGCCCATTCCCCAGAGACCTTGGACACATATCTCCATGGATTTTATCACCGATTTGCCTCCATCCCAAGGCAAGTCGGTGGTGTGGGTGGTGGTGGACCGCTTCAGTAAGATGTGCCACTTTGTGCCGCTCAAGAAACTACCCAACGCCAAAACGTTGGCTACCTTGTTTGTCAAACACATCCTGCGTCTCCATGGGGTCCCTGTCAATATTGTTTCGGACAGAGGGGTACAATTTGTTTCATTGTTTTGGAGAGCCTTCTGTATGAAGTTGGGGATTGATCTGTCCTTCTCCTCTGCCTTCCATCCTGAAACCAATGGCCAAACGGAGAGGACTAATCAATCTCTAGAACAATACTTAAGGTGTTTTGTCTCTGACTGTCAATTTGATTGGGTCTCTTTCATTCCCCTCGCCGAATTTTCCCTTAATAACCGGGTCAGTAACTCGTCAGGGGTCTCTCCTTTTTTTTGTAATTTTGGGTTTAATCCACGGTTCTCCTCCGTTTCACTTGGTAGTTCCAACAATCCTGAGGTAGAGGTCGTTCATCGGGAACTGTGCACAGTCTGGGCCCAGGTTCAGAAAAACCTAGAAGTGTCCCAGAGCGTACAAAAAACTCAGGCTGATAAAAAACGTTCTGCTAACCCCCTGTTTATGGTCGGGGATCTGGTGTGGTTGTCGTCTAGGAACTTGCGTCTCAAGGTTCCATCCAAGAAGTTTGCTCCCCGGTTTATTGGGCCGTATAAGGTCATTCAGGTCCTCAATCCTGTCTCCTTCCGGCTGGAGTTACCCCCGTCTTTTCGGATACACGACGTGTTTCATGCCTCCCTCCTCAAACGCTGCTCCCCGTCCTTGGCTCCCTCGAGGAGACCTCCTGTTCCCATCCTCACCCCGGAGGGGGTGGAATTCGAGGTGGCCAGGATTGTGGACAGCAAGATGGTCCAAGGCTCCCTCCAGTACCTGGTCCATTGGAGAGGATACGGGCCCGAGGAGAGGACTTGGGTACCCGCCCGGGATGTTCACGCTGGGGTATTGGTCAGGAGGTTCCACCTGCGTTTCCCCAGTAAGCCAGGTCCACTTAGAAAGGGTCCGGTGGCCCCTCATAAAAGGGGGGGTACTGTAAAGGATCTGCCAGGCACAGCGGGGTTAACTCCCAGAACTAATCAGTCAGCACCTGAGAATACATCCCTGAGACTGACTCCTGCTTCCACCATTCAGGCTGGCAGGCTTAGGAGTGGGAGAGCCTATCGTAACCTGGCCAGACTCAGCTAGCTCCCGCCCTCGGTCTATTTAAGCCTGCACTTCCTGTCCCTCGGTGCTTGTTATTGCTTGTGTTTCCCTCCTTGTGGTTTCCTGGCCCAGCTACAGCTCCTGCTATTTTTGATCCTGCTCCATACAGACCCTGGCTTACCGACTACTCTTCTGCTTTTCGTTTTGTACCTCGCACACTCCTGGCTTGACTCGGCTCGTTCACCACTCTGGTTGCTCACGGTGTTGCCGTGGGCAACGGCCCCTTTTCCTTGCTTGTGTTCCTTGTATGTTTGTCGTATTTGTCGTGCACTTACTGAGCGCAGGGACCGCCGCCCAGTTGTACCCCGTCGCCTAGGGCGGGTCGTTGCAAGTAGGCAGGGACAGTGTGGCGGGTAGATTAGGGCTCACTTGTCCGTCTCCCTACCCCCTGCCATTACAATGTTTTTGCTAAATTAACATAAAGAAATGTACAAAAGCAAACATCCTCTATCTCTCTCTCTCTCTCTCTCCCTTCCCCCCTCTCTACTTCTCTTTCGTTACACTTGCCTCAACTTACAATATTTGAAACTTATATTAGGCCATTGTAATTAAAAACCACATTAAACTTACATCGCTATAGACAGTGCTATTTTACAGCGCACGTAATTGGCCAAATGACCCAGCCAATTAACATTTGCATTTCACTGGTAAAACACCTGCGAATCAGTCCATCACATTGGCGCCACTTAGAGCCAATTAGTGAATACTGTATTACTGAAGTGCGAGCACTGATGATGGTTTAGTAGCTCCTCTCTGTTGTACGTATAATACTGCATGTATCATTCTGCTATTTATAATACCTGTCATTCCTGCTCTCTACCAATATAATGTACTTTCCTACTATGTACGTGTATCACATGCACTTTACTGCTATCTAATTGTACTACATGCACTATACTCTACTGTACTACTTGTGCTGTACTGTTCTCTACCTGTACTGCATGTATTGTACTGCTTTCTACCTGTACTACATGTACTGCTCTCTACCTGTACTACATGTACTATACTGCTCTCTACCTGTACTACATGTACAGTACTGCTTTCTACCTGTTCTACATGCACTGTTCTATACCTGTACTACACTGCTCTCTACCTGTACTACATGTGCTGCATGTGCTGAACCACTCTACCTGTACTACATATACTATACTGCTCTCTACATCTGCCAGGGTAACCTGTTCCTTTGGATGCCAGGTGTTGGTGACTATATTCTATCTTGACTGTACATTGTGTGTATTGTACAGAGCCCTGAAGAAGCTCCTGTCCTGTACATTTAAATCGATTCAGAAGCTTCCAGTAGCTCTTTCAGATTTGTTTATGTAAGGATTGCTTCATGTGTATTATTTATGTGTCTTTCTTGAATCTTCACTTTTTCTTATTTCTGGTTGACATGTTGGTAGCTTTAAAAACCAACTACTAGTTTTTAGTACACTAGAGATCGCCATCTATCTATCTATCTATCTATCTATCTATCTATCTATCTATCTATCTATCTATCTATCTATCTATCTATCTATCTATCTATCTATCTATCTATCTATCTATCTATCTATCTAAAATGTTATGTTATCTGTGCTATAAGTTTAAACCCCCTTTTTTTATTTTAGTTTAAGCCTGATCTACTAATCCAAAAGTGGAGAATTCAGAAATTAGTTGAGAATGAAAAAAAAGCAGTTAAATTTCATTAACATTATCATGACTATACTGACTAAAATTCAATGCAAATATAGCTTGCACAGTATGTTAGTGTCAAAATTACCAACTACTTCTCTATGTCTGTGACAGTATGCTTTTCCCAAAACATTTTCTATGTTTAATATTGATTTATGCCTATTCGAGTTGAGCTCGAAAACACGTCAGATAAAAAAAAATCACCACTGAATTTCTTTCTCTGATTAACAAAGTAATTGTCCTATAGAACCAATGAGTGGAAAAGTGATTATTTTGACCCTTACATCCCGTCATATAAGTTCTGCAAGCTCCAAGACAGTTTCAGCAGCTATCCCATGCAGGACCCCTGCATACGAAAGCTTCAGCTTTTCTTCCTGACCCCTTTGTGAATAACTTGGGAGAATGGGAATTGGTATTAACTGCACTTAAACGTGAATTTTGGTTTAAAGTGTGCTTTAATTTATCCTTGTAGAAAAATTTACTAATAGTTGACAATTACAAGTCCGACATTACACAAATATTTTGATAGAGAGTGTACGTGAAAGAAAGCCAAGTGCCTTTTGACCTTCTATCCAATAAGGGACTTAAGCTTGTCGAAGAGGCTACTCTGCACAACTTACCAAGTTAAGCATAACTCCTATCTGTGGGACTTTGCGCTAATCTTGTTCAAGGCAGCGCTGGTATTGTGCTTTACAAACATAAAAAATACTTGTACTACAGTATTTATAAAAGTAAAACTCTAAAATGTATTTTTTAATAAAATTAAATATCAGAAAACAATGCTGGTTACAATAGTGTAGGAAATGTAAGGATTTTTGGAATTGTAGAAAAGCCCAGTTAAATAAATATCAATATTAAACATAAATACACAGGGAAGGGTTGTCACCATTCTTACAAACTGGATTGTTCAAATAAACTGCATTTTATTCCCTAATGCTCTGTATATTACTGTCAATATTAATTTTGTTTAATCCAAAACAACATTTTAAAGCATGTACTGAAGGATTAAGGTTGTTCAATCTAGGACTCATATTATGGAAAAATCTGTATTGTTAAAGACGCTTAATGACACAAATGAAGGTCAGTTTTGTGATTTACAATGCAGAACAATAACAATACTACTAACAACCTTGATAAAAAAAAAAGCAGAACAAATTTGAATTCTGAATTTATAGTAGGCATTAAAACGTGGCTTTTTTTATTTTATATTTTCTTTTTATTATAAGAAAATAGATAATTCATTTTATATTTATGTATATTAACAGTAAAATATGAAATAAAGTGATGCACCAAATAATACTAAATTAATGAATGACCCTTCTACAAATATCTTACTTCTATCCATTTCAAGGGGTTTTCCCGCTATAGACATGTATGGCATATCCACAGGATGTGCCATAAATGTCTTATATGTGGACGTCACCAATATAGAGAATGAGCGTTGTCTCACTACCATTTTGTCAGATGAGGCTGACACATTTCCATGACGATGGAACATGCACGGCCGCAGAGAGCTTCATATGGTCTGTAAAGTTTGTTCATCACTCGACCACAGGGTGTTTTCAAACAAGCATTCGGCTTCTTTCCTCTTGAGCTCACATTCTCTGAGGGTCTCTCATGAAATATTACACAGAAACTGCATCATCCTAGTCAGCCAATCACAGAGCCTCGATGATTGTCTGAGCTGCTCTGTGATTGGCTGATAGCTTATGACACAGTATCTGTATGTCTGAGCACTCTATAGAGTCATAGACAGAATAACAAGAAGATAGAGTTCAGTACAGATAGTTAACCCCTTCAGAGGGAGATAACCCCTTTACTACACTACCCTTGCCCACCAGAGATGTTTTCATTAACCCATTTACTGTGGATGTTCTATGCAGTGGAAAGTTAGACTATCTGGCTGTTTTCCAGAGTGATCCTTTTTACAGTCATTATTCATTTTAAACATGACAAGAGATGCGGGTATGCTGGCAGAAAGGGGCCCACATACTGTTTTTGCACAGGGACACTCGGTTGTCTGTGTCCGCCCTGTGTCTGGCAATCACAGTTGATCATCAGGAGTTAGAGAAGCTAAGACCCTGACAATTTGTTCATTGTTGTTCTAGATGGAACAACCACTTTAAGACAACTTGTAGAGTGGATTCCAAATGCAGATTATAGACATTTTCTTGTTTATGTCGTTTTCTACCATTAATATCAAAGTACATTCTAAAAAAAATAGACTATAAAAGACTTTCCAAAATAGACATTTAGCAATAGGCTATAAAAGACATTCAGAGCATGTTGAATAAAACACTGAGTTGCAATTTTAACGTTTGTTGAATGCATAATTTTTCTTCATAACTATACTGTGTTGTTTTGTTATTGTACTAGAGGTGACAGTATCACATCAATGAGGAATACAATAAGAAAATCTCTAATTTATTTTTCTTAGTGAATTAACAGGCTAAATAGAACTAAAGAAAGATAAATCATGTCCCCATGAGCAAGAAACTCTGAAGAGTTTTCTATAAGCGTCTATGTTATACTATATAAAGGACTATATACTTTCATCACTGACAAGAGAGAGAAAATGTTAGCTCTTATATTGCTCAATAACAATAACAATTGGTTCATGATCTTGACTTTTTTTTTACAAGGACTGTATGTTCCTTTTGCTATATATAGTAATGTCATATATGATCCTAAGTGGCTACCAAACTATAAATATGGGATGTCAGGCAAGAAAAACAATGCTGACTGGCACCTCGAGCAATAACCCACCTTGATCGACAACCAGTGTGTGTAGAAGATTTAAATGAATATTCTGGGCAAAACTGATACATTGTGTTGTACGGCCTGAGGAGCGGTGCATGACACAGGGATTTTTCCCTTTGTTTTTCTTTGAACTCCTGTGTAATACAATATTCCCTCAGGCCATGCACTAGGCCTAACACAGTGTATGCACTTTCCTAAAGTATTCCTTTAATTTTTGTCTCTAGATTGTTTATTTTGTAGTACTTGCATAGATCTGAAAAATGAAAGCATGTCAATGTTATATATATCGCCCATTTCTACATGAGAACTGTAAAGTTATTTCTTTAGTTTGAGATGCATTCAAGATATTTAAGATATTCAAGAAATTTAATACAAATAATTGTACTTGGAAGGGGGATTTCTAACCGCTATGTACAGTGAAGGAAATAAGTATTTGATCCCTTGCTGATTTTGTAAGTTTGCCCACTGTCAAAGACATGAACAGTCTATAATTTTTAGGCTAGGTTCATTTTACCAGTGAGAGATAGATTATCTAAAAAAAAAAACAGAAAATCACATTGTCAAAATTATATATATTTATTTGCATTGTGCACAGAGAAATAAGTATTTGATCCCTTTGGCAAACAAGACTTAATACTTGGTGGCAAAACCCTTGTTGGCAAGCACAGCAGTCAGACGTTTTGTGTAGTTGATGATGAGGTTTGCACACATGTTAGATGGAATTTTGGCTCACTCCTCTTTGCAGATCATCTGTAAATCATTACGATTTCGAGGCTGTCGCTTAGCAACTCGGATCTTCAGCTCCCTCCATAAGTTTTCAATGGGATTAAGGTCTGGAGACTGGCTAGGCCACTCCATGACCTTAATGTGCTTCTTTTTGAGCCACTCCTTTGTTGCCTTGGCTGTATGTTTCGGGTCATTGTCATGCTGGAAGGCTCAGCCACGAGCCATTTTTAATGTCCTGGTGGAGGGAAGGAGGTTGTCACTCAGGATTTGACGGTACATGGCTCCATCCATTCTCCCATTGATGCGGTGAAGTAGTCCTGTGCCCTTAGCAGAGAAACACCCCCAAAACATAATGTTTCCACCTCCATGCTTGACAGTGGGGACGGTGTTCTTTGGGTCATAGGCAGCATTTCTCTTCCTCCAAACACGGCGAGTTTAGTTAATGCCAAAGAGCTCAATTTTAGTCTCATCTGACCACAGCACCTTCTCCCAATCACTCTCAGAATCATCCAGATGTTCATTTGCAAACTTCAGACGGGCCTGTACATGTGCCTTCTTGAGCATGGGGACCTTGCGGGCACTGCAGGATTTTAATCCATTACGGCGTAATGTGTTACCAATGGTTTTCTTGGTGACTGTGGTCCCAGCTGCCTTGAGATCATTAACAATTTCCCCCGTGTAGTTTTCGGCTGAGCTCTCACCTTCCTCAGGATCAAGGATACCCCACGAGGTGAGATTTTGCATGGAGCCCCAGATCGATGTCGATTGACAGTCATTTTGTATGTCTTCCATTTTCTTACTATTGCCCCAACAGTTGTCTCCTTCTCACCCAGCGTCTTACTTATGGTTTTGTAGCCCATTCCAGCCTTGAGCAGGTCTATGATCTTGTCCCTGACATCCTTAGAAAGCTCTTTGGTCTTACCCATGTTGTAGAGGTTAGAGTCAGACTGATTAATTGAGTCTGTGGACAGGAGTCTTTTATACAGGTGACCATTTAAGACAGCTGTCTTTAATGCAGGCACCAAGTTGATTTGGAGCGTGTAACTGGTCTGGAGGAGGCTGAACTCTTAATGGTCGGTAGGGGATCAAATACTTATTTCTCTGTGCACAATGCAAATAAATCTATATAATTTTGACTATGTGATTTTCAGTTTTTTTTTAAATTATAATCTATTTCTAACTGGTAAAATTAACCTAGCCTAAAAATTCTAGACTGTTCATGACTTTGACAGTGGGCAAACTTACAAAATCAGCAAGGGATCAAATACTTATTTCCTTCACTGTATAGTGAGACATGTCACCTACTTCATATTTGCGAATGCATAATTTTTAAACGGGATGGTGTATTTAATTGACCAATTAATCAAAATATTTAAAATATAGATTTTACTATACATTGATGATAGTAAGCCCTGCAATAGCCTTCCCATTATTTTTTTAGACATAAGTTTGTGGGGGTCAAAATAAAGGATGGCTGGCATTGTAGCGTATGATGTGTAGTATTATGAATATTGATAAGAATTTGAGATTTGAGTGAATTCAGGTAAGCAAAAATGTTGTATTACCTATGTTTTACGGACAGACAAATTTCCTATTACAAAGATGTATTTGCATTCTATTAGCCAATGAAGATCTGTATGTTTGGCAATTGGCGAAACACAGAAGAAGTGAAATTTCAAGATTTCACTCATCTGTGTCTAGAATGTAGACTGGCTGATCAGATAAACAGTGAACTAAATAAAGTAAAAAGGGAATTCTGCATTTTCTAGGAATTAACCTATACACCAGACAAATTATTACAGCACTTTAGATATTCACACTTTAACCAATTCCACAGTGTTACCAATTCGGCCAAACTCCATTATAATGCAAATCATGTTTTTGGCCTACGTTTAATGTATAGTCTGGTAAAAAAAAAAGCTTTGGAGAAATACATTAAACATAGGCTGTGACAAATGCCTAACTGTGGCATCAGTCACTATAGACTTTAAAGGGGTTTTCCGAGTTAAAATTTGTATGTGTTATTGCTATTAAATTGGGAATGTGAATTCATTTGTAATGTACTTACAGTTTCCAAATTGGCCCCTTTTCCCGATGTGCGTTATACAGACAGTAAGGCGCATGCGCAGTCCACACTGTTCTCTCCAGAACAGCGGGGACCGTGCATGCGCGTTACTGGCTGTATAACAGAACAGCCCATACACGGCGCGTCAATAGTGGAGTGTCGTAAACCCGGAAGACAATTTGAATAATTAGACCACTTAACAGGTATACAGATGATAAACACAACGGACAGAGAGTGACCTCACCAGTCATGTGCCCCACGGCAGCATCGGGAAACTAAGCCAATTTGGAAACTGCAAGTACATTACAAATGTATTCACATTCACAAGTTAAAAGCATTAACACATACATATTTTAACTTGGAAAACCCCTTTAATGGTATGCCTGAAAGGGTTATTCCCAATATATACTTTAAAGGGAACCTGTCACCAGCATTTCACCTATTAAACCAGCAATACCAGGTGGTAGTGGGTGAAAAATAATTTCTATATAACCTATAATTGTCTTCTTAGTCGGTTCTGTAGCTTTAGTATTCAGTTTTTTTTGTGTTCCCACACCGTATGCTAATGAGCATAAAAGAGTCATATCTTCGTTTGAAAAGAGTCAAATCTTCATTTGAAAAGAGTCATATCTTCATTCCTCAAGTCTTTCCGAGTTTACCGGCCTCCTTACTTTTGATTGACAGCTCCTTGCCTTCCCTCAGCACACAAAATCCTGAGCTTGTGCATTGATCTCCTCTTCTGGTGTGTGCGCACAAAGGGACACCAGATTATTACGATAAAAGGCGCAAAATGTTTGCAGACCGTTATTTACAGTCGGATGAGGAGTTTAGGAGAGGGGATAACGGCAATGAACTTTTGATAACATCGGATAGTGAGGGATAAGTAAAGTTCAATAGTACAATGAAATTCTGGTGACAGGTTCCCTTTAATGCTCAAAGACCTTTGTGTCTAAAAATAATCATATTTCTAAATACCTTCTGTTTTCTGTAGTGTAGCGTTTAGAAGTTATTCCCTCCTCGCAACCCTCATCTTATTTATTTTGTTGTGATGGTCATTCCTATAGAAACAACCACTCCTGCCATTTGCATCTTCCTGCCACGCCTGCGCACTTCTCCCTTTTGTCTCCTTGCTTCATACACGTTACCACGCCTATGCTATGGCTGCGCACTCTCTCGTCGTCACTTCATCCTCCCCTCCGCTCTTCATAATATTTATCATTGACATCTTTTCCCATGCTTAGTAGATCTGGAGCCATTCAGTTATTTTATACTGTTTATACTGAATGAGCGCTTGGTGGAGGCGTTCGGGGAGGGACCGATGCTGCTATGACTGGTTGATTATAGCAGCATTGGGAGCGCACATATAGAGCAAGCAGCGTTGTGAGTTTATTACAGCGTCGCTTGCTGGAGAAGATAAAATTACATTATAGACACGCCCATATTTCAGCAAATATAGATGAACGTGTGATAGAAAAGATAGGCTGCTAGGAATAATATTTGCAGTAGAACAAATTGAATATGGGAAAAACACTAAATAAATAAATAAATTAAGAGTGAACTTGGGAATAACCCTTTAAATGTATATGTCATGAACACTCATGACCATGTTCATGACGTATACATTAAACGGATACCATTATAGTCTATGTCTGTGCCACTGTTGGGCATTTGCTTAACACACCCATCTATACTATAGACTTTATTGATATCCCTTTAACGTAATCGTCATTAAAGGCTATTGGAGCCCCATAGGCACTTTTAGCGTGTACGACGTGAGCTTTCCAACATACATGCTAAACAGAACTCCCAAACATGATGTGCACAGGGCATATGCTCCTTTCAGCTGAGAATGAATGTTTGTTTCAATGGGGAGGATGGAACAAGCAGCTGTTAGACGACTTTTGAATCCAACATGCTAATCCTACTTTATCCAAATATCTGCTATCAAGGGACAGTCAAGTCACCCCCATACACATTAAATCATTAGCTGATTCTGACGAAATTGTCTAGTTCGACTGATTTTTATCTGACAGATAAGTTTGAACTGAAAGTTTTAGGTTGTGCTTGTTGTTCTTGAAGTTTGGTTAAGCATCCTAGTATGAGTCATTATCTAGCATCCTTGACCTATGTAGAATTCTACCTTCTATTATAGAAAGATTGTACATACCTATGACTGCTTTATTTATTATTTGGTTAATATTCGGTCAGTGTATTCTGTCTGTTGCCAAGGAAACACTTTAGCTGATAGGTGTATAAATATTTCATATACATATTCTGTGTCTAGCATTATTTTATCCTTTTTAACTTTAGAATGTTAGAACATTTGTAGCCTACAAATGATATATATTCAGTTACATTTGTAAGTAAGATGTTCCATTTCTAATTTGAATTACTTTCCTAGGCTCTTGTATTTACTTTCCATAAGAAAATATCCTCGCCATTGAAAACATGATACCTCTCTGGTTATTCACATGTTAATCAGGCATGAAATGTTTCTTCTTTTGACAGTATTATCCTTTGATGTGTACGCTACATAATTATACAGCAACACAAACTTATTTCATTACACATCAGCATGTAGGGCATACATGTCAGCCTATAATTTAATGTAGATACTTCACTACCCTAATACAATACTTTATTAATCCAGCACCCAATGGTCCATGCTTGAAAAAAGACCCATGCTTAAGTAGTGAGAAATGAAAAAGGTGGTGTCTGCTGGTGGTAGGTAGTGTCTGGCAGCTAGCTATATCTGACTTGCATGCCATGTTCTATGGCAATGAAACTTTTTCGGTAATTGTTCGGTGTTGTAACTGTGTAGTACTCAGTCTGGGACTTCAGTGCAATGTCAGTGCAGATGTGTAGACACCAGAAGACAAAAGGGTAAATATATGAATGTATATATACACATGTTTGCGTGGGTATTAATTTTTGTGTTCATGTAAAGCCCAATAGTCCTACAATTCTGAGAATCAGACACTTTGGTGGTCCTCAGGATGTTGGATAATATGAATTTTACTGCAATTGAATTTACAGAATTTAAAGCACTGGTAAATTTAAAAAAGCTGGGAAGTGATAATAGTTCACGACTTCAATTAGTGCTATACCCAAACAATCTCTTTGAATCAATATGACATTTTTGAATACAAGTAAAAACCTTTTAATGTTCCAAAAAGAAACTCTTTAAGGTGTTGACATTGTACAAAGTCCTTGCTATATGCAACAATGTAATAAATTTGCAATATAAAGCAAAGAAAGCATATTTACGAGTTTCTTCTTAATGGAAAATTTGTACATACTGGAATTGTTGTTATTGTGTAGTGTTCATTGCAACAGTGTGAAGTTTTCATAAAGCAATCAGGAACGTATTGTCCTTCTTTCCTTCTATACGGTTTCACTTTACAATGTAATAAACAAAAAAAAATCACACAATAAAATACTAGTTGAGAAGTATTATAATGTATCAAGCTTGTGTAACCTGATTAAATACAATTCAGACACTTGTTCTCGCTGGCTACTATTCTCCATTTAGCATATCGTTACAGTTAGGACCAAGTGCTTTTTGTTACTTCCTGAAGTGAACTTGCACCAGTAAAATATGGTGTTTCTACTTAACAATGTTCTTTGTAGCAATATTGTCCATTGGGAATATTTTATACAAGTAATTCTTAAAAAACATTTCTGAATCCAAATTTTAGTGGCATCCTAGAATCAATTTTTTGCGAGCCCTCATAACAAACATGAGATGCTTCCTAGATGCAAAATACTCTGCAGAGAGGAGTGCCTTCTTCCATATGATTTCGGCATGACTGCACATCCTCCACTTCTGGAGACAAGTACACGCCTTTATAAATTACAGATCTAGTTGTTTTTGAATCCTGGCAACCATATGGAGTGTTTCTCCATAATGTCCTGTCTTCTGTTTGCATCTTCAGTTTTTTCAAGGGTATGTTACAATTCCTGTGATTATATCTAACCGCATTGTTGCTTGTCGTCCTTTTCCTTTTTCCCCTACAACTTTTCTGAGCACAATTGTCTTTTCTAGTGAAGTTGGTCTACTTATGATATGTCCAAAATAAGACAGCTATAAACTGGACAGTTGTGCTTCTAGTTAAAGGTTAGGCTTGATTTAATGATCCATCTGTTTGTTTTCTTTTCTGTCCAAGGTACCCTTAGAAGATTTTGCCAACACCACAGTTCAAAAGTTTCCATTTTTTTTCCTGTACCTCTTGTCCATAGTCCAGTTTTCACATCCATTGAGTACCACAGAGAATACCATAACCTGGACAAATCTGATCTTTGTATTCAGAGACATCATTACATTTGAGGATCTTATCTTTTCACTCTGTTCTTTAACTTTCCTAATAAGGGTCTTTAGGTCTTATTCGTTGTCAGCTATTACTGTGTGATTTCATCGACATATCGAAGATTGTTTATGTTTCTTCCAAAAGTCTTTAATCCTCAATCATCTTCTTTCAGTCCAGCCTCTATGCTTATAAGGACTGCCAGAGGAGATCTCTGCTTTCCCTACTCAATTGGAAGCCCCTAAAGCTGCCAACTGTTAACACTAGACCACATGTGTAAAAAATAACCTCTACGTTTATTAACTCATCTATCTGTCTAAAGAGGCACCCTGGGTTAGAAGCTCAAATAATAAAGTAGGAAAGAGACCAGTTAGCAAATAAACAGGGATGTAATAAATAGTTTTGCTTTCTCTTTCCTCCTTTTTTTTTTTTTTTTTTACAGATTTTTTTTTTTCAGTAATATCTTATTATTATTTCAAATAGGTTAAATTAAGTGATTCAAATAAATGAATTAATGCTGAATTTGTATTATGTATTAAAAAAAGCTGATATAATTCTGATTATTATTATTATTACTATTATTATTGTTGTTATTATTATTATATTATGTATTTAACCAATGATTAATTTGTATTAATTATTTAACAATACAAATTAAAAGAAATTGAGAGCTTGGCAAGTGTTAAAATCCACAAGTATAACATAAACGTAATTGTCAAAAAATAAGAGTAGTTAAACAATCATTTGTTACATAATGTTTAAAGATTAATGAAGAAAATTTGGAAATTCTTACTAGAAATACAGTAATGCGGGTCCACCTTACCGAATTCCAATGAGCGAAGATTTTATTTTGTCTACTGGCTGAATAGCAATTGCTGAAAAACCTTCTTTTACAAGTGATTCAAAGCATCTGTAGGAGAAAAAGAAATTTAAAATACATTTACAGAAAATGGGAACTAGTTGCCATAAATATTATTATCTATTTTGTAGAAATTCAAACTAATATTCTGTTTACATATACTATCACAGTAGAAACAGAATTCATATCTTGGTAGATGTGCAAAAACAAATGTTGCATGAACATGAATTCTCTCGTCTGATAAGACATTGAATCAGTATGTCAAATGAACCAGAGGGAATTGTAAAGTACCCTTTTTTACTTTGCAATTTACTAATAATTGAACAAGCTTCTGAAGAATGCATTGTGTATTGAATTTTTAGGATTATCATATGTTTATCCCAAACATTTTAAAACTATGTCCAATTTTGAAAAACAAAAACATCTGCTAAAAGCTGTTTTTTTAGTCCATTGAATGTTTTAAAAAAAATGTTAATACAATTTCTAACTGTAACACCTGGTTATCTCCATGCACTAGTGTTGTCATGTCCTTATCTCTCTTTGTTCTCTTGTGAGCAATGCCTTAACCCTGTGGGTTTTAGGCTCCGTTCCGTCTGAGCTTTCCGTTTACATCACCATTGATTTCAATAGACCAAGCAAAAATCATTAGCAGCGGTCGGGTAAACTATGGTAGGTGCACGCCTCTTCGGTCACAGTCAAATGACCCGTCAATATATAGGAAAGAAGAGATTGAGGCAGCACAACCAGCAACAGCTCAGTGTGAGCCTTTCTTAAGCATAGTCGACTACGTTATTGATTCCCTCAAAACGACGGAACCCTTTCACAACGGAGAAAAATGGAAACCATTGGCAACGGATCTGTCACCATTGAAATCAATGGTGATGGAAACGGAAACCTATGGTTTCCGTTTGTGTCAGTCAGGGGTCCGTTCCGACGGAAAGCTCAGACGGAACGTCAGAATGGAGCTTTGACGTTAATGTGAACAAAGCCTTACTCAGGGAAACATTTGCCCCAGCTTAATGCACTTGGCGTCACACATGCAGTCTGTGGTGCAGGTTTTGTTTTTTTGTTTTTTTAGCCAAGGCAAGGAGTAAAAATTTTAAAAAAAGAATTCTGGCTTAATTTTTGCCGAAGAACTGGCGTACATGTCTTGTGCCGGATTTGTTCTTTTTTTTTTTAGAAACTTTTTGTGCCTCACTAGACAGTTGTGAAAAGTTTCTAGAAAAAGGGGTGCAGTTTAGCAAAAAGGGGTGTGGTTTAAAATGTGCCAAGTGCATTAAAATTGCATAAAAATTTTCATCCAAAGTAAGCCAACCAAGGGGTGTGGTAAGGAACAGAAAAGTGGCTAACATTTCTAGCAAGATGCGCCAAATTTATCATACAGAATGCGCCACAGTGATAAATTTTGTGCATCTTCTTCCTGCCTTGTCTTAAGACAGTAATAATACATCTGCCCAATTGACTCTTATTGTGAGTTGGGATTAGGATAAAAAAAGAGGAAGTCTTAGATTAAAAAATGCATAGTAAGGTTTCTGTATTCTGTCAAATATGGGAAGTTAAATGCCTACAGTGTGACAAGAGCATCAAATCGTTAAAAACAAGGATGGCTAATGGATAGCCACTCTTCTGGAACATCTTTGTAATAGGAAAATATTAAAAAAATAAAAAAGTGCACACTATCAAGATGCTCTCTTCAGAAAGCTTGCGCAAGCAATTCTGTTATCACAGGGATGGTGGACAGCACACTTTAGGCCAACACAAGAAGCAATTTCAATTGTCCCCTTTGGGAATGAAAGCCACTGACGCCTCTTAAAGAGACTCTGTCACCACATTATAAGTGCCCTATCTCCTATATAAGGAGATCGGCGCTGTAATGTAGGTGACAGTAATGCTTTTTATTTAAAAAAACAATATTTTTTCACAAAGTTAGGAGAGATTTAAGTTTATGCTAATGAGCTTTCTTAATGCCCAAGTGGGCGTACTTTTACTTTCGACCAAGTGGGCGTTGTACAGAGGAGTGCATGACGCTGACCAATCAGCATCATGCACTCCTTTCCATTCATTTACACTGCACTAGCGATATAGTTATATCACTAAGTGCAGCCTCATACACAAATCCTAACATTACTACAGTGTCCTGATAATGAATACACATGAAATCCAGCCTGGACGTCATGTGTACTCAGAATCCTGACACTTCTGAATCTTTTTTTGTGAGATTCCGGCACGTGAAACCAAATCTCGTTTAGCTCCGAGATCTCGCGAGATTTCGTATCCGTTGCTGGAATCTCACAAAAAAGAGTCAGAAGTGTCAGGATTCTGAGTACACATGACGTCCAGGCTGGATTTCATGTGTATTCATTATCAGGACACTGTAGTAATGTTAGGGCTTGTGTATGAGGCTTCACATAGCGATATATCTATATCGCTAGTGCAGTGTAAATGAATGGAGAGGAGTGCATGATGCCGATTGGTCAGCGTCATGCACTCCTCTGTACAACGCCCACTTGGTCGAAAGTAAAAGTACGCCCACTTGGGCATTAAGAAAGCTCATTAGCATAAACTTAAATCGCTCCTAACTTTGTGAAAAAAGATCTTTTTTTTAAATAAAAAGCATTACTGTCACCTACATTACAGCGCCGATCTCCTTATGTAGGAGACAGGGCACTTATAATGTGGTGACAGAGCCTCTTTAATTCTCTTAGAGAAAATTTGAAGTTGCACTCTGAGTTAAATTTAACTGTGATGTGTACAAATTCTTGCTGCTGTATATCGCAAGCCTACAAGTCTTCGACTCTTAAATTTTAAACGTTGAGTGTTAGGGACTTAACCATTTTGCAAAGAAACATTTTGCAAATTGAAAAGTGAATTTCAATTAAATCTTTTACGTTTTGTAGACTACCAATATACTGTACTTTATGATTTTTTTAAACGCATAATCTACTATACCTCATTGTGTCAAAAAAGCTCTGACCCATTGAGGCATGGATTCCACAAGACCTCTGAAGGAGAAGTTATCAGCAGATCCTTTAAGTCCTGTAAGTTACAAGATGGTGCCTCCATAGATCGAACTGGTTTACCCAGGACAAACCACAGATGCTTGATCAGACTTAGATGTGTAGAATTTGTAGGCCAAGTAAACACCTAGAACTCTTTGTCATGTTCCTCAAACCATTCCTGAACAATTTTTGCAGTATTGAGGGGCACATTATCCTGCTGAAAGGTGCCACTGCCATTAGGGAATACCGTTGGTCTGCAATAATGTTTTGGAAGGTGGTACTGTATGTGTCAAAGTAACATCCACTTAAAAGACAAGACTCAAGGTTTCCCAGCAGAACATTCCTCAGAGCATCACACTGTCTCTGCCTCCTTGCATTTTTTTCATAGTGCATCCTGGTGCCACCTCTTTCCCAGGTAAGCAAGCCCTACACACTCAATTGTACACATGATGTAAAATAAAATGAAATTCATCAGACCAGGCCACCTTCTTCCACTGCTCCATTGTCCAGTTCTGATACTCACGGGGCCATTCTTGGCACTTTTGGCAGTGGACAGGGGTCAGCATGGGCACTCTGACCAGCCTCCGGTTCTGCAAACCCAAATGCAGCAATCTTCGATGCACTGTGTATTCTGACACCTTTCTATCATAGCCACCATTATTTTTTTTTAGCAATATGTGCTACAGTAGCTCTTAGGCATCCATGACCCTGTCCCTGGGACGATTTTGGTAAGTACTAACCACTGTATATCAAGAACATCCCCATGACCTGCTATTTTGATGATGGTCTGACCAAGGCATCTAGCCATTACAATTTGGACCTTGTCAAAGTGGCTCTGATCTTTACGCTTGCCAATTTTTACTGCTTCCAACACATTACCTTCAAGAACTGGCTGTTCACTTGCTGACTAATATATGCCACCCTTTGACAAGTGCCATAGTCACAAGATAATAAATGTTATGCACTTCACCTGTCAGTGGGTAAGGCTGATAGAAGTACAGTACACAGAATTAAAGTACAATGCTATATAAAATCAGGCTAGCCATATGAAGTTATAGAGTTTCCGTTTTAAAAAATTTGTTTCAGTAACACTAAAGATCAGTAACTGCAATTATTAGTTATTTACCTATTAGGTATGCTTCCTGCCAACCATGGTGCAAGATCTCTGTTGCTTGCCCTAGCCAAAACATTCAGACAAGCTTGTAGGCAATGGGTACACAACTCTTACACGCTGTTGTTGACTTACAAAAGATACATAGGGGGAAATTTATTAAGGGATTTACGCCAATTTTCTGGCTTTAATAAATCTTAAATTATATTTTCGCAATAATTTATGACTTTTTACCATAATCTGCCTAAGACACTACTTTTTTTAAAAGAGAGTGGGGCTTATTGGAAGTGGTAGGATTTATCGGAAGGGGGCTGCCCTTGGCCCGACACATTTACTATACTTTACGACACAAACTAGCGTAAGTTATAGCAGATATTCACACCTGTTCGTAGGTGAAATACATTTCTGTTACTGGTGATTTGACAGACGAAGATGCAACATATTTATAAAGAGGCGTGCGCCTCTAAATAACGAAATGCACACTTTGAAATACTTGGTCAGTGTGCAACTGACTTTACTTTTATTCATGATATATTCCTTTCAAACTCTCTCAACCTCCTGGCTCTCACAAAAACATGGCTTCAACAGTATGACACTGCTTCCATCTTATGGTGGTCTACGCTTTTCTCATATCCCCAGAATGGAGAACAGGCAGGGTGGATGACTAGGCATGCATCTTTACCCATACTAAACTTTCCAGGTCATTCCCGTAGTACCATCAGTAACATTCCCCTCCTTTGAAGTCTACTTCTTAGACTCTTCCTTCCATTATCCCTGCAAGTGGCAGTTGTCTATTAACCCCCATTTCTCACCTCACCAGTTCCTCCCTTTCTCTCCCCCTACTAACTACATCAGTGATCTTATTCCCTCGCACCTCATCATCTCACTAGTCACCTAACTAAATATTTCAATATTTATTTCTTCTGGGATCTTTCCTTCCTCTTTTAAGCATGCTGTTACAAACCAATTACTGAAAAAAACATGATTTGATCTGACCGATGCAGCTAAATATCGGTCTGTCTCTAATCTCTCGTTCATCTCTAAACTCCCGGAATGCTTGGTGTACTCTCACCAAATACTCTACTGACTCTCTTCTCAACCCTTTATAATCTGGTTTCCACCCTTTATACTCTAGAGAAAATTCCCTTACTAAAGTCTCAAATGATCTCAGCTAAATCTAACGGCAACTATTCTCTATTTAATCTTTTGGATCTATCTGCAGCCTAGACTATCAACTCCTACTCAGTATGCTCCACCCTATTGGCACTCTCTTGGTTTTCTTCCTTCCGCTCATTCAGTGTATTATTCACTCTGACTACTTTTTCTCCTTTTCCGCTTGTTGTTGCGTTCCTCAGGGATCAGTCCTATGTTCTCTCCTCTTTTCTTCCTACACAGCCTCTATTGGGCAAACTTTCAGCAGATTTGGCTTCCTGTACCATTTCTGTGCTTGATTGTTATTGGTATGTCTCAATTAAGCATGAGATTAAGAATTGTCATTAATTATTTGAACATTTTTTTTCCCAGAAAATAAGTCTTTCATTCTGGCGCTCAGCGCCCCACTATTCTCAAATAGAAATATAGCTGCATTAAAAAAACATAAAACCCACACTCTAAACACATCTCATTCACCATCCTTTCATTCTAAAACATGCACCCACGCCTTTCATCTATAGAATCGAGCTATATACTATAAACAGAAAAATAACTTAATAGACACCATTCTTATTATAGACATTCCATCATCTTCTTAAGTTGCTAATGAGGAACATTTGATTCTCAGACCCCACACCATGTAAAATTTATTCAAAGCCATGATAATAAATTTCCTGGCAGAGAAAAGGAGAAAGCAAAAGAAATTCCTGGCTTATGTGCCCTATACAATTGTCAATTACCCCACTCTCGGGAATTGAAAATTCTCATTAAGAAATTCAACAATTTGAGACTAAAAAGGGACAACTTTGTGACACTACCAGGCTGTGTGTAAAAAAGTACAGTACCTTCATGTGCATAGCATCTTAAACATAAGTCATTCTGCATGAGCCCCATCTAAATAACCTCATTGGAGTTTAAAAACTTCTATGAAGGATTTTAAACTGTATGAGAGTGTCCCGTATCGGTTAATCTGTATCCAGTAAAAAGAACCCATTACTCACTTCTCATAGGCCACCTTAAAGGGTTTAACATTCATAGTCCATAGGAACTCATAACCTCGCATGAGCAGTTTGGCCAAGTCAGGTGACCCAAGGAATGCAAAGAGAGGGGTTCAAAGTGCCAAACTCAGCTTTAACGTTATGTCTGAGTTGAAGGTATCTATAAAACATAGAGTTTGATATATTGAAAGAGCTTTAAAGATCAGCCATCAAAAAAAAAAACAATCCCATCCCGAAATATTTGAGCCGCGTATTTAATTTCCAATTAAACTCATACACGTCAGTCCTGAAATGCATATAAATGTATGCATTGCTCATAGCGTAATTTTGGGCGAGAAACAAAAAGAACCAGATCTATTTAGTTTTAAAGGCACTTTTGACACCAGATCTAATGTAGTGGTGGTGGGGGTCCTGCCAAGCTTGTACCTTAACAAAATGTTAGTGAGACCTTCCTATTAACCAAGTAGAGCTTCTTAGAACTTATGTAAGAAGGATTTGTGTATCTTAATTGGTGAGACATGAAAAAATTATTACTCTTGCCCAATTATGACAAAGGCAGGAAGACAAAGCTTTTGAGTGTATTTTCAGCAGTCATTATTATGGGGAGAATATTAAAGGGGTATTCCCAAAATCATAAATTATCACCTATCCACAGGATAGATTTTCTGAGCTGGAGGCCCAACCGCTAAGACCCCCACCAGTCGTTAGAATGGGTGCCCGAACCCACAGATTCTCCTCACTACTCGACCGCAGTGAGGAGGACATTAAATCTGGCAGCGGTCGAGCATGCGTGCTGCCGCTTCATTCAACATCTATGGAAATAAAAGAGACAGCCGAGTACACTGCTCAGCTGTTTCCATCATAATCATAAACAGTGAATGGAGCGTCGGGCACATGCTCAACTGCCACTCTATTCAAGTTCCTCCTCACTGTGGGGAAGTGCCGTGAGCAGGATCTGGGGGATCTGGACCCCTATTCTCATGATTGGTGAGGGTCTCAGTGATGGCTCCCCTAGCGATCAGAAAATGATCACCTATTCTGTGGATATGTGAAAATTTATGATTTTTGAAATACCCCTTTAAAGGGGTTTTCCTATCAGGGACATTTATGACATATCCACAGAATATGTCATTAATGTCAGATAAATCTGGGTCCCATCCCTGGGTCCTTCACCTATCTCTAGAAGGGGGCTCCTTAAATCCCATTCTAGCTTTCTGTGTTCCCGCTGACGCTTGTGATTTCCAACCATATAAGAAGAAAACTGTGTAGCTTGTCAAGCTTTGCTGTTTCCATAACTCCCATAGTAGTGAATGGCAGTTACGGAAACAGTGTAGCATGTGAACTACGCTGTTTCCATAACTGCCATTCACTTACAAGGGTCCAGAGGTGGGACCCGCATCTATCTGACATTTATGACATATCCTGTGGATATGTCATAAATGTCCCAGATGGGAAAACCCCTTTAAGTGAAAGGTACCACTTTATACTAACAAGGACTTTTATCCCCAAATATTTAAATTAAGTTACCTCTTGTGAGAAAATATGGGAGAGGACAATAACAGAAGACTTAAATCCCAGGGGAAGACAACAGACTTGGCCAAATTAATACGCAGCCTCGAAAATTAACCAAATGTTTCCACAAAATCTAGAAGTGATACCAGAGAGTCATGAGATATAAAGGGAAACTTTTCTATTATAGTGCCTCTCTACAGCCCAAATATTGAGGGTAATCTTCTTATCAGAGCAGCCAGGGAGTATTTTACAAGTACAAACAAATAAGGAGAGAGCGGGCACCTTTGTCGAGTTGCCATTACCATTGGAAATACAGCAGACACTGTTAAGTTGGTATTGACCCTAGCCACTGGAGCAGTAGAGAGTAGCTTTACCCACGTTAAATATCAAGGGTCTATATTATATCTTTTGAAGGTTTCACACTGGTAATACCACTCAATAGAATCAAAGGCACATGTCTGAGGAAACAACATAACCTGGGGGTAAACCATAAATGGCAGCACATGGAGATTTAATAAAAGCCTGATAATAATTATATTTATTGCCTAAATTATCTGGGTGCACCAGAAATAGGATAACGCTCCGAATTTTTTTTTTTGTTTTTTTTTGTGTTTTGAATTAAAGTGATTAGTATATTTTAAATTAAACTGTGAACTTTTGTAAAATATATATTGTATGTTTAGGTTAGGCTCTGTTCACATCTGCGTTGGGGTCCTGTTCTGATGTTCCATCAGAGGATTCCGTCAGAACGGGACCCTGAGCAGACACAAACTGATACCGACGGAAACCAGAGGTTTCAGATTCCATCACCATTGACATCCGTTGATATTGGTTTCCGTTTGTCTCTTTTGTGCACCGTATCCATCATTTTGCCGGAAGCAATAGCGTAGTCCACTAGGCTATTGCTTCCGTCAAAATGACTGTACTATTTGATTAGCATAATTTGTTTGAAACGTTAGTTTTCATTTAACAAAATTCTAGCAGAGGTAGAGGGACTTCTGTATACGTTTAACAAATACCATTATAGTCTATTGGTGATAGATGCTTATTACAGATGTCTATCCACATTCTTTAGTGGTATTAGTTTAACATAAACTTAATGAAAATGGTCATGAGAGTTCATGATGTACCTATATTAGTCTATGGTGATGGATGCCACTGTTAGTCATCCGTCACAGCCTATATTTAACATGTATATGTCAGGAGCTTTCCCCTGCATATACGTCAAATATAGGCCAAAAAAACCTGATATGAATGGGGCCTTAAAAGCAGGTGCCTAAAATGGTAGTGATTTGTAAAGAGGAAACATTATGTTATTGTCATGAGCATGCTGGCCTCCTTTGATGCATCCCATGATTTTATTTTCTGCCTGGCACTGGTTACTAAAGTTAAATTTAGTTCCACCAACATCCCCAAGTATTTTTCAGTGGCAGTTTTACGCAGTATTTTACTATTTTGTACATAATCATTTAATATTTTACTCGGTCCAAGTGCATAACATTTATCTACATTAAACTTAATTTGCCATATCTCCACCAAAGTCTCCCGATTCCCCAAATCCCACTGTAACATGATATTATCCTCCTCTTTGTTGATTATTTTACAGAGCTTAGTATCATCTGTAA
The DNA here is from genome assembly GCF_050947455.1 of Rhinoderma darwinii. Taxonomy (NCBI): domain Eukaryota; kingdom Metazoa; phylum Chordata; class Amphibia; order Anura; family Rhinodermatidae; genus Rhinoderma; species Rhinoderma darwinii. The sequence goes on from NC_134689.1 coordinate 83,182,537, forward strand.
ATACTGAAATTATACTCTATAAACCCTCTACAAGGTCATTAATAAACATAGTAAACGGAAGATGGCCCAATACTGACCCCTGTGGAAACTCACTGGTAACTGTGACCCACTCTGAGGATGTACCATTAATAACCACCCTTTGTTTTCTATCACTGAGCCAGTTGATACAAAAATGTGCTGCCCTAGACAGACTTTCTGCCATGGTGTTTTAACTTTTTGAGAGAATAAGTTGTTGTTTTTAATTCCGTTTAAACAATACTTCTTTGAAATTTTACAGATTATACACATATGGACTTGAACATATAGTATACAGTTTTGGAAGGTTCCCTTACCTGAACAGATTTTGTTTTGTAATATAATTTGAACATGTTTTTTTAGTTACATTTTCTGAGATGGATAACTCCTTCCCTAAATGAGGATTCACTCATAACCAGCTGATTGCTGAAGCTATGGCAGCTGAAACTCCCAACAATAAGCTATTTAAGCTATTATCACTGGGGGAGGATCATTTCCCCTGCAGCAACAATGGCAGAAGAAATGTGAGATTACATTGCGCCCATCCAATATAAAGTCTTGCTTATCAGGAGCCACTCTTTGCAGAGACGCTCCAATTGGGGCAATAGAGTGGAGACCCAAGAGGGGACACCCCTCTATTACATCCATATGGCATAATTGGGGATATATACAAGTCCTTTATGTCAGGTTTACACAATGCAGTTGAAGCTTCTTTTTAGAAGTGGATACAAAAAAAATATTCCCTTTATAATTTTCTTCCTGGCTTAAAAATAAGAAAACCTGCAGGTGTGAACAAGGCCTTAATGATGTAAGTTTTTTTTCCTGTAGTATAATAGACTTTTTATATGGTCTGAAGAGAGAATGGTGAACAAAGACAATTCCTCCTTTAATATCTCTGCAGATTACTTTTTCCCCTTTATATTCTTTAACATAAACCTTACATCTTTAGAGGGAAATGCCAAAGATTTTACTTTTATTTAGAAGAAAAATAATTTCTTGATGATCAAATAATTAAGTATTCTTGATTAGTTGCACCTGCCTTTAATTACCTTCTTAACTGATATAGAAGCAGAGAAGGTGCACTTAATTTTTCACACATGGCATCTTCACGTTGGTATTTTTATTGAATAAATGATGTCAAAGTAAAATCTGTTATGGGTTAATTTTCACATGAGATAAAAATGAATGTAATTTTCAATTGAGCAGTAGATAAGTTAATAATGTTTTAATATGTAAAACCTACAGTTTTAAAAAGGGTGCACATTCCTTTTTACATGGCTGTATATATTGTTAAATGCATTTTTATAATATTAAATAGGATCCTAGAAGAAAAGAATACTGTTAAATAATTCAGAAAGAATTCCTATTGTTCACTTGGTTTCAGTGCCTGAAGGTTGTATTCAGAGGTCATTCATAAGATCAGAAACTGTTTTTAAAGTCTCTTCCTTTTCAGATTTATCACTGCATCCCGCAATAATGAAGTTAAATTCCCAATGAACCATAATCCCTTCTACACATATGCAAATTAGAATACTGAACACCAGTTAATATTCTTTAGGTTTATAGATTTTCTATGAGTTTTGTCGATTTTTCTATAAACATCATATATCCCTTCATTTTCCAATGCATTTCTTTGGCATTTATTCACCCTTTGATCATGCAATCTCTTCTGTACACTTTAAAGGCAAATTGTAAGGTGAAAAGGAGGTAACAAAGAGGTTTTTTTTTTTTTAGAATTTTAGGTATTTAAAAAGAATGCCTTAGACTATGATCTTTTTTTAAATAGGTAACCTTAACGGTAAAATAAAAAGGCACCTTCTTCTATCAGTTGTTATTTATTGGTGTTATTTCCAAAAAGTGATTCAAATCTATTATTAAATAAGTCCCAAAACATTATCAGGCATAAAATGTTCATTATGTCATTCATACATAATGGATAATCATAAGATAGCAGAATACAGATAGTATCAGAAGTAAGATAATAGCTGAATTATGATTCACTATTTTACATTTCTTAGCCAATTCCTCTCTGTTAGCTCATTGCAAATTATACTGCACTCAGTATAACAGTCTACAGTGTAGTATAAATTACTGTAATCAACAATCACACTGAAACTTGATCACTGCAAATCAGTGTCTGTTATGTTTCTGGCAAATAGCAGTAAAAAACTATTTTTGCTTCCATGAGTAAGATATTTTTCTGAGAAAGTGAACTTCGCATTTTAAGCTTCAATAACAATCATTGATGTTGTTGACTAGGTCAATTATATATAATGATATACAAAATAAGTTATTCCTGTAGCCAAGATTCAAATTAGACAGTGGCTGAATGCAATAATAATAAAAAAGCTAAATCAAAACAGAATCCAATGGAAACATCATAAATAAAATGTAACAACATATTGTTAATTTATAAAACTACTAATAACAGTGAAATTATACACTGTCCAGCCATAACATTAAAACCACTAACAGAACATTAATTATCTTAATTAAATGTCTTAAAATGTCACCCGTCAAGGGGTGAGATATATTAGGCAGAAAGTGGTCAGTTCCTTAGGATGATGTGTTTGAAGCAGGAAAACTGGGCAAGCGTAAGGATATGAGCGACTTTGACAAGGACCAAATTGTGATGGCTAGATGACTACTCTGAAACATGTGAGCTGCAGTCCGACTCCAGATGTATGGAGCAGAATCTTCAGATTGAAAGTCAGTTTAACGGAGGGAGGGGGAGCAGGAAAATGGCCAGATAAGAGCAGAAGGAGGCTTGTTAGTCTGATAAGATATATTACAATGTTTCTTATAATCGCCTGTACTATTAATTTATGCAAAGTTCCTTGAAATGACAGTGCCCATTTATGGTTCCCAACATTCACAGTTATAAGTGTGCTCTCTTTTTAGACAGGAATATCACATTCTCTGATCTGATTACTTTTCTTTGCCTCCCTATTTTATTAGTCATCAGATCCTGGCCCCTTCATTCAACAATATCCCCCAAACTCCTTGCACCCTAATGCACTTCATATCTGTGAAACACAGATACTGGCTGGTGACCGACTCATGCAGCTTTATGTGTACTACCCTATGTGTATAAAAGATGGCTAAACCATTGTACTAAATAAGCACTTTTTACATTTTGTGTTTCCCTTATTTACTCATAGATTGTAAGATGTTGCGAGCAGGGTCCTCAATCCTCTAGTTTGAATTGTTAATTCGTTTTATCACTATGTAATATCTGATATTATCTGTACCTGTTCCCTCTGAATTGTAAATTGCTGCAGAATATGTTGGGGCTATATAAATAATGATTATTATTATTATGGGAAGTAGGCAAAACGGCGGATGCAGTGTGATGCTCTGAGCAATGTTTTGCTGATAAATCTTGGGTATGTATGTGGATGTTAGACTTCCCCCAAGTCTATGGAAAGTAATTGGGCATGTCATCCTAGTCGCTAGGTTAATGCTTACGAAAACCTGGACATCTAGTACTTCGTTAACCGTGGACGAACTAATCCATACAGTTCAATTATATTAAAATATAGAAAAGATGCTTGCCCTGCATTCTATAGAAGTTTTCACTGCTAAATTGTGTGTTTGGCTCTCTTATTATAAACAAGAGCTCAAACTCAGCAAGCCCCCAAACTAGTATGTATTAATAAAAAAATGTCCTGGGGTCACTCCATCTATAGATACATTTCACCTCTTGATCCTATGGTCACAAACTACACAATAAAATCAAATTCAGTAAATTATACTTGTAAATATTACTGCTTGTATGGGGCATTTCTTCCCAAGCTATGTTCTCATATAGGCCAATACCTATATATAGTATATATATTTCTCAGTTTGTTTACCTAGTACTTTTCCAGATTCGGACTCTGTAATGCCTTTTATATGTCAAATTAATTGTTTAATTAATTAATTAATGTATTTCCTTATACATGATTTATACAATAATTTTTGTTTCTTTTTGTACTTTTTTCTTCCTTTGATAATCATTAATAAAAAATGTATTTACAATTGTGTATATATATATATATATATATATATATATATATATATATATAATATAATATATATGTATATATACCGTATATAGTTACATAGTTAGTACGATTTAAAAAAGACACATGTCCATCAAGTTCAACCAAGGGATGGGAAAAGTGAAGGAAAAAATTTCTACACATAGAAGCTAATATTTTTTTGTTCTAGGAAATTATATAAGCCTTTTTTAAAGCCATCTACTATCCCTGCTGTGACCAGCTCCTGCGGTAGGCTATTCCATAGATTCACCGTTCTCACAGTAAAGAAGGCTTGTCGCCTCTGCAGGTTGAACCTTTTTTTCTCCAGACGGAGGGAGTGGCCGCTTGTTTTTTGAGGAGGTTTTACATGGAACAGGATTTCACCATATTTTTTGTATGTGCCATTAATATATTTATATAAGTTAATCATGTCCCCCCTTAGTCGTTTTTTTCAAGGCTAAATAGGTTTAATTCTTTTAATCTTTCCTCATAACTTAAATTCTCCATGCACCTTATTAGCTTTGTTGCTTTTCTTTGTATTTTTTCCAACTCCAGGGCATCCTTTCTATGAACTGGAGCCCAGAACTGAACTGCATATTCCAGATAGGGCCGCACTAATGATTTGTAAAGTGGTAATGTTATATCCCTGTCCCGCGAGTCCATGCCTCCTTTAATACACGACAATATCTTGCTGGCCTTTGAAGCAGCTGATTGACACTGCATGCTGTTATTTAGTTTATGATTAGTTATTTAGTTTATGATTTACAAGTACACCCAGATCCTTTTTGATTTACAAGTACACCCAGATTGTTTTTTTGCGGGACGAGTTGTAGATTTTCACAGCACCATTTATTGTACCATATAATGTAGTGGGAAACTGGGAAAAAATTATTTGTGGGGTGGAGTAGGAAAAAAAATTTGATTCCTTAATCTTTTGGGTGGTCTTGTTTTTACGGTGTTCACCGTGCAGATAATTAGGGCATGTTAACTTTTATTCTGCGGGTCAATGGCGATACCAAATTTATATAATTTTTGGATGTTTTACTACTTTTATAAGGAAAAATACTGATTGTTAAAAATACAATTTGAGTTTTGTCACCATATTCTGAGAGCCATAACTTTTTTCTGTTGATTAAGCAGTATAAAAGATTATATTTTTTTTACTGGGTGAGCTGTAGTTTCTATTGGTACCATTTTGGGCTACATGAGACTTTTTTGATCACTTTTTTCCATTCTTTGTGGGAGATGAAGTGACCAAAAAACAGCCATTCTGGCGCTTTCATTTTTATTTTTATTTTTTTTTACAGCGTTCACCGTGTAGACTAAATAATGATATATTATAATACTTCAGACTATGTCCATACCAGTTATGTTAACCCCTTAAGGATACAGCCTGTTTTGGCCTTGTGGACACAGCCGATTTTTGCAAATCTGACGTGTTACTTTATGTGGTAATAACTCCAAAATGCTTTTGCCTATCCAAGCGATTCTGAGACTGTTTTCTCGTAACATGTTGTACTTTATGATACTGAAAAAATGTGGTCATTAAATTAATATTTATTTGTAAAAAAAATACCAAAATTTAGAGAAAATTTGCAAAAATCTGCATTTTTCTAAGTTTTTATGTATCTGCTTGTAAAACAGATCGTAATACCACACAAAATATTTACTAGTTAACATTTCCCATATGTATACTTTATGTTTACATAATTTTTTGAACGTCCTTTTATTTTTCTAGGACGTTACAAGGCTTAGAACTTTAGCTGCAATTTCTCGCATTTTCAAGAAAATTTCAAAAGGCTATTTTTTCAGGGACCAGTTCAGTTCTGAAGTGGCTTTGAGGGCCTTATATATTAGAAAGTCCCCATAAATCACCTCATTTTAAAAACTGCACCCCTAAAAGTATTCAAAACAGGCGTTTCACAGGAAATAAAGCAAAGTAGAGGTGAAATTTACAAATTGCAATTTTTTTTTACGAAATTAATTTGTAAAACAGTTTTTTCTGTAACACAGAAGGTTTTACGAGAGAAACGTAACTCAATACATATTGCCCAGATTCTGCAGTTTTTAGAAATATCCCATATGCGGTCTTAGTGTGGTAATGGACTGAAACACAGGCCTCAGAAGCAAAGGAGCACTTAGTGGATTTTGGGGCCTCTATTTTATTAGACTATATTTAAGGCACCGTCATGTTTGAAGAGGTCTTGTTGTGCCAAAACAGTGGAAACCCCCCAAAAGTGACCCCCATTTTGGAAACTACACCACTCAAGGAATTTTTCAAGTGTTAGGCTGGGTTCACACGTGGCGGAATTTCACTTAAATTCCGCTGCGGACACTCCGCAGCGTTAATCCGCAGCGGAGCCGTTTGTCCATTGACTTACACTTTAATTTAGCAGTGTTCGTTTAGACGAGGCGTAAAATTCCGCTGCGGAGCATAGGCTGCGGAGCGGAATTTGGTGTCCGCAGCATGCTCTGTCTGTTGCGGAGCAGTGGCGGACTCATGGCGGAATTTCTCCATTGACTTCAATGGAGATTCTAAGTTCCGCAATGAAGTCCGCAGCTGTCATGCACATGTTATGTGTGCTGCGGATCCGTCTTGCTTTTTTAACTTGACATTTCTTCATTCTGGCTGGACCTATGTATTTCTAGGTCTACAGCCAGACTGAGGAAGTCAATGGGGCTCCCGTAATGACGGGAGCGTTGCTAGGAGACGTCTGTAAATAGTCACTGTCCAGGGTGCTGAAAGAGTTAAGCGATCGGCAGTAACTGTTTCTGCACCCGGGACAGTGACTACCGATCCCAATATACATGTATCTGTAAAAAAAAATGAAGTTCATACTTACCGAGAACTCCCTGCTTCTGTCTCCAGTCCGGCCTCCCAGGATGACGTTTCAGTCTAAGTGACGGCTGCAGCCAATCACAGGCTAATAACAGGCTGCAGCGGTCACATGGACTGCCGCGTCATCCAGGGAGATCGGGCTGGATGCCGAAGGAGGGACGCGTCACCAAGACAACGGGCGGTAAGTATGAATTTCTTTGACTTTCACAAGGGAAAGTGCTGTCCCTTCTCTCTATCCTGCACTGATAGGGAGAAGGGAAGTACTTTTACCGCAGTCCGCAGCAGCTAGTCCGCATCAATTTACTGCACATTTTGTGCAGATCCGCAGCAGAATCTGCAACGCAGATTCTGTGCGGCATTGATGCGGACAGTTGCGGAAGAAATCCGCCACGTGTGGTCATGCCCTTATAGTTAGCATTTTGAGCTCAAAGGTTTTTTGCTAAATTTATTGGAACTAGTCTGGGAAAATGAAAATCTACTTTTTTTCTGAAAAAACATACAATGTTTTAGTTTTTACAAGGAATAAAGGAGAAAAAGCACCCCAACATTTGTAAGCAATGTCTTCCGATTACAGCAATAAACTGCTGTTTAGACCCACGGCAGGGCTCAGAAGGGAACGAGGGCCATTTGGATTTTGGAGCGTAGATTTTGCTGGAATGGTTTTCGATGCCATGTCGTGCTTGCAAAGCCCTGACTGGACCATAACATTTTGAAAACGACACCCCTCAAGCATTTTGACCCCACACGGTTTTTGCAGAATTTATGGGAATTATGCAGTGAAATTGAAAATCAAATTTTTTTCTAATAAAATGTAGTTTTAGCTCCGATTTTTTCATTTTTGCAATAGATAAAGGAGAAAAAACACCCCCACATTTGTAAAGCAAACTCTTGTGAGCACAGCAATACCCCATATGTGGTAATAAACTGCTGTTTGGACACACGGCGGGGGTTAGAAAGAACGGAGCACCATTTGACTTTTGGAGCTCAAGTTTTGCTGGAATCGTTTGCGGGCCCTGCAAAACCACTGAGGGGCCAAAATAGTGCAATCCTGGCAAAAGTGACCCCATTTGGGAAACTACACCCCTCGTGGAATTTATCTAGTGGGATAGTGAGAATTTTGACCCCACTGTTTTTTTGCTGAATTATTGGAATTATGCAGTGAAAATGAAAATCTACATTCTTTCTACAAAAATGTTGCATTTTTTTCATTTTCACAAGGAATAAAGGAGAAAAAGCGCCCCAACAATTGTAAAGCAATTTCTCCCGAGTACGGCAATACCCCATATCTGGTCATAAACTGCTGCTTGGATACGCCGCAGGGCTCAGAATGGCAGGAGTGCTACTTGGCATGTAGATTTTGGTGGATTGTTTTTTGGGTGCCATGTCACATTTTCAGAGCCCCTGAGGTACCTGTACAGTAGAAACCCCAGATCAGTAATTTTGGAAACTATACCCCTCAGGGTAATCATCTAGGGGTGTACTGAGCATTTTGATCCCATAGGTGTTTCATAGACTGTATTAGAATGAGGCAGTGAAAATGAAAACATTTTTTTTTCCCAAAAATATGTAGTTTTGCACCCAATTTTTTTTCCACAAGGGGTAATAGGAGAAAAAACAACACATAAGTTGTTACCCAATTTCTCCCGAGTACGGCAATGCCCCATGTGTGGCCCTCAACTGCTGTTTGGGCACATGGCAGAGCTCAAAATGGAAGAAGCGCCATTTGGCTTTTAGAGCGCAGATTTTGCTGGACTGGTGTATGGGCGCCATGTCGCATTTGCAGAGCGCTCTTAGGTACCATAGTAGAGTGTAAAACCCTGAGAAGTGACCCCATTTTGTAAAATACACCCCCAAGGCATTTATCATTTGCCTGGATGTATAACAGGGCTTAGGAGTGAAAGGCGCATGTGAGGCCTATTTTGGTGATTTTCGCAGCATTAGCCCACAATGGCAGGGCTCTGGGGTCAAATAGTAAAAAAAAACCCAAGTAGTGACCCCCATTTTGGAAACTGCAACCCTGAAGGCATTTTATTAAGGGGTGTAGTGAGCATTTTGACCACACAGGTTTTTTTTTCTATTAGAAATGAATGCTCAGTGGATGGTGCAAAGTGAAAATTGCAAATTTCCACAGGTATATACCATTTTAATGCTCAATATTTTGTGCCCAGTTCGTGCCACTGAAGACAAATACCTCAAACTGTTAAGCGTGTTCACCCGGGTATGGTGATGACATATATGTGGACGTAAACTGCTGTTTGGGCACGCTTCATGGCTCAGAAGGGAGGGAGCGCCATTTTGCTTTTGGAGCGCTGATTTTGCTTAGTAATAGTTTTGTTTGGGGTTTTGCTGGTATTTCCGTTTATGATGTGGGGGCATATGTAATCTGTGCGGAGTACATCAGGGCATAATAAGAGGGTATAATAATGGGGTAAATAAATAATATTTCATAGATCTGTGGCCAGTGTCTCACTGATAAATGGTGCCAGATGTTATCCACTTTTGGACACTCTGCACATTTTGCGTTGCTATATTCTGAGAACCAGAACTTCTTTATTTTTTCTCCACCGGAGCTGTGTGAGGGCTTATTTGTTGTGGGACAATCTATAGATTTCATTAGTACCATTTTGGGGTATATGCGATTTTTTTAATACTTAATATTTAATTTTTTTGGCAAGCAAGGTGACGAAAAACAGCAATTCGGAAGTTTTTTATTATTTATTTTTTTTACGGCGTTCGCCATGCGCAATGAATGACAATTTTACTTTATTCTGCGGGTCGGTAAGATTACGGCGATACCATATGTATATAGTTTTTCTTATGCTTTGCAGCGTCTGCACGATAAAATCACTTTTGTTTCAAATAATTTATTTTTTGTGTCACCATATTCTGAGAGACATAACTTTTTTATTTTTCCGTCAAAAAAGCTGTAGGAGGGCTTGTTTTTTGCGGGACGGGCTGCAGTTTTGAATGGTATTATTCTGGGGTACATGCAACTTTTAGATCCCTTTTTTTATTCTGTTTTTCCAGGGGTAGTGACTAACAAACAGCGATTCTGGAATCGTTTTTTATTAAATTTTTTTATAAAATAGCGTGATGTTTTTATAGTTTGGCTCATTACAGACGCGGGGATACCACATATGTGTACTTTTTTTTAATGTTTTTTGTTTTTTCCTATAATAAAAGACTTATTATAGGAAAACAGGCTGTTACAGTGTTTTTTAACATGAAACTTATTTTTTTTAACTTTTTTACAACATTTGTATTAACTTGTTTTAACTTTTTTTTTGTTCCACTAGGGGACTTGAAGGCATGAAGCCCTGATCGCTATTCTAATACACTGCACTACCTACATTGTGCAGTGTATTAGAGCTGTCAGCTATTCACTCCCGGCGGGGCCTAATAGGCTTCCACACTAGGAAGCGATTGTTAGACTACGGTTGCCATAGCAACCATCGGAACACCCGCGGGTGTCGATGGTTGTCATTAGTAACCATAGGTTGCGATCTAATCACTTAGATGCAGCGATAGCTGCATCTAAGGGGTTAATCTGCCGGATCGGAGCTTAGCTCTGGTCCTGGCCGTTAGAGCACGATGTCAGCTGTGACAAACGGCTGACACCCGCGCCCATGGCAACCATCATGGTTGCCGACAGGCTAGTAGACACTTCGAGGCAGCGATCGCATTGATCTATGCATTTAGGGAGTTAATAGGCCGGATCGGAGCCTAGCTCCGTTCCTGGCCATTCCAGCTGGGTGTCGGGCAGCTGATAACCAGCGGTGATAGCGCTGGCTCAGCTTCTGAGCCAGCGCCATCACATACACCTTCTCAGGGAGCTGTGATCGGTCAGTCTGCTGTGACTGACCAATCACAGCAATCACCGTCTTACTGTGCCGATCAACTGTCATAAACAGTTGACGGCACAGTTCTGTCACCTTGTCCTTTGACAGGGTGACAGTTTTTAGCCAGGACGCACCGGTACGTCCCGGTGCCTTAAAGCACTGCAATACAGGACGTACCGGTGTGTCCTGGTGCGGTAAGGGGTTAATGTTGTATTTTTTTACATTGTGTTTGGGGGAAAAGGTTACGCAACAGCTGTTAAGGGGAAGTATAGAGTGGGCTCACAGGCTGAGCGTGCTCCATACTCAGCGAGTGACGGATGTGTAATACAGCTGACACCTCACTGCAACGGGTGCAATCAAATATTACATTGATTCCGCCCATTTAACACCTTCAATTCTGTGGTCAATCGCGACACTCAAGTTGTTAGAGTCATGGGGGACCCCCATCCAACGTGATCCGGGGGTGCCGATGGTTGTCATGACAGCCTGGGGGCCTAATGAAGGCCCCCAGATCTGCTATCGGCGTCAAAGGAGACTGTCAATATCACGATATATTGCAGTATATTAGTATTGCATTATATAAAGTAAGTGATCAATTCCCCTAGGGGGACAAGTAAAAAACAGTAAAATAACGTTTTTTTCTAATGTTTAAAAAAAATAAAAATCAAAGATCTATCTTCCATCTTTTACCATAACTGGTATCTCTGCATCCATAAAAGTCTGAGCTATCACAATATAGCATTGTGAACGTCGAAAAAAATAAATAAATAAATATATATATAACACGCAAATTGCTGTCTTTTGGTGACCTTAACTCTCTAACAAATTGGAATAAAAAGTGATCAAAAAGTCGCATGTACCCGAAAATGGTATCAGTGAAAACTACCGCTTGCCTGGCAAAATGTAAGCCGTCACACTGCTAAATTGATGGAAAAGGAAAAAAGTTATGTCTTTCAGAATACGGCGACACAAAACATTTTGTGATAAAGCGAATAGTTTTATTTTTCTAAAAGTGGTAAACCATAAAACAAAACATATAAATTTGGTATTGACGTAATCGTATCATCATGTAGAATAAGGTGAATATGTTGTTTTTACCGCCTGATGGACGCCATAAAAGCAAAAACCCCCGAAAATTGCGTAAGCGCTGTTTTTAGCCCATTTCACCAGACAAATATGTTTTTTTCAGGTTCCCAGTACATTAAACGGTATAATAAATGATTCCATAAAAAAACTACAACTTGTCCCACAAAAAACAAGCCCTCATACGGCTATGTCAATGAAGAAATAAAAAAGTTATGTCTTTTGGAAGGCGGGGAGGAAAAAACGAAAATGAAAAAACTCAAATTGGCCATGTCCTTAAGAGGTTAAGCCTACACCAACAGCAGCAGCAGTGGCGTCACCTGCTCCTGAATTGACCACAGTAAAAGCAGATCTGCCCCGGCATGTTTTGATTTTTTAGTCATACGTCGGCTCCGCTCTTTATCGCCGCAACCACCCTCCTCCTCTGATGTTATCACTTCCTCATCACCCGGATCCAGTTACCAGGTACTGTCCAACGCACAATCATGATCATCATGATGCCCGCCACTTTTCTCAGAATGGGATATGTCATCTGCTCATTGCCACCCTTATGATTCCCACCTCTTTATTTACCTCCAGTGTCACTACCACCATGGCTTCCAGTGACACTTCCACCACCACCATACCATTGCTACAAGTGCTATTACTACACCACAATCACAACTATGCATTTCAGTCATGTCCTCACCTCTGTCTGATCCTTCTCCTTATCGTAGTCCAAATGCTGGCTGATCTTATATAGCTCACGAACAGGAACACTATCCTTAATATCTTACTTAGCACCCGCGGTGCTGTCTCTTAGCAGAAAAGAAGGTGTCCCACTAGGGGTCAGCAAAGACAGAGAAAATAAATGCTTCCATTGGGCTGCAAATAAGGGCCTGTTCACATCACCGTTCATTTCCGTTCCGGGGTTCCGTCGGAGGTTTCCGTCGGGTGAACCCCGCAACGGAAAGTGAAAGTGAAAGCACAGCTTCCGTTTCAGTCACCATTGATCTCAATGGTGACGGAAACATCGCTAATGATTTCCGTTCGTCACCATTCCGGCAGATTTCCGTTTTTCCGACGGAATCAATAGCGGAGTCGACTCCGCTATTGATTCCATTGGAAAACTGGAAACCTGCCGGAATGGTGACGAACGGAAACCATTAGCGATGTTTCAAATAATTTGGTATCGCCGTAATCATTTCAACCCATAGAACAAAGCGAACATTTAGGTTTTACCACATAATGAACACCATAAAACGAAACCCCAGAAATTGGCGCAATTGCTGTTTTTTGCCAATTTCACCTCACAAATATTTTTTTTTCCGTTTCCAGGAACATTATATGGCGCAGTAAATGGTGCCATAAAAAAATACAACTTATCCCGCAAAAAACAAGCCCACATACGTCAACAACAAAAATATAAAAGTTGTGTCTTTTGGTAGGCTGGGAGGAAAAACGAAAATTTTAATTGTCTGTCATTATATATAGTTTGTATTCTTTTTTGAGAACTATTTATTGGATCGTAGCTACAGTGGATGATTTCCAACTTAAAGCTATTGATGATTTAACGACAGTAGTGAGATGGGAGAGAAGGGCACTTGCATTGGGAGGTATATATTGTATAATTCTAATAATGCTAGAGCTGCTGTGGGTTTAATTGCAAGTCCAAATGTTGAGTTTAGTAAAGCAAATGTTTCTTGCCATAATACTGTAACCTGGGGATAGTCCCAGAATATATGTTTGAGGGTGCCTATTCAATTACAACCTCTCCAACATTTTAGTGAAGAACCAGTCATATGAAGTTTTGATCCATTTTAGGGATTTTATCTGATTATTGTTAGCTTAATATTTATATTAGAATTTAGGACGGTTTTGAAGGTATTTATAAAGGTCTTGTTCAGGAAGCAGATTTTTTTTTTTTAAGCTCAAAGAAGAAATACAGTTAGTTATGTATTTTTTTTTTCCCATATATTTTTGTATGCCTTTTTTTGTCCATAACAAAATATCAAGAATCGGTATTCATTCTCCCACTATTTTGATGGAATTTGAAGTGTTTTGTAAGTTTGTTGTGTTTATGAAATGCCATTTCTTTTCATATGGGCATTGATATTTGGATATTCAGATTTTTGGTTCTAGGAGGAACTCTACTCGCCATAATACCCTTAAGGATATGGTTAGGGTATTTTAAAGAAGATTAGTCTCTATATCTAGACAACTTTGTTAGAGTCCATGGACCACCATGTTTACATATGGCTTGATATACATGCTTTATAGTAGGCTTTAAGTTTTGGAATTCCCATTCCTGCCAATTTTCCGGGTACGAAAGAGTGGAAAAGGCTTCTTTCCTTGCTAGACAAAGGGAATACGTTGTTTGTGAAGTTGGGTAAGGATATGGGTTGGAATTGAGAATGGAAGGGTACAAAATAAGTACATGACTTTAGGTACAATGAGTATTTTATAGATCGCTATTTTTCCAATCCATAAAAGTTCCCAGCGAGCTAATCTCTCCAATTCTTTTTGGATTTTCAGTCAGTATCAACTTTTTAATATCTTTCGAAACTTGCAAAGAAGCATTGTAAAGGCTTTATTTCATTCTCTCATGTCCATTGTCCTCAGCAAAAATAGTATCATCTGCAGGGGATATAATTTTACAAAGCTGATCATATTGACTTGCTGCAATCTTCCAAATAAAGACAACATTTCTCCATATTTCTAGTTTTTTTTAATATATATATATTCCTAAGAATCTGAGTAAAATGATAATCGCATATCTCTTTTAAGTATAGGCTGTAAATATCCCTAAATGTTTAAATTTACCATGTGCAACTGTGATGTCTAACTCCATGGCCAATACATTTTCTCCTTAAGTACCAGGGGAAAACCTCGCATTTAGCTGTATTGATTCTGTAAGTCGCATTATCGGAATGCCTTTAATTGTGACAGTGTGTGCTAATAGTTACTGCCTTTTCAGGTTGTTGTAAAAAGATTTGCCATTCCATATTGAGTACATGATAGTAAATCTCATTTCATTCCTCCCAGTTACAGAATATTACAGTTTGAGAACTACACAAGGAAAAACGATATATATTACACAATTCAGGTGCTTTTTCTGTGATGAATTAAATATAACAATGTGAACATTGAAATGCTTTCTTCAGTATATTTAAAATATTTGATTTTAAGTAAAGGCATATAATTTACGTGTATTTAGAGTTTAGCTTTTGGCATCACACTTATTTTGAAGTTGAAGTACCATCTGCTGGCCCCATGGCTGAGTCATAATGATATGCCAGCAAGCTGGCTGTTTTATGCATAGGGGCTTCATAAATCTTGAGAAATGACAGAAACCTGTGAGTGAGAATACTTAATATCCCATCCAAACTATTGCAAAAATACATTCGGAATGGGATACACATTCAAAAGTACTGGTGCACAGAGGAAATCTGATGAGTTAATTTGTAAAATATATCAATGTTTAAAAAACCTTGTACTTTAAGCAAAGCTCATGTGTCATTTCATGTCGTATATTTCTGTGTTTCTCGCGCATCACGCACCCATTGAAGTCAATGGGTGCGTGAGAATCACGCGCACCACACGGAAGCACTTCCATGGGAGGCGCGTGATTCGCGCAACAGCAGTAAAAAGTATGATTGAAACCTGAAAAGCACCACGTGCTTTTCTGTTTACAAACATACAAACAGAGTGTCATAATGATGGCGGCTGCACGAAAATCACGCAGCCGTGCATCATATGGTGATGACACACGGAGCTGTTAAGTGCTTTTCGCGCACGCAAAACGCACACGCTCGTGTAAATCCGCCCTAAGGTAAAATAAAAATAGTTTGTAGCTAATTTCACTAATTCTGTCCCGTTCTCATACTACTACCTACCAGGTCCATGTGATATGATGTCCAGGGTGGTCAATAACCACCAAATGACAGGACATCACCATGGTCAAAACATTACCACGATGCGCATTGATTGACCCCCGACGTCATGTATAATATATATGTATATATATATATATATATATATACATATATATAAATGCAGCATATAAAAAGTCAACTCATGTATATGAGTAAAGTCATGTATATATATATATATATATATATATTTATATATATATATATATATATATATATATATACAATCACAATCCAGAGGAAAAGAGGCAGCACTCCAATATTATAAAGATCCCAAAAAAATGTTCACCCAACATAGAGGCAATGTTTCACCTTCCCATTGAAGGCATTTTCAATGGGAAAATGCCTTCAATGGGAAGGTGAAACGTTGCCTCTATGTTGGGTGAATAAAAATGTTGGATCTTTATAATATTGGAGTGCTGCCTCTTTTCCTCTGGATTGTGATTGTACGTATTTGGGGTTTCATGTCAAGTCTCCTCTGAGGATAGCACCCTCACTGCATGCTACGGTGCAGCTCCTATACTTTGCTTTTTCCTATATATATATATATATATATATATATATATATATATATATATATATATATAAATATATATAAATGCAGCATATAAAAAGTAAACTCCACACATCATTGATCAACAGGAGATTGAACATCACTCAATATCATGTCATTCCACATAACCTACTTTAAAACACAAATATCTTGGTGCCAAATATTGGGGAATTATACTGATTGGACCGCTGAATGAGAGCTCAATACAGAACTGTAAGTAGAGAGATTGATTTTTTTTTTGTGCCTAACCCATGACATACACAACATTACTGATTGATTTGAATCAGTGATAAAAAAAATGTACCTCAGGTTAACGGTGAATATATAACAATATTACATATTCCAAGTGACCATTACATATGAATTATTGATATACCAATTTGCTGATGCCTAAATGGATCCTTGGATGACAAATTATTGTGACTATATAAATTGATATAATAAGGTCTTGTGGATGTCTGATATAAATGTATATACAGTAAATAGTAAGGGTTATTGAAAGCTCTGGGCTATCATGGGATTAATGCAAACCTTCTATGATGCAACTTTTAAAATTGCATATAAATTACATAAAGGGGTTGTGATAACTCAAATTAATGGATTAACTTTATTGATATTATGCTGCCCCATACTGATATATATCTATATATATATATATATATATAGATATATATATATATATATATCTGTATATATATATATAGATATATATATACAATTTTCTTTATTTTATATACATGTACAGTATAAAGTATATATTAAATCAGCATGTCGATTGTATATATTGCTAAAGTATAATTTGCATTATGGGATTTACTTCTTTTTATAATATAAACTCATAGTTATATTGCTAAACATTGAAAAATTCTTTACAATTCATCTCACTTTATTACATCTAACTTCAATAGCATATATACAAAGATACGCAGGAAAAGCCTTTATCAAGTCACTTGGTTACTGGCTTTTTATATATACATATATATATATATATATATATATATATATATATATATATATATAAATATATATATATATATATATATATATATATATAGCTTGATAAAGTCCCTGTGTCACCTACATATTATTGTATCTGGGAGGATTTACAAGGTTTAATCATTATATTATTACTATTATTAATAGTAATAATAAAAATAATAATAATATACAAAATAAGACGTTGTACCAGATTTATATCTCAGCAGAATATTGTCAGGTTCCTTAGACTCCACCCAACAAGTAGGCCACATCTTTAGTCATGTATGGCATTAAAATTTTTGTCTACTCTTACAAAATAAAGCAAAACATTTTGGTATACTTCTTATAACATCTACAACTCTGCCTTTCCCTTAGTCCACTTATATGCTCAGGTTCAAAATGCATTAGGTTACATCCACACAACTATTTGCATTTTGCGGTCCGTAAACAATGGATCCACAAAACACGGACAGCACACGGATGGCATACATGTGCTGTCCGTGCTTTTCATGTCGCCATGCACTTGAATGGATGAGACTTATCCGCAAACATGGACAGGAATGGGACCTGCTCTGAGATTTGCTGCTAGGTCCCATGACACGGATCCATGTAAACCACAGTCGTGTGCATGGGAACATAGAAATAAATGGGTCAGTGTGCAATCGTTAAAAAAAAGGATAGCACACTGATAAAAACAATGGTCGTGTGCATATAGCCTAAAAGTAAATCTGGCCCTAATAAATATATTAGCACTATTTAGGTTTTGGAGAAACAGTTGTAGGACAAGAAAAGTTTCTTTGTTTTTGATGGCATGATGTTTTTTTGCAGACTAATGACCTAAATATAGTGTATCAGCATTTGCCACCAACAGTCATACACTGACCAATATCTGAAAAGGGATTGCGCAGTTAAATAGAAATAATTTAATTTCTCCATCCAAATAGCTACTAAATTGTAATTTTAAAAAGTTTTTAACTTTTGTCATACTTCTTTAAAATCAATCTGCTTGAAATCTAACACTTCAAATATTTAATATAACCATTCTGGACTACTTTTCACAATGATCTATAATACAGACATGCATTCTTTTTTTTACAGAAGGAGAAAAAGAATATGATTATGACTTTTTTTTTTTCTTATTCAAAAAATTTTTATTGAGTTTTAGAACACAAAATTACAAAACATATGGGAGAGAAGGCCTCCACCCATAACTAAAAGAACAAACAAGGTCAGTGGACCAAAGCAAAAACATACAGAAAAAAAAGGGAAAAATCAATAATGTGCATCACATCTTGACATGAAACAGAATTATCAGTGTACAACAGTAGCATGAATAATCATAAAGGCATAATCATCAAAAGGTACAATGAGATCACTTAACTCAAACAGAGAAGGAGAGGCACTTAGCCCTAGTCAGGGGGAAAGAAAGTACAGAAAAAGGCCCCACGAGAGGGAAGGATAGGGGGGAGGGGAGAGGACAGGAGGGATCCTGGACTCCAGTTCCAGCGTATTATGAGTAAAAAATCAGCAGCGAGCAAGAGCCGTAGTATGTTTCACAGGGGCAAAGGCCGACTCAGGCTACAACCGTGAGGTAGGAAGGCGAAGAAAGAAACACTATCCAAGGAGACCATGTAGACGTGTATTTTACCACAGCTGCCGGGGAGTGAGCCACCAAGTGTTCCATTCGCTGTATCAAGGCAACTTCCCGAAACCACTCATCTAATGTTGGGGGCATTGCCGTTTTCCACCTGCGCGGGATCACTGACTTTGCCGCCTGAAGCAGATGTCTAGTTAGGGAGCTTTTATAAATGTGTAATGGCATCGGGAACATGAATAAGAGAGCTGCCTCCGGAGAGTTGGGGACAGAGACTCCAGTAACCTCCAATATCAATTTAAGTACCGCATCCCAAAAACTCCTCAACAAGGGGCAACTCCACCAAACATGAGACATGGAACCTCCCACAGCACCACAGCGCCAACAATTATCAGGCACAGACGGATACCATTTATGAAGCGCAGCCGGGACCCGATACCATCTAGAGACAATTTTATAACTAGTTTCCTGGGCCCTAACGGCTATAGAGGCTTTTTGTGAGAGGGAGAAACACCGCTTCCATTGTGTATCAGTAAATGTAGTATGTAATTCTCTCTCCCAGGCCCCGCAGAAGGAGGGGAGTTGTTGGGAACGCAGCGAAAGGAGTAATTTATATATTGTGGATATGGTATGTGTAGGGGGCTGGGAGGAGACACATAGGCGCTCAAAGTCCGTCAACGACCTGTGAAGATGTGCGCGTCGGTTTACCACTCCATAAAAATGTTTTAACTGGGCATACTCATATATATGGCGAGTGAGGGGCACGGCATCGGGGCAGATGGAGGTTAGAGGGAGAAGAGAGGAAGCGGAGAGGACCTGGGCAAAATACATGGGGTTGGTGGACTGCCTGCCTAGGAAGGAGCGACCAGCCTTACCAGCAGGAAAGGCTGGATTATCTGTGATAGGAGTTAAAGGACCCAGGGGGTCTACAAGCGTACTTCCAGGCCCTAAGGACCTCAACGCCATGAGAGTATGGTAAACAACAAAGGAGGCTTGAGTCGGTCTATTCCCGGGCAGGATCCACGGCAGGGATGATAGGGTACTGGGACATAGTTGTTGAGCTAAACGAACCCATAGTTTTGATTCACGGTTATGAAAGAAATCTAAAACCCGTGCGTGATTTGATGCCAAATAGTAGAGCCGACAATCCGGCAGACCAACCCCACCCGTACCCCTGGAACGAGTCAGAAGAGCCCGGCTCAGACGTGGGCGACCAGTCGGCCAAATGAAGGAGCCGAAGCATCGCTGAAGCCGCAACCAATAGGAAGATGGGATAGAGATGGGGATCGTCTGCAGGAGATAAAGCAAGCGGGGGAGGAGGGACATCTTAATAATATTGATACGGCCAAACCAGGAAAACTCAGTCTTATGCCAGGAATTAAGGTCAGTACGAAACTTGGCCAGTAGGGGGATAAAATTATTTGTAAACAATTGTGTAAGGTCCCCACTTATACGGGCACCCAAATATGTAATACCTCTAGAGGGCCATGAAAAGGGGAAATTACTTTGGAGAAGCGACACTAATGGGCCCGGGAGAGAAACATTTAGCGCCTCAGACTTAGAGAAATTGATTTTGAAATTAGACCATGTTCCAAAACGAGACAGCTCGGACATCAGTGAAGGGAGAGAGACATGAGGGTCTGTGAGATAGACCAATAGGTCATCAGCGAATGCCGAGCACTTGTATTCCTTCCCTCCAATGTTAATACCCTTAATATCTGAGTTGTTCCGAATGGAGGCCATGAGATGTTCCATAACCAGGACATACAACAGGGGGGATAGGGGACAGCCCTGTCGTGTGCCATTGTAAATAGGGAAAGGTGCCGAAAGGGAGCCATTTATTTTTATTTGGGCCGAGGGTGTACGATACAATGCCATAATTTTTGCCAAGAAAGATGGTCCTATTCCCACATGTCGAAGGGTTTGGTAAAGGGCAGACCACGATATTCTGTCGAACGCCTTTTCAGCATCCAGGGACAGGATCATGAGCGGGATTCGGTTAGCCTGGGCGTGGTGAATGATATCAAAAGTTTTAAGGGTGTTGTCACGGGCCTCCCGACCAGGCACAAACCCCACCTGATCCGGGTGAATTAGATCTGGCAGGTATTTATTCAGTCTATTGGCGAGCAATTTGGCGTAAATTTTTAAGTCTACATTGAGCAGGGAGATGGGACGATAACTGGAGCAGAGTTGAGGGTCTTTACCCGGCTTAGGGATAACCGCGACATGAGCCAAGGTGGAGCTAGGGGGGAACAGGACCTCCGGGGAAATAGAGTTGAAAGCTGACAACAGAAGCGGTAGCAACCGGTCCGCCAACACCTTATAAAACTTGACAGTGTAACCATCCGGGCCAGGACTCTTTCCCCCAGGAAGATCAGATATAACCATGAGGAGCTCCGCGGGAGTGAAGTCCGTATCAAGTTCCTCAGCCATCTCCCCAGACAACGGTGTGAAGGGAGATGAGAAAGAGTCCCGTCCCGGCGGATGGGAGGGGGCGGGGGTGGGAGGGTTAAGGTTGTAAAGCTCAGAGAAAAAGCTATGGAAGCACTCCGCTATCTCTGGGGTCGTGTGAACAACTTGGCCAGAAGGGGCCTTAGTATTTGGGATGTGTGACTGGGCAATTCTGGTTTTTAAAGCTCTGGCCAACATACGTCCGCTCTTATTGCCAAACTCGTAGAATTTACTGCGACAGACTTGAAGAGCGCGCTGCTGGGCAGAGTCCAACAGCCGTCTGGCGTCCTGTCGGGCAATCTGTAACTCACGTAAAATCGGGAGAGACAGCGCACGTTTGTGAGCCAGTTCAAGAGCACTAATTTTTTGGAGAGCAATTTTAAGGGAGTGGGCCCTTTCCCTCTTAAGGCGCGCCCCGTGTTTTATGAGGACCCCCCTGAGAACACATTTAAGAGCTTCCCAACGAACCAAGGGGGATGTGTCGTCCTGGGCATGATCAATAGTGAAATTTTCCACCGTTTGAAGCAAATCAGCATGGCACACCCCATCCAGGAGCAGGGACTCATTCAGTCTCCAAGTCCAGGGGCCTTTAGTGATGAAGGGGAGATGTAAGGTACAATATACCGGGGCATGGTCAGACCACAGGATACTGCCAATGGACGTAGATGCCACCCAGGGGAGAGCATGTTGCTGAAGGAAAATGTAATCCAGGCGACTGTAGGTGCCATGCGGATGGGAGTAAAAACTATAATCCTTATCCGTGGGGTGTTGAATGCGCCATGCATCACACAGTTGAAGCTGTAGGAGAGCACGCCTCACCCGCCTAATAGCACCGTATGCAACACTAGAGCGACCAGTAGAATTATCCACCGTCGGATCTAGAGTAAGGTTAAGGTCTCCGCACAGCACCACAGTCCCTCGGACCACTGGAAGGGCGGTTTCTATTAGTTGAAGAATGAAGGGCACCTGACCCTGGTTAGGGGCATAAGCGTTAATCACCGTAAATTCCCTCCCACCAATATTAAGCACTAAGATGAGGTATCTCGCATCGGGATCCGCAACAAGATTGACAACCTGATGGGGGAGAGACTTGTGGAGGGCTATGGCAACTCCACACGATCTGGAAAGGGGATTATTACTGAAATGCCACGTAGTGTAATGTTTGTGCCTGATAGTAGGGGTATGTCCCTCCTTAAAGTGTGTTTCCTGGAAGCATGCGATGTGTACCTTACGTTTGTGTAGATGGTGTAAAATTTGCGCCCGCTTTTCAGGAACATTCAGCCCCTTCACGTTGAAGGAGGCAATATTAAGGTCAGCCATGGATGCATACTAAACGACTCGCTGAGGAATTCCGGCTAACGCACGAAGGATCGGAGTCCAGGATCGCCAGGAGGGAAGTAGAGGAGGGAAACAAGCTAGGAGTAAAGAACAGAGCATTAGAAAAAAACACAGACATAAAATCAAACAGAAAAGGCAGTAGAAAAACAACTGCCGCACAAGCTAATCGCACTATTGCGGAAGACCGAAAATTCGGTCCAAAACCTACAGGGGGAAGGTGACAACTACGCATAAGAGTTATCCGCACTCCCTAGCGTACAATAATATAGGTATTAACAGCTTTAACATCATTTGCACACTTTAAATAATAAGAGAGGAAGACATTGGAAGGCATCTGAAGGTAACGGTAAAAAAGCAACAAGCAATCTTGAAAACAGACAGCAGCAAGTAAATAAAAGGAGGAATTCCAAGAACGGCCGTCCGGGTCATCACGCCGAACGGGCGGTCTCCATGGGTGGAATAGGGTCATGTTCTTGTCGGCGTCTAGATCATCTCCGGGGTCCACGCGGAGGGCGTCCCTCCACCACCGCTAGGGGCCCAGAGATTGGGCGTCTCCCCCGTGATCCCCCGCCAGCAGAGGATAACAACGAGGGCCACTCCGGTAATGCAACATGAGGAAGATTCAAGTCCCGCAAGAAACCAGGCAGGTCGGTCGGGGATCGCACAGTGTAGGTACGGCCCTCCTGTCGGACCATCAGGGCAAACGGGAAGCCCCACCTGTAGATGATGTCCCGGCTTCGGAGTACCTCCAGCAGGGGTTTGAGAGCAGCTCTTTGCGCCAGCGTATGTCGAGATAAATCCGGTAAAATACGTAACTGCGTGCCTTGATGGAGAATGATGGGTTGCCGTCTGATTTTTTGGAGGATAGAGTCCTTGATTGCGTAGAAATGTATTCGGCAAATGACATCCCTCGGCCGAGGATCGTCAATACTTACAGGGCGGAGAGCTCTATGTGCCCGGTCGATCTCTATATGGGTATTCGGCGGACGGCCTAGTAAAGTATTGAAGATGGTGGATAGAGTCGAAAACAGATCAGACGCAGGAACAGATTCGGGCAATCCTCGAACACGTAGGTTGTTCCTCCTATTACGGTTTTCAATATCATCAAGATGCTGCTGCAAGGTGAACAACTGAGCTGAGTGCTGCTGGATAGTGGATTGGATATCTGCAATAGTGGCACTTTCAGCAACCCGATCCTGCGTAAGAGTGTCCACCCTCGTAGAAAGTGAGGAAAGTTCCGCACGAAACTGTGTAAACTCCAGCTTGCATTCTTCCACGATCTGTCTGGCAAAGGAAGTCATATCAGCCCTAGTAGGCAACAATTGAACAAGCTGGCGGATATCTGAGAGAGTCGCCGGCCGATTTTCACACATAGATCCAGACAACGGGTCGGTAAAACTTAATCCACTACTGGCTGGCGTGTCCACTTCAGGAGACGGGAGTGGATGCAATTGAGGACCTTGGCCACTTGCAGGTAGTGCAGGCATAGTCCCGGGGTGCTGGGGAGATCCCATAAGCAGGGTCGAGGTTAATATCATTGGGGCATTGGGGTATCCGTGCCGTGCGGAGCTGGAGGGCCGAGAGGGAGAGGTTCCCACCAGCCCCGGATCCCTGGATGGAAGGGGGAGAGTTGGGGCTATCCGTCCCATGGGGTGTGAGGTGACCTGGATGATGGGAGGCTCAGGGCCTCGGTACTCACTGTGCCTCCTCGCTAACTCCTCCAACTGCAGAACTGCAGGCAGGGCAGATGCGGTGTCTCTCACTCCAGGGGCTGGTAGTAGGCCGCAGTCGGATCCCGGAAGAAGAGGGCCCGCAGGCCATGAAAGCAGAGACGATGGAGGATGGCAGCCATCTTGAGAGGCCACATGTTCTTGTGACCGGGGAACGGCATCCGCCGCTACAGTGGTCTCCGAAGTCTCCCAGCAAGACCGGGGATCCAATGCCTCTGGGTCCTGTGCTGGCACGCTCTCTATCGGAGCAGCTGAAGGGAGGGCCGTGCTCTCCAGAGCAGGCCTGCATCCGCCAGCCTCGTGGTCCCGGCGGCCATCTTGGGAAGCTGGAGGCGTTGTCGCACGGGCCGCACGATCCATCGCAGCCCGGGAAGGAGACAGAGGATCGGTGAACTCCAGGGTCTGCACCTCAGAGGGTGAGTGGATATGTCCTGCCGTCATCTCCGGGCCCTGGTCCGTTGGAGATGGAGAGGTCGGGCGGCCATTTTGACCTCCAGCCTCGGCCCGCGCCGCAGCCCGCAGCTGCATCTGGGGCTGTCGCCCAAAATAATCCCCGATATCGCGCTGGGGCGATGAGGGACATGTAGGGGCTGCTGCCCTTGCTTTTTTAGAATTTTTCCCCATATCTGGGAGTGGATGTAAGCCAATTTAGTAGCGCTAGTTGAGGAGCTGGAGAGAGCACGTCTTCACTCTCCCATAGCTGGCCACGCCCCTCATGATTATGACTTTTAAAGGCAATAAGAACTTATAAATTATATTCTAGCTTATGTCTGACTGAAAGCACCTCTAATGCTAAGTGTAGCATTTAGGAAATAATAAGCACAAGGATTGGCTATAGTAGGTTATAAAACTCCCCAGCTGGGTCATTATTTAGTCAATCATCAGTAGAAATACAATGTGTTATTTCTATTTATTGTCATAAAAAATAAGTAAATACATTTTTCCTTTACTTTTTATTTCCCTTTTTGCTCTTTTGCTCAGCAGGTTCCCTTAAAGGGTATTTCTGACTTATTAAGAAAAGTTACAGGGGTAGAAGGGATGTTTTAAAAAAGAAAGAAGCATTACTCACCACACAGATCCCCAGCGTTACAGTGCCGCCACTCCAGACCACCCCGCCGCTGTTTATTGACATAGCTGCAGCGATCACGTTCTTGTATACCCACATGATCTCTGCAGCCAATCACTCGTCTCAGTGAGTATATGGCACAGAATCACTGAGGCCAGTGATTGGCTGCAATGATCACGTGGGTATACGGGCACGTCATCGCTGCAGTCATGTCAATAAACTGCGGCAGGGAGGACAGGAGCGGCGGACCTGGAATGCCGGGATCTGTGAGGTGAGTAATGCTTTTTTTTAAGAAATCCATACCTCCTACCTTGGCCAATTTTTTTAATAAGTCGGAAAACCCCTTTAATGATTTGAATTATCTATAATCTTTTTTCTGAAGGCCTCAATGAGCTCTTTGAATCTAGCCATGGTCATGCCACACATTTCAACAACAGTTCAAGTGCAAACCAAACTGAATTCTTGAGGTTTTACGGATCCTACAAGATCCTCTCGAACAATGGTCTCATTTTGTCCACCTGATCCTAATTTTATTCAATAGATATCAGCAGCACTAGATCAAAAGACGTATAAATATGAATAGGTGGGTGCACGCCTAAGGTACACAGTCCAATGACCTCGATGAATAAAAAATGGGAAGGCAGACATCACTCCAAAAATATTTTCCCACATGCAGTGTTTCAGCTCAGTGTGAGCATTTCTCAAGCATTACCTAATTTTAGGTTTTTCAGGTAGTGATAAATGTTGGAGTGAACTTTATTTTTCAACAAAAGGAAATGGCCTATCTATGACAGTACACGACAAGTAAACAGTGATATCATGGCAGATCAAGTAAGGGTAAATATAAAGAACATGAGCAAGAAATTTATTTTACTAGTAATATCTGCTCTTTTTCAATAATATCGGTTTATAAAATAACTTTTTTGTCTTTTTGATGATGTGTCATTTGAAGTTAGTTCTTCAGACTTCACTTTGACCAATAACTGTAAATGCCATGACCACCAACAATGCAATGCCTGATGCTTTCCTGACACTGCAAATAGAAAATTCAAGAGATCATGCAAACCTGAACTATTACAGTAAATATGTGAACCAAACTCACAGGTGAACCATAATGTCTCATCAACCTGTCACATTTTTCCTGTTGGAATGTGAGATAAAATTTAGCTGAAAGATCTATGACTTATCGTACCTCACCGTGTGCTCCTTACTGTCGTTCACATTTTATTTGCTTGACACCAGCTCAGAATTAAGACAGGTTTAACCACGGTCTACATTTTATTTCCTAAATATGTTAGACACCTATATTTCTTATTAAAAAAAAGATACAATAACTGGCAAAAATTAACTATATATACATTCTAGTATATTTTTCTGACAAAGATGTAGATAGAAAACATATATTTGATATAGCCGTTTGAAGACGGTTCACACAATTAGAAATTGAACAGCACTGATAGAATTTGAGAATGTCATCATCTGGATAGAGTTTGTGAGTTCTCTTCGTGCTTTCAAAGGTTTTCCCCTAAACTTATGAAATACCTACTGTTCCTACTAAACAGGCCCGACCTCTAGATGTATATTATCTATACTTTATAAATGGCTACTTAGTAATCCTCCTCCTGCTACTCGTCTATACATTGACAGATGGCATCGGGACTTGGGGACAACCATAGCAAAAGCAGATTGGCAATCTATTTGGAGCACGGTTTTGCACTCCTCCATTAATACAACAATTATGAAATCGGCATATAAAGTTATGATGCGGGAGTATATAGTCCCTATCCTGATTGCTCACGCATTTCCTACCAGGATAACTGCTACCTGTTTCCGTGGTTGCTCCTCACACGCTTGACCTGCCTTAAGCTCACCAAATTCTGGAGCCGAGTACTCGGTCTGATCCAGAGCTTATGTGGTACAGTCCTTCGTAAAGATCCCAAAGTCGCTCTCCTCCTCTCAAACTTCCTGAACTTACAAACCCACAATTTAAGCTATTCTTATATGTTCTTTTAGCAGCTAAAACCATAGCCCACTCTTACAAAAAGCGCACAGTGACATTCGACGAAGTCAATTCAAGAATGGATCAAATGTTTATTAAAGGGGTTTCCGAGATACCATCATATTTAAAAAAAAAGTGTTTCATACATTTCCTCTTATACAGACAACATAAATAAAGCAGTATATTAAAAAAAAAATCCACTTATCCCATATTTTCTTCTAATTTAGCGCCGTTTGTTTACATGCACTCCAGGTCCAGTTTGTCAAGGTTTCCTTCTGATAATAGTTATTTTCCCTGCATGCATTGCAGGCTGCAATGAGCGTGCATGTAGATCCTACCAAGAGTTCATGTGTGCTGTCCCTGCTCGTCCCCGCTGACATCCTTCCCTGTACTGCAGATTCCACAGCGTCCCGGAGCAGAGCCTATACTAGTATACTGTATAAGATTACTGTCTGCTGCGGTCCTGTATCTAAGCCTACATTGAGTTAGGCTTAGATACAGGGTCCATGTTTGACACTGTTTGTTAGACCCTGTATCTAATCCTAACACAATGTAGGCTTAGATACAGGACCCCAGCAGACAGTAATCTTATAGAGTATACTAGTATAGGCTCTGCCCTGGACTCTGTGGAATCCCCTGACTTCGGAGCAGAGCCTATACTAGCGTTCTGAGGCTCCTCCTTGGGTCTGCTCTGTCCTCTCCCTAGAGAGCAACGGTGTCCCGCGGGCCACAGATAACAGCCTCAAGGGCTGCATGCGGCCCATGTGCCGTGTGTTTGATAACCCCTTATTGAAGCCTACTGTGTGTAGGCTTTTGCAGAGCACTGTATTCTTGTATTTAGTTTAAAAAAAAAAAATGTGCCAGTGCCGACATTATACCTATTAGATCAGGATAGTAATGCGCATGTGCCATCCAAAATCATTGTGAACACGCACAGGCGCGCTCACAGTGAACAACTACATAGGCTGTGCGGGCACTAAAGAACAAGCCGCCGCAGAAACGAGACGTCATCAGTGACGTGTCGTATACCCTCCGAGGTCTCTCTGGTCTGAGACCATGTGATGGGTATACGACACAACAGTGGAGGAGGCTGGAAACGTGATGTCGGAGGTCATGTGATGAGCAGGAAAAAGCATCCAGAGCGGAGAACCGAAGCAAGATTGCTACGGTAAGTATATTAAGATATTGAAAACATGTGCAATGTGGTTGTAAAAGTAAAAAAAAAAATCTCTCGGACAACCCCTTTAATGAAAAGGTCACAAGCATTCTACATGACAGGAACGCAAAGTTTGAGAAACTTTGGCGCCCCTGGATGAACTATGCCTACCCACACCTGTCCACCACCCTGATTACTGAATTGTAATCTTCTCCTAGCTCTCTGACCGCACCCCACACCTACCCTTCCCCCTCACCCCCCTCTTTCCCCCCTTATTATTATTTATTTATTTTTATTAATTTACTTATTTATTTATAAATTAATTTTTTTCCCCATTTTTATTGCTCAATACCCTTACTTGTTAAAACTATGTTTTGACTGAGACTCTGTGATACCAGATCACGGTTCTTTGTTTAATCATATGATGCGTATTCCTCCTTGTTACTATGTATTAACTCAATGCATACATTGTTTGCATGTACTTACTACACTACATTTCTTGTTACAAAACTTTAATAAAACTTATTGAAATGAAATACCTACTGTTCCCAAAACATACTGTGTTACATCTAGAGTGTGTATATGATAAGAAAATTAGATTGGGAACGTCTCTGCTGATTGGGGCTAATGTAATTATTAAAATTACTACAATATTTTAAAAAAAAGTGTTGTCAATTAACAAGAGCGATAATAACTACAGAGATTATATTTATTAAAGCCTATTCAATATATGAACATTTGATTTTACTTATATCGCAAATTTACTTGGAATATTTCATAATACTAGTTGTTGCGAATGAAGGCATACTGTAACTAGCCTGTAATAAATAATTGTATTAGGGTTAGATTTCTATTTAATTTGAAATAAATAAATGAAAATGCTTTTGAGCACATTTATAAAACTTTTTAAAGTTATTTAATTTCTGAATGAAAGAATTTCACTATATTGTACACATCTTTCGTGGTATTTTGCAGCATTTAGTAGTGACTACAGTGGTCCCTCAGATTACAATAGCCTTAGGTTACAATATTTCAACTTACAATAGCTTTTCCTGGACAATTGTAATTCGAAACTATATTCAGCACACATTGCCACACAGTGCTGATCTGCAGTGTATAAAATTGTCTGGAAGATTCAGTCTATCAGCGAACGCATTTCACTAATAAGACTACTTTATGAATCGGTACATCACACTGTGGGCAAGTAAAACCACTGTGGATGCTTTATTATTGAAGTGCCTGTACATTGGCTGTCTAGTAGCTCCTCTGAGGTATAAATCTAGTCTTCTTTGGACACCAGGTGAGACTGGTTCCATTTTATACTTACTGCATGCTGTTAGTTCTATACAAGACCCTAAAGAAAATCATGTCCTCATCATAGAAAGTAACTCCCCAGCTCCCGGCAGCTCTTTCTGACTTATATGTAAGGACTTGCTTTATCTGTATTTATAATCTGCTTTATTTTCTTTAATCTTTAATTTTTTACTCTTTGGGAAAACATTTTGAGGGATTAGGAACCAATTACTATAATACATCAAGTAACTTGAGGGATCACTGTGTAGAAGTTCTTCTATCGTCAAAGGCAAAGCAAGTTCTCCCCATCCCCACTTTTAGAAATTTCCTGAAATGCAGCCTCAATAACTCATTTTACATTCACTTTATTCCGATAAAGTATTACATACTTATTCCTAAGAATAAGAACAAAAATACAGACACTGCTACCTATAGAAGTCTATGGAAAGGGGAGGTGGAAGGAGGGGGCAGAGATAGAGACACAGACGCTGCATCCCATATAAGGTTATGGAGAGCGGAAGGGGGAGCAGGAAGAGGGAGCAGAGTAAGAGAAACACAGACAGACGTGCTGCAGCTTCTGGTAAAAGCTATATGTCACCCTCAGAGCTGAATTTTCGGCTACACTACTCATTACTGCTGTATAATCTCCCATAATAGCAGTTAGGCTGCACTTACTAGCTCAGAGAAAACTGATAATTAACCCCTTCCCGACATTTTCCGTAAGTATACGTCATGGAAAGCAAGTGCTTCCCGCAAAATGGCGTATACTTACGGCAAACGGGAAAACAGTTATAAAAAAAAAAGAGAAGGTTTTAAAGTAAAGATGGCTGCTGTTCATAACAGCAGGCCATCTGTACACGATGCCCAGGGGGGTGTCGCCTCCCCCCCTCATCGGCGATCGCCGCCATTGGCCGGTCAATTCAGACCGGCCAATTGCGGCCGTTTGCGGCTTTAGCCTATTACTGTGCCACAGGGCACAGTGATATGGGGGGGATTGGTGCTGTCTAGGAAAGCACCAATCACTACCATCTTCCACGTAAAAAATGGCCGTGATGCCAGCCCCCCGATCGCTACGGTTGGTCGGTCTGCACCGACCGACCAATTGCAGCCATGGCGGGTGTTTGAAACACCCTTCACCAGCCCTGCCCACCTTATTCCGGTTAGGAACGGTGAGCAGAGCTGGTGTGACCGTCTGTGAAGCCAACTTACCGAATCTGAGGCCTTCTGTGCTGTGATCCTGCTGTAACGTCTTCACCCGACTGCTTCCTGCTGCAGAGTGAACCGTCATCATCATCAACTGTGCTGCTGCTGATTTTTTTTTTTTTTTTAGCAGCAGCACTTGTTTTTTCCTAAACGTCTTATCCCTGTACCCTCCCCCCCCCCATTCCCCCTCCCCCTCCCCCTCTTTCCCTTTTTACGTCCTGCGGCTGTGGATCAGTGACCGCCATCACTGACCGCCAATTTTTGGCACAGGACCTTCTTTTTTTTTGCATTTTTGCACCTCCCTGTGTGCGCCCTGCGGCCACTGAGTGCTGATCAGTGACCGCCATCACTGATCAGCATCCGTGGTAATTTTTTTTGCTGCAAGTTTTTTTATTTTTTGGCCTTTTTTATTACTGCACCTTTTTTTGCGTGCGCCCTGCGGCTACTGAGTGCTGAGTCTAATCATCAGCCTCAGTGGTAATTTGTTTGCGCAGGTTTTTTTTGGGCCTTTTTTTTTTATTTTTATAAAACTGTAAAAAAAAAAAAGAGTAGCATCAGAGTAGCGGACCGTTTTGTAAAAAAAATATATAGCAGAAGTTATAGCTATATATTTTTTTATACAGTTTAAATAAATTTACATCTTCTAGTCAGCGTCCATTTAGTGACGGACATTCAGTCCGTTCACTAAATTTTTGATAGCGTAGCGACAGTTTTAGTATAAATTTATATCTTCTAGTCAGCGTCCGTTTAGTGACGGACATTCAGTCCGTTCACTAAATTTTTGATAGCGTAGCGACAGTTTTAGTATAAATGTATATCTTATAATCAGCGTCCGTTTAGTGACGGACATTCAGTCCGTTCACTAAATTTTTGATAGCGTAGCGACAGTTTTAGTATAAATTTATATCTTCTAGTCAGCGTCCGTTTAGTGACGGACATTTAGTCCGTTCACTAAATTTTTGATAGCGTAGCGACAGTTTTAGTATAAATTTATATCTTCTAGTCAGCGTCCGTTTAGTGACGGACATTTAGTCCGTTCACTAAATTTTTGATAGCGTAGCGACAGTTTTAGTATAAATTTATATCTTATAGTCAGCATCCGTTTAGCGATGGACATTCAGGTTTTTTTAACTGAAGTTCGTTCACTAAATTTTTTATAGCGTAGCGACAGTTTTAGAGTAAATTTATAGCATTATAGTTAGCGTTAGTTATTTATTTGTTAGTGTCAGGTAGTCATGAATTTTTCTTCTCTTCCTTTTTTTTTTTTTCAATAAATTTAATATACACGTGTAAAAGCACAACACACAACCACCTCTAAAAATAAATTATTACACGTGTTGAAGCACTACATACCCCCCTAATAAAAATGTCCCAATCATCCCAAAGGGTCTACTCAGCCGAGGAGGCATATGCCACCCTGGCCTCTGACACTGAATCGGCCAGCGAGGGAGAAGAGGAAATTGCCCCATTCATCTTGACCTCCTCCTCATCATCCTCATCCAGTGATGAGGAACCCCCACAAAGGCGCCCCAGGACATCAGCTCAGGAAACCCCCCAAATTAGTGATATCGTGTGGAACCCACCCCCTGATAATTATGAGCCTCACATTCCGGATTTCACAGGAAGCTCAGGAATTCGGTTAGAGACTGCAGGCCTCACGGAAATTGACTTTTTCAAGGTATTTTTCTCTGAGGATTTGGTTAATTTAATGGTCGCCCAAACAAATTTATACGCCCAGCAATTTTTAGCTCGAAACCCCACTTCATCATTTAATAGGTGGACCCCCATAGAGGCAGCAGAAATTATGACATTTTGGGGCCTTGTTCTACATATGGGCCTAGTAAAAAAGCCAGAGATTAGGCAATACTGGAGTGCAGACATTTTATACAGCACCCCATTATACCGCATGGCAATGACCCGGGCACGATTTGAAATCATTCTGAAATTTTTGCATTATAGTGATAATGCACAGTGCCCACCCCGTGATGACCCCACATACGATCGCCTTTTCAAAATCAGGCCAGTCATTGATCATTTCTGCACAAAATTTCCTGTAGTGTACACCCCCGAAAAGAATATAGCAATAGACGAGTTCCTTGTACATTTTAAGGGGAGACTAAAATTCCGCCAATACCTGCCAAGCAAGAGGGCGAGGTACGGAATTAAAATGTACATGCTGTGCGAGAGCAGCTCAGGGTACACCTATAGGTTTAGGGTTTATGAAGGGAAGGACACCAGGATAGAACCACGAGAATGCCCACCTGTCCTGGGAGTTAGTGGGAAAATAGTGTGGGATTTGTTGCACCCACTGCTAGACCAGGGTTATCACCTTTACGTGGATAACTTCTACACCAGCATCCCACTATTTAAATGCCTCTCCACCAGAAATACTTCAGCATGCGGCACCGTGCGCAAAAACCAGAGAGGCCTCTCTAAAAATCTGATTGGGCAACCACTAAGAAAGGGAGAAAGCAGGGCACTACACAGCGATAACTTGTTGCTGGTCAAGTATAAGGACAAGAGGGATGTCCTTATGTTGACCACAATACATGGTTGCGGCAGCACCTCTGTACCTGTCCGAGGTACCACCACAATGACCTCCAAGCCAGATTGCATCCTCGGCTACAATAAGTACATGGGAGGGGTTGATCTCTCTGATCAAGTACTAAAGCCATACAGTTCCATGCGGAAAACAAAGGTGTAGTATAAAAAGCTGGCCGTGCACATGGTGCAGATGGCATGGTATAACGCTTACGTGCTATACCAATGTGCAGGCCGGACAGGGACATTCCTTAATTTTCAAGAGGTGGTTATCAAGGCCCTTGTATTTGGGAACCAGGAAGGGGAGGGCCCCAGTACTTCTAGATGCAATGGTCCACGTATTGTACCAGGGCAATACTTTCCCGGCGAAATCCCCTCCACTGGTAAAAAGAGAATTAAAAGAAAAAAGCACGGCGCCACATAGTGTGAGTAAGCCCAGGAAATAACAAACTTTAGTTTGACAAATGGAGGCTTACCACAGGTGGATAGGACTAGAGCGTATAGTAGGTAGGTAGGTGTAGAATGAGTGCTGCTGCTGAGATCCCAGCCGGTCAGCCCTGAAGGACCACTGCAATAGATAATGTAGAGATTCTTTGGAAAAACGGGACCCCGTGAGGCGCTGCTACTCAAGAAGGATTCAATAGTAATAATAAATTATGCTTTATTTGTTGTAGGCTATGCGTTTCAATGCCGCACCGGCATCTTCCCCAGGCCACACACCTGGTGTGGGGCCTGAGGAAGATGCCGGTGCGGCATTGAAACACGTAGCCTACAACAAATAAAGCATCATTTATTATTACTATTGAATCCTTCTTGAGTAGCAGCGCCCCACGGGGTCCCGTTTTTCCAAAGAATCTCTACATTATCCACTGGTAAAAAGGGAAGGAGCCAAAAAAGTCTGTTACAAAAGGGGGAGAAAACGAGACACCATTTATCAGTGCGACACCTGCCCCAACAAACTTGGCCTGTGTATAAAGGAGTGCTTCAAAGTTTATCACACATCCATGGATTTTTAATTGGATAATTTATTTAAATGCTCACTATACCCCTAAATAATTTCCTTGAGTGGCATGGTTTCCCAAAAGGGGTCAATTTTGGGGGGTTTCCACTGTTTTGTCCCCTCAGGGGCTTTGCAAATGCAACATTGCCTCCGCAAACCATTCCTGATCAATTTGAGCTCCAAATGGCGTTCTTTCCCTTCTCAGCCTTGCCGTGTGTCCAAACAGCCGTTTATGACCACATGTGGGGTACTGTTTTACTCGGTAGAAATAGCTTTACAAATTTTGTAGAGCTTTTTCTCCTTTTGTCCTTGTGGAAATTAAAAAAAATATAGCTAAGCCTACATTTTATTTGAAAAAATGTAGATTTTCATTTTCACTACCTACTTCCAATAATTTCTGCAAAAATCCTGTGGGGTCAAAATGCTCACTATACCCCTAGATAATTTCCTCATGGGGTGTAGTTTCCAAAATGGGGTCACTTGTGGGGGGTTTCCACTGTTTTGTCCCCTCAGGGCTTTGCAAATGCGACATGGCCTCCGCAAACCATTCCTGATAAATTTGAGCTCCAAATGGCGTTCTTTCCCTTCTCAGCCTTGCCGTGTGTCCAAACAGCTGTTTATGACCACATGTGGGGTACTGCTTTACTCGGTAGAAATAGCTTTACAAATTTTGTAGAGCTTTTTCTCCTTTTGTCCTTGTGGAAATGAAAAAAAATATAGCTAAGCCTACATTTTATTTGAAAAAATGTAGATTTTCATTTTCACGACCTACTTCCAATAACTTCTGCAAAAATCCTGTGGGGTAAAAATGCTCACTATACCCCTAGATAATTTCCTCCAGGGGTGTATTTTCCAAAATGGGGTCACTTGTGGGGGGATTCCACTGTTTTGTTCCCTCAGGGGCTTTGCAAATGCGACATGGCCTCCGCAAACCATTCCTGCTAAATTTGAGCTCCAAAAGTCAAATGGCGTTCCTTCCCTTCTAAGCCCTGCCGTGTGTCCAAACAGCAGTCTATGACCACATGTGGGGTACTGTTTTACTCGGGAAAAACTGCTCTACAAATTTTGTGGTGCTTTTTTTCCTTAAGTCCTTGTGGGAATGAAAAAAAAATTAGCTAACCCTAGGTTTAATTGGGAAAAATGTAGATTTTCATTTTCACGTCCTACTTCCAATAATTTCTGCAAAACTCCTGTGGGGTCAAAATGCTCACTATACTCCTAGATAATTTCCTGAAGGGGTATAGTTTCCAAAATGGGGTCACTTGTGGGGGATTCCACTGTTTTGTCCCCTCAGGGGCTTTGCAAATGCGACATGGCCTCCGCAAGCCATTCCTGCTAAATTTGAGCTCCAAAAGTCAAATGGCGTTCCTTCCGTTCTAAGCCCTGCCGTGTGTCCAAACAGCAGTCTATGACCACATGTGGGTTACTGTTTTACTCGGGACAAACTGCTGTACAAATTTTGTGGTGCTTTTTTTCCTTAAGTCCTTGTGGGAATGAAAAAAAATTAGCTAAACCTACGTTTTATTGGGAAAAATGTAGATTTTCATTTTCACGTCCTACTTCCAATAATTTCTGCAAAAATCCTGTGGGGTCAAAATGCTCACAATACCCCTAGATAATTTCCTCAAGGGGTGTAGTTTCCGAAATGGGGTCACTTGTGGGGGGTTTCTACTGTTTTGGTACCGCAAGAGTCCTTCAAACCTGATATGGTGCCTAAAATATATTGTAATAAAAACAAGGCCCCAAAATCCTCTAGGTGCTCCTTTGCTTCTGAGGCTGGTGCTTCAGTCCATAAGCACGCTACAGCCACACGTGGGATATTTCTAAAAACTGCAGAATCTTGACAATAAATATTGAGTTGCATATTTCTGGTGAAACTTTCTGTGTTACAAAAAAAAATGGATTCAAAATGAATTTCTGCAAAAAAAAATTAGTAAATTTCACCTCTACTTTGCTTTAATTCCAGTGAAACGTCTAAAGGGTTAAGAAACTTTCTAAATGCTGTTTTGAATTCTTTGAAGGGTGAAGTTTTTAAAATGGGGTGACTTATTGGGGGTTTCTAATATATAAGGCCTTCAAAGCCACTTCAGAACTGAACTGCCCCCTGTAAAAATAGCCTTTTGAAATTTTCTTGAAAATGTGAGAAATTGCTGCTAAAGTTCTAAGCCTTGTAACATCCTAGAAAAATAAAAGGATGTTCAAAAAACGATGGAAATCTAAAGTAGACATATGGGGGATGTTAATTAGCAACAATTTTGGGTGGTATAACTGCCTGTCTTACAAGCAGATTCATTAAACTGTAGAAAAATGCAAAGTTTTCAAATTTTTCGCAACATTTTGCTGTTTTTCAACATTAAATACTGAATGTATTGAGCAAATTTTGCCAGTAACATAAAGTCCAATGTGTCACGAGAAAACAATCTCAGAATCGCTTGGATAGTTAAAAGCATTTTGAAGTTATTACCGCATAAAGTGAAACATGCCAGATTTGAAAAATATATATCATCCAATTGAGATGGCGTGACTGTTGGGAGAGACATAGCCAAGAAATCGGCTATGATGGTTGGGGAAGGTTGGGGGATAGAGGAATCCAGATTTAGATTGTAAAGAGAAGAATAGTATTGTGCTATAGAATTTGCAATTTCTTGTGGGTTAAACAATATGTCATTATTTTGGTTGTAAAGAAAGTGAATTCTAGTTTTAAAGGTTTGATGTTTTAATTGTCGAGCCAAAAGAGCTCCCAATCTGTTGCTATGTCTGTAATATTTAGCCTTCAATTTTCGTAATTTGCAATGTCATATTTATATAAGTCAAGTTGGTGTAGTTGGTTCTGAAGGTGACTAATCAATTTAGTTCTATCGGAACATATATTTCTCATATTTATCTGGTTAAGACGAAGAATTTCACATGATAA
The DNA here is from genome assembly GCF_050947455.1 of Rhinoderma darwinii. Classification (NCBI taxonomy): domain Eukaryota; kingdom Metazoa; phylum Chordata; class Amphibia; order Anura; family Rhinodermatidae; genus Rhinoderma; species Rhinoderma darwinii. The sequence continues at coordinate 83,220,062 of NC_134689.1, forward strand.
CTGAAGGCGTTTGTTTGCTCTAACTTTCTTTCCTTTGCCGCTAAACTAATAATATGGCCCCTCATAGAAGCCTTGTGGGCACATCATACCATTGTGGAAGTTACATCGGGAGTTACATTAAGTTAAAAAAAACACTTCCAGAGTTGCAATATGAGACTGCTGGCATTTAGGAGAATGTAAAATAAAATGATTTATCCTCCAAGGGAAAGTGGGGGGTCTATTGAAAACTTCTGATACTAACAGCGTAATAGGAGCATGATCTGACCAAGTGATTATTCCGATTTGAGAAGAAGAAACACGATCAAATATAGGTTTGTTAACAAAAATGTATCAATTCTCGAATAAGTACGATAAGGGTGTGAGAAAAAAGTATAATTTTTGTCATTTAAATGCTGAAAGTGCCAGACATCCATCAAACCCTCTCTAGATATAGTATGAAACAAATCCGAGGGAGAGTGTTTTGCCCCTAAAGCTGTAGAATCAAGAGTAGACCACATTGTTTTGTTATAATCACCCACTAACAAAAGGTGTCCTTGTCTATGTTTTTGGACCGACTTAAGCAGTTCGTTAACAAATTTAATAATATAACGCCCCTCTGAGTCAACGTGAACAAGGTTTTGTTCAAAGGCAACTGAATGATGTATTGCTCTGACCACTCCCCGTTTTTTAGAGATAGCAGGAGCAGCGAGGGAAGTTTTTATGTTTGAGTCTGAAGGTATCGAAGTGATTTAGGTGAACAAAGGATAGAAGCTTTCAGTCTTTTGGCTTCAGCCCATAGCATTGAACGCCAGCCCATAGCATTGAACGCTTAAATGGGCTATTAAGACCCTTAGTTTTTAAAGATGAAAATCTAAGTACCATGATACAATTTAAAGGAGACAGTTAGTACAGGGACTCGCTTAACGGACATATAATGAGCTAGAGCCAGTGAGCTTAATAAACACAATAAACAGTTTAACCCCTTAAAGACCACGCCAATTTGAGTTTTTCATATTTTTTTTCCTCCCCGCCTTCGAAAACCCATAACTTTTCTATTTATTCGTGTGAGGGCTTGTTTTGTGTGAGACAAGTTGTCGTTTTGCATGCCACTATTTATTGTACTGCATAATGTACTGGGAATCTGCCCAAAAATATTTTTGGGGTGAAATGGGCAAGAAACAGCGATTACACCATTTTTTGGAGGGTTTTGTTTTTACAGCATCCATCAGGCGGTAAAAATGACATTCACCTTATTCTACAGGTTGATACAATTACGGCAATACCAAATTTATACGTTTTGTTTTATGTTTTACCACTTTTTTTAAAAAATGTAAACAATTTTCTGAAAAAAAAATGTTTTGTGTCGCCATATTCTGAGAGCCATAACTTTTTTATTTTTCCATCAATTTAGAGGTATGAGGACTTAAATTTTGCGGGGTGAGCTGTCGTTTTCACTGATACCATTTCGGGGTACATGCGACTTTATGTTCACTTTTTATTCCTTTTCTTTGGAGACCTAAAGTGACAAAAAAACAGCAATTTGCGTGTTTTATAGATATATTTTTTTTTTTTTTCAATAATGAGTTAATGTGGGTTATTAATGCTATATTGTGATAGTTTTGACTTTTATGGACGCGGCGATACCAGTTATGTTAACTTTCTTTTTTTTTAACATTGCTTTAGAGAAAAAATGGAAAAAGGTGTTTTTTTAACTTTTAATATTTTTTATGGACCATTGTAAATACCTTTATTTAACTGTTTTTTACTTTTTTTTATTAGTCCCCCTAGGGAACTTGAAGCAGCGATCGTTGGATCGCTTGCATGATATACTGCAATACTAATGTATTGCAGTATATCGTGATTCTGTCGGAGGCAAGGCTTCAAAGGAGTACAAAGATGGCAGACATGGGGGCCTTTATTAGGCCCCCAGGCTGCCATAACAACCACTGTAAATAGCCGATCGTGCCGCAGGGGGCGCCATGGTGTGTTTGAGGGGGCGCCCCCCTGATTCTAACAATTTAAATGCTGAAGTCGAGATTGACTGCAGCATTTAAGGTGTTAAACGGGCAGGATCAAAGTGATCTTTGATTCCGCACATTGCATTCACCTGCTGTGTATGGAGCAAGCTCAGTCCGTGAGCCCGCTCAATACTTCCCCTTAACGGCTTTCGCATACCAGTACATGACATGTCGTTAAGGGGTTAAACAGTCTAACAAAAAAATAAAAAAAGTGGAACAATCGTGTTCGAACAAGATGACAAAATAGTGCTATCATGGGGGAAAAACTCTACCAAGCAACAGACATGATCCAAACCTAGGCTATATTAATGGGACAGCATAAAAGAACCAGGAAATTAGGACAAGTAGACGTAAGGTACTCATACCAAGAGTGAATAATCACAGATAACGTAGTGACACTCAACTGGTGTAGAATTAAAGTCTAAGAAGCATTCAGGATACAGTAGATCGGCATTGCGGAATTCACTGCCGTTCCGTGTCCAAAGGAAGAGATCTCTTAGGTGGAGTGGTGTCTCACTTTGATGAAGAAGTAGATGACTCCGAAGGTGTAACAGCACCCAAATTCCATTCCCTCGGTGTTGAAGTAGGAAGGGATTTCAGTTTTGGGATACGATGAGCCCTGTCGATCCTCAATTCCATTTGTGGCGTATCTGGCAAGATAGCCACGAAAAGGTCTGTCAAAAATTCCACCAATTGATCAGTCTTTACTGCCTCAGGTATACCACGAAACTGTATATTATTATAACGTCACCTATCTTCGATATCTGCAATATTGTGGTTTAGTGCATCCACCTGCTCCTCCAAACTCATATTAGTATCCAGTATCAGTATTCTGTGCCTCGGAAAACTCTGCCATCTTATTTTCAATATGTAAGGTTCTATCACCCAAAGCATTAAAATCTTTCTGCAGATTATGAAATGCACATTGAATATTTTGCTGAATAGATGTATGAAGTTCATGCAACATAAGTTTAAGTGCAGCTTCAGTCACAGGTTTTTCAGAACCAGCAGTATGCAGCATAACAGGAGTAACTTGTAAAGCATGCGCTACAGGAGAGCTAATGTTATTCACAGAGGGAGAAGATGGAGGCCTGGAAGAAAAAATCCTGGAGGGATGAGTGGCAGGCTGCAGCGTCGAAACACCCGATGGCAGATGAAGGTAAGTTGGTGAAGCCGCAGTAGCAGATGTCCGAGAGACATCTGAAATCCTTCGGAAGGCACCTAAACATCGCTGTTGTTTCATTGATGGTGTACTGGCGCCATTTTGAGGCTGCGTCGTTGTAAAAAATCTGTACGTTTAGCAGCTGCCGGTTTCTTCAGAATCCTTCCCATTTCTGAAGAGAGTCAGCAGACCTTCCGGAGAGGGTGTGTCAAACTGGCTGTGTTTTAAGCCGATGTGAGGCGGTAATTAGGCCAGGTGCTACGGGGCAGTAAGCCCACGCGTCCTACTCCATGCGCTGGCGATCACGCCCCCCCGCGCGCCAATTTTATTATTCAGCATGCGCCCTTTTGAGAAATTTGGCGCATCTTCTGACTTTCTTGTCTGAGTTTCCACTGTCTACAAATCACACAGTATTAGTAAATCTGCCCCAATAGATTTAACCCCTTTCCGAAAAATGACGGGTCTGGTACGTTGGCATTGCAAGGTACTTACCGCAATCCGACGTACCAGACCCGTCATGAAGATGAAGCGGGCACAGGAGCTGTGCTCGCTTCATCTTGAATGGGTGTAAGCTGTAATATACAGCTGACATCCCACTGCACCGGCGGCAATGGAAGTTACTGCCGATCACCGCCGTTTAACCCCTTCAATCCGGCGGTCAATGGCATCCACCGCATTGAAGTGGTTGACAGAGGGAGATGGCTCACCGCATTCGAAACGGCCTGAACTATAAAAATATCACGTTATTTTTACCGCACAGTGAATACCGTAAAAATATTCTAGAAAAAAACAATGACAGAATTTATTTTTTTGGTCACTTTGTTTCAGAAAATGTTTTATAAAAAGTGATCAAAAAGTCACAAGTACCCCAAAATGGTACCCACTGAATCAACTGAAAAATAAAAAAGTTATGGCCGTCAGAATATGGCGACACTAAAAAAATGTTTTTTGTGTTAGAAAAGAGTATTTTTATTGTGGAAAATTAGTGAAACGTAGAATAACAACATAAATTTGGTGTCGCTGTAATTGTATCAACCCACAGAATGAAGTTAACATGTTGTTCATACTGCACGGTGAACACTGTAAAAAATAAAAAACAAAACAATGCCAGACGTGCTGTTTTTTTTATTTCCACGTATCCCAAGAAATTGAATAAATAGTGATAAAAAAAAAATCGCATGTAAACCAAAATGGAACCAATAAAAATTACAGCTCGTTGCACAAAAAACGCGCCCTCACACAGCTCCGTCAACGGAAAAATAACACGTTATGACTCTCAGAACGCAATGATGCAAATTTGAGGTCCAGTAGTTCTTCACTAAAAACCCCACATCGTCATTTGCTGTACCTAACACGTGAACCCTGTAGATATAGCGGAGATGAGGAAACTTTAGGGCCTTATAGGGCTAGTGAAGAAGTCAAAGATTAGGCAATACTGGAGCACAGATATTTTGTATAATACGCAAAAAACCCGGCCTGTGCATAAAGGATTGGCTCAAAGCATACCACACCAATCCATGGATTATTAATTTTATTATTCATTCACCCCATTATTACAACATCCTAATATGCCCTGATGCACTCCTCACATCTTACATATACCCTGATGTACTCCGCCCAGCTTACATATACCCTGATGTACGCTGCCCAGCTTACATATACCCTAATGTACTCCGCACAACTTACATATACCCTGATGTACTCCTCACAGCTTACATATACCCTGATATACTCCGCGCAGATTACATATACCCTGATGTTCTCCGCACAGCATAGATATACCCTGATGTACTCCGCACAGTTAACATATACCCTGATGTACTCCGCCCAGCATACATATACTCTGATGTACTCCACACAGCATACATCTACCCTGATGTACTCTGCCCAGCTTACATATGCCCCACATTATAAGCTGTAATACCAGTAAAACCCCCCAAAAAACTACTACCAAGCAAAATCTGTGCTCCAAAAGCCAAATAGCAGTCCTTCTGAGCCTGACAGTGTGCCCAAACAGCAGTTTATGACCATATATGGGGCATCACTGTAATCTGCAGAACTGCTTAACAATCTATCGGGTGTGTGTCTCCAGTGGCACAAGCTGGGCACAACATATTGGTCACTGAGGTGTCATATGAGTGGAAAAATTTCAATTTTCAATCTGCAACATCCATTGTGCACTAATTTCTGCAAAACACTTGTGGGGTCAAAATGCTCACAATACTGCTAGGTGAATTTCTTCAGGGATGTATTTTCCAAAATGGGGTAATTTTTTGGGCTTTCCATTGTACTGGTACCTTAGCTCGATGCAACATAGTGTCTGGAAACTAATTTTGTAAAATCTCCACTCCAAAAACCAAATTGCGCTCCTTCCCTTTAGAGCCTTGCTGTGTGTCCAAATAGCAGTTTATGACCACATGTGGGGTATTGCTGCACTCAGGAGAAAATTAAAAAATTCACATTTTATGTGGAAAAAATGTTGATGTTAATTTTTAATATATAATTCCAATAAATTCTGCAAAATACCTGTGGGGTCTAAATGCTCACTATACCACTAGATAGATTCCTTAATGTGTGTAGTTTCCCAAATGGGGTCACTTTTGGGGGGTTTCCACTGACTTGGTCGCGCAGGGGCTTTGCCAATGTGACATGGCGCCTCAAACCAATCCAGCAACATTTGAGCTCCAAAAGCCAAATAGTGCTCCTTCCCTTCTAAGCCATGCTGTGGGTCCAAACAGCAGTTTATGACCACAGGTGGGATATTGCTGTGCTCAGAAGAGGTTGCTTTACAAATTTTGGGGATGCTTTTTCTCCTTTATTTATTGTGAAAATTGAAAAATCTGAGCTAAAAATACATTTTATTAGAAAAAACTTAGATTTTAATTTTCACGGCCTAATTCCACTAAAGTCAGCAAAAAAAACAGTGGGTCAAAATGCTCACTATACCCCTCAATAAGTTTATATAGGGGTTTAGCTTCCCAAATGGGGTCAGTTTTGTGGGTTTTCCACTGTTTTGGTCCCACAGGGGCTTTGCAAATTCGACATGGCACCGCGCTCCAAAAGCCAAATGGTGCTCCTTCCCTCCTGAGCTCTGCCGTGTGTCCAAACAGCAGTTTATTACCACATATAGGGTATTGCCGTAATCGGGAGAAATTGCTTTTCAAATGTTGGGGTGTTTTTTTGTCTTTTATTTCTTATTATAATTTAAAATGTGGAAGTTTTATTGGAAAAAAATTTGATTTTAATTTTCACGGCCTCTTTCCACTAAATTCAGCAAAAAAAACCTGTGGGGTCAAATGCTAACTATACCCTTTGATAAATTCCTTGAGCTTGTAGTTTGCCAAATAGTGTCTTTTTGAGAGTGTTTCCACTGTTTTGACCCCACAAGACCTCTCCAAACCTGACATGGTGCCTAAAATATATTCTAATAAAAAGAAGGCCCAAAATCCCTTAGGTGCTCCTTTGCTCCTGAGGCCTGTGCTTCAGTCCATTAGCACACTAGGGTCACATGTGGGATATTTCTAAAAATTGCAGAATCTGGGCAATAAATATTGAGTTGCATTTCTCTGGTAAAAACACAGCGTATTCGCCCTGGGTGCTCCAGGTAATTCCGGCTGAAATACCCCACCGAATTGTGGTGCAGGTTTTCAGCCGGAATGTCCCCTGTGAAAAACTGTACACAAAAATAAAAAGTTTCATACTTACGCAGCCATGGTGACGCGTCCCTCTGCCGTCCTGCCGGCCGGCCTCCTGGGATAAAGTTTCATCCCATGTGACTGCTGCAGCCTGTGATTGGCTGCAACAGCCACATGGGATGAAACGTCACCCCAGGAGGCCGGCCTAGATGAAAAAGCACAGAATTCTGGGTAAGTATAAGATTTTTTTTTTCTGAGTTGCAATTTTTGTGGTTGAATCGCAGCTTTTCCACCGCAAAAATCTCAATATTTGGTATTTGTTGTCGGGTTTTACCTCCCATTGAATTCAATGAGAACAAAACGGAACAAAAAAGCAGCAATTAAGCAAAAACAATTGACACGCTGAGGATTAAAAAAACGCACCACAGATACATTTTTGCGCTAATCATTTATGCAGCGTGTGGGTAAGATTTGTTCAAATCTCATCCAATTTGCTGCCACTTTATTATGTTGCGGATTTTCTGTAACAAAATCCGTTGCAGAAAATACGCAGTATTTATGCTACGTGTGAACTTACCACTAAAGAGTAACTAAACTTTTAGGCAGAAGCGCTGTGCCACTTCGTTTCTGACATGTCAAAATTTTTAAAGTCTAGTTACATTTTAACTATTAGGGTATGTTCACACGGTAGGAGGCTTTTACGTCTGAAAAGACACTCTGTTTTCAGCAGAAAAACAGCTGCCTCGTTTCAGCCGTAATTGCTCCTCCTCGCATTTTGCGAGGCTTCTCTGACAGCCGTAAATTTTAAGCTGTGCTTCATTGAGTTCAATGAAGAACGGCTCAAATTACGTCTGCAAGAAGTGCCCTGCACTTCTTTTGACGAGGCTGTATTTTTACGCGTCGTCGTTTGACAGCTGTCAAACGACGACGCGTAAATGACAGGTTGTCTGCACAGTACGTCGGCAAACCCATTCAAATGAATGGGCAGATGTTTGCCGACGTATTGTAGCCTAATTTTCAGACGTAAAACGAGGCATAATAGGTTGTGTGAACCCAGCCTAACATGGAAGTGGTAAATGTTCTTTCTCGAGGGAAGGGAGCATTCAAAAGTTTGCTATGGGGCCAAGACTTTTTTAGTTACATCCCTGATTTCCAGATTAGTCGTCTTCTGTATACAATTTGGTAAAACAAGTTAGGCTGGGGCTACATTGACACTTTTTGTAGTTCGACTTTCCAATTTTAACAGTGAGCTACAGCTGCAGTTCAGAGGTATAGTCTGAATTTCATGCAAACTACAAAATGTCTACATTGTCCATGTTTTTCCATGGCTTTTTTTTTTCCACTGACTAATATCACGACTAAAATCAATGTATAAATCCAATTTTTAGCATAGTAGAATACATAGTAGAATACATCAATTCCATGAGTGTAGCTTTCCGTGTACTGACATTGTCTGAGTTTGTAGGGTAGTTTATCTAAGGGCATTTCTTATGAATATATCTGTATGCAACAAAATGGAAAACATATAATAAATGCTTACCAATGCAAACAGCTCAGGTCATCTATTTCTACCTATAGTAAAAAATGATGCCTCACTTTACCTCTACTTTAAGATCATGTTGACCTACAGTATGTAGAGTCCAGAATAAGATACACCCGCTTTTGTGTTGTCTTCCCATCACTTCACTCTCTATATGTATAAACACCATGCCAAGATTGAGCTGGCCAAAGCCCAACTGTATAATAATTTCTAGCAGACAAATCATAACACTTTATTTTAAAAACAGCTTAATGCAGCATCATAAATAATCGCTGTCAAAGTTGCTATGTTGTTATTAAATTTAACCCCAGATTCAAGTTGTCTGTCATTGATGTTGTTTATTACTTTACTATCACTATGGATTAAGAGTGTTCTGAGAGATCTTTTGAAAGTTTAAGCGGTAAATCCAAGTAATTTAATGATAAAAAAAATATAATATCTAACATAAGTAAGAGTGTAGCACAAGATTTCACTATGTGGTTAAAAGTATGTGGACACCCGACAGTTACACCTTTATGAATTTGTTGGACATCCCATTCCAAAACAATGGCCGTTATACTGGAGTTGGGCCCCTTTTGCAGCATTAACAGCCTCTTCTGTAAAGACTTTCCACAAGATTTTGGAAAATGTCTGTGGGAATTTCTGCCCATTTAAGTAAAACAGCATTTGTGTGGTCAGATACTAATATTAGTTGAGAAGGTTTGTCTGGCACACGGCATTCCAATTTATTCCAAAGGTGTTCGATGGGGTTGAGGTCAGGGCTCTGTGCTGGCCGTTTGAGTTTCTCCATGACAAACTCATCACATGATGTCTTTATGGACCTTGCTTTGTGCACAGGGGTACAGTCCTGCTGTAACAGAAAAGGGACTTCCCCAAACTGTTCCCACAAAATTGGAAGCATACAACTGTCTAAAATGTTTTTATATGCTGTAGCATTAAAAAGTAACTGCACTTTCTTTTTTAAAAAAACAGATATGCCTTGTATTTGAAAATCAAAAAACTTTATTGAACAGCTTCATCAACCGATTTGTTGGTTTTTATTGTTAAAAATCTATTTGAAATTATCTGTTTGTTCTATTTCAGGGTCCCTCAATTTCGTCCTCCACCGTCTGTAGCTACGGCTATTCCGACTTCAGCTCCATTGATGCTCCAGGGAAGGGGGCTCACTTCAAATAGCCATATCTCCGGTTGTGTCACAGCCAGAATTGCGATCTAGGTGGCATATGAAAGATATATATTTCCTTATTCAACCTATGTTCTAGGTAGTCCACAGGCCCTCTTCTCTCCAGCCTCTGTCTCTCACATTGAACCTGCATTCCGTGTCATTTGAGCACGTCCAGGAGTCTTAGAACTCGTGTATTGCGCTGAGTGCACATCGCAAGTGAAATTAAATCCTGTCTTTACATATGCACTGTGCACTCTTTATCTCACAGTAGATAGGGACACTAAAGTTACTGTAACTTCACTTGCACTATGCGCTCAGCGCAATGCAGCACTTCTAAGACTCGTGAATGCGCTCTAACTGAGGCTAATAGATTTTTAACAATAAAGACAAAAAAATCGGCTAATGAAGCTATTAAATAAAATGTATTGATTTTCAAATACAAGGCATATCTGTCATAAAAAAAGTGCAGTTACTCTAACATTACCCTCCAAAATAAGGGGACTAACATAAACTCAGTCTCAGACCATTATCCTTGCAGTTGCACTATGCTTTCTGGTAGGAAAGACTACTGCACAGTGGTATTGAAAAATAACTAATCCCCCTCATCTTCTGCACACCTTTTGCAGCTACAAGGGGCGAAAAATGGTACTGTATGAGGTCATCAGCAGGGAGAAGGCCCAGGCCATATTTTTAGAAGCTATTTTACCGGTTGCTTGCCTTGCCTTGCCTTCAATGCATTTTCCTATTAGCTACCTCTGCTCGCCAACAGTGGAAAATATGAACATTTGTTATCTATTTTTTCATAATTTCTGACAGTGAAATAAAATAAATAAATAAAATAATCCTAAAATATATACAAATATTGTTTTTCAATGTGTAAACTGGATGACACATTCCCATTAAAGGGGTTATAAATATGCCAGACTATGGTTCCTATATTTATACACTTTTTTTCTTTTATTTTGCTGCATTTTCTTCCCCCAGGAGGCGGACATCCCTTTAAAGACATATTGGAGCAGATTTACTAATACTGCCTTAAATTTAGACAGTTTATGTAAAGGATCTGCCAGACACAGCTTCTGTGTCGACGCCCGTGGTTAGTCAGTCTGCACCTGCTCCTAAGTCTGATCGAGTGACCCCTCCTTCTACCAATCAGGCTGGGAGGCTGAGGAGTGGGAGAGCCTATCACAGCCTGGCCAGACGGAGCTAGCTCCCGCCCTCTGTCTATTTATACCTTCACTTCCTGCTCCTCCTTTGCCTGTGATTCTCCTGTTTCCTGGCTCTGCTGCTGCTACTTGAACTATTTGTCCCTGCTTCATATTGACCCTGGCTTACTGACAACTCTCCTGCTCTGCGTTTGGTACCTCGTACACTCCTGGTTTGACTCGGCTCATTCACTACTCTCCTGCTCTGCGTTTGGTACCTCGTACACTCCTGGTTTGACTCGGCTCGTTCACTACTCTTGTTGCTCACGGTGTTGCCGTGGGCAACTGCCCCATTTCCCTTAGCTTCTGTGTACCCTTGTCTGCTTGTCTGTCGTGCACTTATTGAGCTTAGGGACCATCGCCAGTTGTACGCCATCGCCTAGGACGGGCCGTTGCAAGTAGGCAGGGACTGAGTGGCGGGTAGATTAGGGCTCATCTGTCTGTCTCCCTTCCCCGTCATTACAGTTTAGAATTAGTTTAATAGATTTAGACTAAATTTATCACAGTGGCTCAAGGTGGATGATAAATTTGGTGCACCTCTGTCTAACTTCATACCACCTCTTGGTTGGCTTATTTTAGTCCACTTTTATTGAGCCAAAAGGTTGCTAAAACTTAAGCCACACCCCTTTCCTGCTAAACCATGGCCCCTTGTTAGACAAATCGCAAACATCTGTTCTTTTTAGCAGATTTCATTGATTAATTTGTCTAAAATTATTTTCCCTAAAAAGAAAGTGCAACTTGGGCCGGAAAATTATCAATAGAACCATTAGTTAATCTGTCCCACTGTGTTGTTATTGCACTGTAACATTATGTTTTATTTGTACAGGAAAATGATCGTTGGCTTGCTGGATAAGCTAATTGTAAATGGCCCAGACGCTATATTAGCTTGTGTTCTGCTGCGCCATAACAGCACCAGACCGTCACAGCACCGGATTTTGGGGGTCACTTCATAAAAGGGCAGTGTTCCAGGTTGGTAAAAGATTACCAGACACAGGTGGGTTGCGGATAGCAATAGTAGACAGGATACAGGCTAGTTAAGGACATCTGAATAAAGGCTGATAACTGGTAGCAACAGCAGACGGGATTACTTAAATACAGGAACCTTTGCAGGATAGCTCTAGGTTGTTCCAAAATTGCTCAGGCACCTGGGAGATGGTAATGGTGCCTTAAATAGTCCTGAAGAACAGCAGAGATAATTTAATGAATTTTTAATTTTGCGCGCTGGCCATCTAAGAGACGACCGAAGCGTGCGTGCACTAGGGACACAGTGTCCGCTGCCATAAGACAGCAGGGGATGTCAGTGGCCTTGTGAAAGGACAGGCCGCCGAGGAAGGCAGAAGACCCATTAGCGGGGACCGACTACCCACCGGTGTTATAAGCGTCCTATGAAAGTGTCACGTTAAAGTCACTGAGCTCTTCAGTACAAACCATACTACTACCAATGATTGTCTTAAGAGATTGTGTAAAGGATCTGCCAGGCACAGCTTCGGGGTTAACGCCCATAGATAATCAGTCTGCACCTGCTTCTATGTCTGTGAGACTGACTCCATCTTCCACCACTCAGTGTGGCAGGCTTAGGAGTGGGAGAACCTATCCCAGCCTGGCCAGACGGAGCTAGCTCCCACCCTCTGTCTATTTATACCTGCCTTTCCTGTTCCTCCTTTGCTTGTGATTCTTCTCGTTTGGTTTCCTGGCCCTGCTGCAGCTTCTTGTACTATTGTCCTTGCTTCATATTGACCCCGGCTTGCTGACTACTCTCCTGCTCTGCGTTTGGTACCTCGTACACTCCTGGTTTGACTCGGCTTGTTCACTACCCTTCTGCTCTGCGTTTGGCACCTCATACTCTCCTGGTTTGACTCGGCTTGTTCACTTCTCTTGTTGCTCACGGTGTTGCCGTGGGCAACTGCCCCTTCCTCCCCCTAGCTCTGTGTACCCTTGTCTGTTTGTCTGTCGTGCACTTATTGAGCGTAGGGACCGTCGCCCAGTTGTACCCCGTCACCTAGGGCGGGTCATTGCAAGTAGGCAGGGACTGAGTGGCGGGTAGATTAGGGCTCACTTGTCTGTCTCCCCACCCCCGTCATTACAGATTGCATGGCTTTTTGCTTCATTTTATGTATTTGTTTGCAATGGGCATGGCTGGAACACCTGAAATAAGTAGGAGTAATGTCTACACACTTTTGGCCATATGGTGTATCTTGTAGATATGACAGGAAATTTGACAGGGCAGTATAATAGGGAAGGCAAAAGAGAAAAGCCTCTCCCACCTAGTTCCCTCAAGCGATAATGTTATAAAAAAAAGAAAAGCTTTACTTTTGGAGTCATTTTAACTAAAATGTTAGGGAATTGTATTATAAGCAATTATTTTTACATATTACATATATTGCTCCTTTTGCCAGTGAAAGTCATTTAGATAATAGGAAAAAGTATCCATCAGGAAATTGTATACACTAAAGGCTATTCTCGTCTCAAAGTCAGCAGTATACAAGAGCTGTTGTCATCGTTATTTGTACATTATAACAATCATTGGCAGAGCGCTACAGATTTGTTAGTGGAAATTATTTTCTTATTAGAAATGGGAGCAATTAAGACAATGCATCTTAATTAAGGTACTTCTGATAAAAAAAATCCCTAAGGAATGCCTTCTAAGTTCTAAACATCCCGATCCAGCTGGACAGTCCTGGATTCTGGGTGATGTCCTTCTGTCCCTGGAGGCCTGCGGTATGTCCTGTTTTCAACTGTGTCTGCAACTTCAGGACACAAATACAGTTGAATTGAATACAATGGTGCAGGTAGCTGTGAGCTACACCATTCATCCTGTGAAACCTGCTGTGAGGGACCTGGCGCAGGCAGGCACGATGCAGTGATATCATCGCATCTGCCTGCACCGAGCTACACACGGCATAGAACTAAGTAGACCTTCAGAGGGATCGCCACCATATGTAGTGTGAACGGGGCTAGGTGAGTATTTATTTTGTTATTTTTAGGAGGCACTATGGGGGCATTATACTGTGTGGGGGATACTATAGGGGCATTATACTGAGTGGAGGGGATACTTTCTGATATGCATATTGTCAAGGGACCCTCTAACAAAAAGTGATTGTTTGGACAGCCACATTTATATGTATGGAACAGATTTTCAGATTACGGATCTGCCATGTGTGAACATAGCACAGAGTAGGAAGAGCAGCTCTGGAGCACATATTTATGCTCTAACAAGTAAAATGCTGTGCACATTTCAAGGAGAAATCAAGAATGGAGCTTATAGAATGGAGCACAATAAGATGCCTATTTAGTCCCTCTTATTTTTGTGCCTTATAAAGAAAGAAGATCCTAGAAATTTTTATTTTTTTGTCCAAATACTGCATGTCTAGGAATACAATCTGATTTCTAGGCTAAATATATTAGACCAGACGGAGTATTTTAACTATCACAATGAGCTCACCCATTATATTCTATATAAATTGCTGACTGATATTTTCTCTTTAGTTTCTTGCTGGTGGCAGCTATAATCAGACTTCATATGACAAAAAAAAATCTATGTCTGAGTTGTGGTGATGCTTGACCTATTGGTATGCCTGTCTTACGCTGTATGCCCATCATATCCAGACTATTAACCTGTATGTTTCCCGAAGCTCAAAGGCCACCGAAGAGACATCAATGGTTTATAAATCCTTGAAATTCTCACTGAAGTGTGTAGTCATCTTAATAGTACATCATTGTATGAAAATATAAACAATTGTTTCCACATGCTGTTGACTAAAGTATCATGCTAATAAATAATTAGCTATTTTCTGAGAGAATATTAATTCTTGAACTTGTCTTTTCACTGGTATAAATATTAAAATTATTCTACTTTAAAATAAAGTATATTGATTTTAGGCTATTGTTAGCATTTTACAATTAACTCTTTGACCACTAAGTGGTTCTGATTGGTTTATATATGCATTTTTAATAGCATACAAATAACTGACTCATTAAAGTAAGTGATGTTTTCCTGCCAGGTAAACAAACTATTGACAGAATGATTCATTAAGGTAATAACTTTGTCGATATCATCATCATCGCCTTTATATAATGCCAACATAGTATTCAACTTTGTATAAAACACACAATTCGGAATATTCAAATACTCAATTTCCTGGCACATTGCCAGTGAACCCCGTCCCCCACTTTTTTTTGTTCACTTCTATATTTATTTGCAAATATAAACCATACATTTGCACACACATTTTAACAATAACCGTCATATGGAAGTAAAAGCATGTACCAATAAAATACCTCCATGCAACACTGGGTATCAAGTACAATGTGTGACATTTCCAAAAAATGTAGAAATTAATAGCTTAAAATATACACCTCTAGGGTATGTCCACACGTAGCATAAATACGACAGATTTTCTGCAATGTATTTCATTGTGGAAAATCCGCAGCATAATACAGTAGTACCAGAGTGGGTGAGAGTTGAAGAAATCTCATCCCCACGCTGCGTAAAAAATGCGCAAAAAAAATGTTCAGAAATTAACCTGCGGTGCATTTTTTTAATCGCTAGTTTTCTGTTGTGGGATTTCCCCATTGAATTCAATGGGAAGGTAAAATTTTGTGCTTTTTGCGGTGGAAAAGCTGCGATTCCGCTGCAAAAATCGTAATCAGAAAGGAAGAAAGCTTATAATTAACCAGATCTCTATTTTTCTCTGATCAGGCCGGGTTCCTGGGATGACGTTTCATCCCATGAGACTGCTGCAACCAATCACAGGCTGCAGCAGTCACATGGGATGAAACATCATCCCAGGAGGCCGGGCTGCTGGACAAAAGAGGGACGCGTCACCATGACTACGGAGACCATGGTAAGTATGTTGTTTTTTTTAACCTGCTATTTTCCACAGTGGACATTCTGCCCGAACAACTTCACCACAATTTGGTGTGGCTTTTATTCCCTGCGGCATCCAGGACGACTACGCTGTGTACTTTTACGCAGCGTATCCGCCCTGTTTGAACATGGCCTTATAATCTAAAACATCATCATGATAGAATTGATGAAGACTGATGGAAACTGATGAACATTTGGCCTCAGATTAAGTCTTAAAGACATGAAGAACAGATAACGTACTGCAAAGTAAAATGCAATTGTACATACACACTGGATATTTGAAATGGCAAATTATCCAGAAAATCTACTGATCGTCCATTATAGATCTGTTCTAGCTGGTTCTTAAAAAGGATCTGTCACCTCTTCTGACGTTTCTGTTTTTCAAAATAATTGTTTTTCCCATGAAACAATTCTGGAGCATCTTTTCTTAGAACTCTGTGTTGTGCCGTTCCTCTGTGAGGAATACATTATAAATACATTGACAACTGTGTGTTACCAGTTGGGGGGGGGGGTGTCCCTGCACAGAATGATACTGTCCAGTGCTGTGTATGTTCTCTTAAAGGCCTAATGCACAAGGCCATATTATAAATCTGTAATGTGCCAGCCATAGACTACTAAGGGCCCATACTGTACTTCCATGAGGCTCCCATCTTACACAAAGGCACACAGAAGTTTTTTTTTCCCTGGAGAATCTGAGCAAAGGGACCATACATAAGCACACACTACAGATTCATATTACTGAACCATAGGGACTAACATACGGGAAATATAGACCCTTACATGGCAGTTCCCATTGGGGTGTTTTACTGCAGTGATTAGATGTGCACAGTTATTGAATGGGAATGTATAAATATCCATTCACACTATAATGAACAAATATGAATATTGGGGTCATTCCTAGTAGAGATGAGCGAACTTATGATAAGTTCGGTTCGGCTGGATCGCCGAATTTCTTGAAAACGTTCGATTCGGACCGAACCTGTAATTCAAGAAAGCCCATAAAAATCATGTATGGAGCTCCCGTAATGACGGGTGGCTACTTGTGTGCACCCGGCATTACGGCAGCGTTGCTAGGCGACGTCACTAAATAGTCACTGTCCAGGGTGCTGAAAGAGTTAACTGATCGGCAGTAACTCTTTCAGCACCCTGGACAGTGAATTCCGATCACAATATAAAGCAAACTGTAAAAAAAAAAAAAAAGACGTTCGTACTTACCGAGAACTTCCTGCTTCTTCCTCCAGTCCGGCCTCCCGGCCGTTGCCTTGGTGACGCGTCCCTCTCGACATCCGGCCCGACATCCCTGGATGACGTTTCAGCCAATGTGACCGCTGCAGCCAATCACAGGCCAATCACATGCTGCAGCGGTCACATGGACTGTCGCGTCATCCAGGGATGTCGGGCTGGATGTCAAGAGAGGGACGCGTCACCTGGGATTGGCCTGTGATTGGCTGCGGCCTGTGATCGGCCTGTGATTGGCTGCAGCGGTCACTTGGACTGAATTGTCATCCCGGGAGGCCGGACTGGAGGAAGAAGCAGGGAGTTATCGGTAAGTAGGAACTTCTATTCTTTTTACATGTTGATGTATATTGTGATCGGAAGTCACTGTCCAGGGTGCTGAAACAGTTACTGCCGATCGCTTAACTCTTTCAGCACCCTGGACAGTGACTATCTCCTGATGTCGCGTACCGGAAAATCAGTGACTCATAAGCCGGGTTCGGTCAAAACGTGTTTGGCCGAACCCGGTGAAGTTCGGATTCGCTGTGAACCGAACTTTTCACGATGTTCGGACCGAAACCGGGTTCGGTTGTCCCGGTTCGCTCATCTCTAATTCCTAGTAACTGGTCATGGCAACCAGATAACACGTCTAATTGCAAATAAGGTCAAATTCAGTGCAGATGCAAAACAGCAATAGTCAGAGGACAAGGCTGGACAGGTTAAGAACCAAAAAGACTGAGTTAGGAGCAAGCCGGGTAGTAATAGAAAATCAAGAGGTCAAAGTCACCTTTCCACAGACTTATTGCTCAGATACAGGATATTTAGACACATGTCATTACCGGCCGACACAGCAGGAAATCCTTTGTGCAGCAATTCCACAAAACTAAAAGCATGCTTGTCTAGACTAGAAAACTGCAGCAAAAAGGTACAGCAAGCCATGCTGTTATCATACAAACTGGAGGAAATATCTCATCACACAGGCCAAGCAAACTTGAATTTATCTAGAGCACATGGTAACAAGGGCTCATTCAGACGAGTGTAATACTTGTCCATGTGCTGTGCGTTGAAATAACTGACAGCACACGGACCCATTCATTTCAATGGGGCTATTCAGACATGCGTGAGTTTTCACGCTGAGAAAAAACATAATCTACAAAAAAGAGAAGTGACAATAAAAATGTGTTTTGTTGCAGTTGGCCACAATCAGCAACATGCAGTTTGGTATTAACAGACACTCGCTGCTTGTCCTATAGTGGTGCATTTTTTTCCATTGAAGTCCATGGCTGCTTAAAAAGCACGGACAGCACACGGACGACTATGTGTTTCACGCATTAATTGGATAGAAAAGCAGAGAAATAAATAAAATAAAAAAGAAGTGATTGCATGGACATGGAAAACGCATGTCACATGCAAAGCACACTGATGCCAATATGCAACGCACATGGACATGAAATGTAGGAAAAACACTGTTTTTTTACACACGCAAATCGTACACGTTCGTCCGAATGTAGCCGAAGTAGAGGTCAGTTGTCTGCTTGCACAAAGCAAGCAGCACATTGTTACACACATTGTTTTAGTTACATTGTGTTAGTTTTATGTATATTTAATACCACACTGCATGTTGATGATTGTGGCCAACTGCAACAAAACACATTTTTATTGTCAGTTCTTTTTTTTTGTTTGTTTGTTTGTTTGTTTGTTTGTTTGTTTGTTTTGTTTATCTCCAAAACTTCAGAAGCTCCCTAGGTTTTTGTAAAGTCATCTCATTACTTGAAACCTTATTTGTTATTCTATTGATTGCTTAGTTTTTTTGCCTTGTTGTACTTGACGCTTGCAAATGGATTATTTTGAACACATCTTGCTTCAGTTGTCTTGTTTACTTCTAGAGGATGAAAATATGTCCTAAATGTTCTCATTCAATGAAAGCAAGTCTGCAAGCAAGCAGCTGAAAAAGCATGGTGGATCCGTCAGATATTTATGCTGCTCTGTCTGCGGGCAGCATAAAGAACTAACAGACGCACTGATAGTAATTTGCCGCAGTTTATGAGTATTTAGCTCTCATACTTACGGCCAGTGATCAGCAATGCAGGGCTTGAGTCCAAGTATATTTATATATTCACGCTGTTCCCACCTCCTCCTGCTGATTGACACTTGTCTCCGTATTAGTGTGGATAGTAAGAGAAGCATCAATGAGAAGCTGTCAGACGACGGGGAGGCGGGGGAAATGTGAACCTATGAATATCCTAGGACTCAAGCCGAGTATCACTGGCCGCTCACTGTAAGTATAAGATCTAAATACTCCTAAACTACAGAACATTACTAACTAAGCTATAGCACGTTAAAATCAGCTTGATTGCCACTTATTTATGCTGCCCTCAGAAAGGGCAGTATAAATATTGTATGCGACAGATCCACAATGTACAACCCTTGAAATAGCCCTTTAACCCCTAAACGATTGCCCACCGTCTTTTGATGGCAGGCGGTGCAGGTCCTTAGTCTACAGCGACGTCTTTTGGCGTCGCTGTAGATTAGGCTGATGAGCGCACCTGTGAGCACTTATCCTCTAAGCAGGAGCTGTAACTAAAAGCTCCTGAACTTAGAGGAGCCTGCTGAATACAGCTGGGGTTGGAAAACATTCGGACCCCAGCTGTTTAACCCTTTGATCGCCGTGGCAAGATCAAAGGTAACTCCCCGCTTTTATCTCGTTATCGGAAACCTGGTGACGTGATCAAACACCTGTGAATCCGTCTGCAGTCAGCTCTGGGGACCTACAAAGGGCCCCGGGGCTGTCTGTTCTGTAAGCCTGCTGTTCGAGCACACAATGTGCTGCTCTAACAGCAGCCGGTGTCATAGTGACACAGTATGATGTATTAGCATACAGGAGTATGCTAATACATTACAAGTAAAAAACAAAAGTTATAAATAAAGTTATCCCTTAATGGGATTAAAAGAAAAGTAACAAAAAATAAAGTAAAATAAATAAAGTCCAAAACAAAAGTCATTATTTTGCATAAAATATATTTTATTGCCCCTACACTAAATAAAAACAAAAAACCTACACATATTAGGTATCTAAATGACCGTAATAACCTGAAGAATTAATCTAATGGGTTAATTGGCGTGAAACATGAACGGGATAAAAAATAAACAAGAAAAACATTGCTGAGAATCGCATTTTCTTATATTCACGCCGTAAAAATATTGTTTTTCTATCTCCAAATGATGAAAAAAAATAATACAATATCTCCCACATAAAACATGGCCTCACACGGCCACATCAATGAAAAAATAAAAACGTTATGGCTGCTGAAATGCAGAGAGGTTAAAAACTGAGAAATGTAGTTGGTCATTAAGACCTTTTCAGGCCCGAACCATTAACCCCTTCGCGCCATTTCACGTACAGTTACGTGATGGGAGATGGTCTTTTCGCGCATCTCCACGTAACTGTATGTGAAGGAGATGAAGCTGGCTCAGGAGCTGAGCCAGCGACATCACCGCCGGGTGACAGCTGTATGTTACAGCTGGCACCCTGAGGTATCGGCCAGGACCGGAGCTAGCCTCCTATCTGACCGATTAACCCCTCACATGCTGCGTTCAATGTGAGGAGTTTATAGCCACCTGCGCCCCAGCAACGTGATCCCTGGGTTGCCGGTGGCTGCAAAGGTGATCGGAGGGCTAATACTTACTTCCCGGTCCGCCAGTAACGGAATCCTCCTATGCCCCGTCGTCGGCGGGGCCCAGGAGGCTTCCGGTACCATCGGCAAGATGGCGCCGGCTCAGCTTCCGGCTCAGAAGCTGAGCCGGCATCATCAGCAGTGGGTGTCCGCTGTATGTTACAGCGGACACCCCGATCTATCGGCAGGAACTGGAGCTAGCTCCGATTCCTGCCGTTAACCCCTTCAATGCAGCGATTCAATGCAATCGCTGCATCAAAGTGGTTTGTATGCAATCGGCAGCCTTGCCATGCGATGGCAAGGCTGGCGACTGTTACTATGGCAACAGGATGCCTAACAATGGCTTCCTATCTGCCATTACGTTAGCCGATTAGGCCCCGCCCGGAGGCGGAGCCTGATCGGCTTGCTGTCAGTGAACAACTGACAGTTCTAATACATTGCACTACATAGGTAGTGCAATGTATTAGAGCATCAAACAAACAGTTGGACCTTCAAGTCCCCTAGTGGGACTAAAGAAAAGTGTAAAAAAAAAGTGTCAAAAAAGTAAAAATAAAAGTTGTAAAAAATACAATAAAAGTTTCAAATAATAACACAAAACACAATCGCCCTTTTTCCCTTATCAAGTCATTTATTATTGAAAAAAATAATAAAGCCATACATATTTGGTATCGCTGTGACCGTAACGACCTTAACTATAAAAATATTGTTATTTATTCCGCACAGTGAACGCCGTAAAAAAAAACTAAAAAATACTGACATAATTGCTATTTTTTGGTCACTTTATCTTCCAAAAATTGAAATAAAAAGTGATCAAATAGTCGCATGTACCTAAAAATGCTACCTATAAAAACTATAACTCGTCTCGCTAAAAACAAGCCCTCACACAGCTCCGTCGACAAAAAATGTAAAACCGTTATGGCTCTCACAACTTGGCGACAGAAAAAATCTATTCTCTTTACAAAAGTTATTTTATTGTACAAAAAGTTGTAAAACACAACAAGTGCTTTAAATTAGGTATTACCGTAATCGGACTGACCCGCAGAATAAAGCTAACATGTAATTTATAATGCGTGGTGAACGCTGTATAAAAAAAACTAAAAAAATATGCCAGAATCGCTGTTTTTTTGTCACCTTGCCTCCTCAAAAAAAAAGGATAACAAGTGATCAAAAAGTCGCATGTACCCCAAAATGGTACCAATAAAAACTACAGCTCGTCCCACAACAAACAAGCCCTCATACCACTACGTCTATGAAAAAATAAAATTAGTCAAGGCACCAATAAGCCAGGAAATAAAAATATGCAGTTGTAATGACCCAAGGGGAACGTTTCTTCTGTTTCAAGTGGCGAATTATCAAGGCCCCTATAATTAGGGATCCAGGAAGGGGAGAGCCCAAACATATCTGCTGGAAGTGAGGGCGCCTGTATTATACCAGGACAACACTTTCCCAGCAAAATTCCCCAAACTTCAAAGGTGCCGAGTGTGGACCAAAAGGGGAATAAGTAAAGACCATTTATTAGTGCGACACCGGCCTGTGCAGAAAGGATTGTGTCACAGCATAACACACATCTATGGATTATATTATTGTTTTTTTTACCCCACTATACCACCTGACTATGACCCTTATATACTCCGCCTGCCTTACATGTACCCCCACATTATAAACGGAAACACCAGTAAGACTCAAAACAAAACTACTACAAGCAAAAGCCACGCTCCAAAAGCCAAATGGCGCTACCTCCCTTCTGAACCCTACAGTGTGCCCAAACAGCAGTTTACTTCCACATATATGGCATCGCCATACCCGGGAGAACCCTTTTAACATTTTTTGGGGTGTGTGTCTCCAGTGGCACAAGCTGGGCGTCACATATTGGCATATCTATTGAAAAACCATTTTCACTCTGCAACATCGAGTGCACACCAATTTCTGCCAATCACCTGTGGGGTTAATATGCTCACTACACCCCTAGGTGAATACCTTGAGGGGTGTAGTTTCCAAAATGGGGTCACTAATGGGGTCACTAATGGGGTTTCCACTGTTTTGGTCCCACAGGGACATAGCGCCCAGAAACCAATCCAGCAAAATCTGTACTCCAAAATCCAAATGGCGCTCCTTCCTTTCTGAGCCCTACTCTGTGCCCAAACAGCAGTTTATGACCACATATGTGGTATTGCCGTACACAGGAGAAGTTGCTTTACAAGTGTTTGGGTGCTTTTTTTAATTTATTTGTTGAGAATATGAAACATTTTCAGCTAAAACTACGTCTTATTGAAGAAAAAGTTTTTTTTTTATTTTCACTGCCCAATTCTAATAAAATCTATGAAACACCTGTGGGGTCAAAATGCTCACTACACCCCTAGATGAATTCCTCAAGGGGTGTAGTTTCGTGAATCGAGTCACTTTTGGGGAGTTTCCACTGTGCTGGTACCTTAGGAGCTTTGCAAAGGTGACATGGTGTCAAGAAACCAATCCAGCAAAATCTGTGCTCCAAAAGCCAAATGGCACTCCTTCTCTTCTGATCCTTGCCGTATGCCCAAACAGCCGTTTATGACCACAAATTGGGTATTGCCGTACTCCAGAGAAGTTGCTTTACAAATGTTGGGGTTCTTTTATTCCTTTATTTGTTGAGAAAATGAAAAATTTTAAGCTAAAGCTACGTCTTATTGGAAAAAAATGATTTTTTTATCTTCACTGCCCAATTCTAATAAAATCTATGAAACCCCTGTGGGTTCAAAATGCTCACTACACCCCTAGATGGATTCTTCAAGGGGTGTAGTTTCCTAAATGGAGTCACTTTTTTGGTGTTTTCACTGTTTTAGTCCCTTAGGGGCTTTGCAAATGTGACGTGGTCTCCGCAAACCATTGCTGCTAAATTTGAGCTCCAAAAGACAAATGGCGCTCTTTCCCTTCTAAGCTCCGCCGTGTGTCCAAACAGCACATACGGGGTATTGTTTTACTCGGGAGAAATTGCTTTACAAAAGTAGTGGTGCATTTTCTCCTTTTAGTCCTTGTGGAAATTAGAAAAAATTATCTAAACCTACATTTTCTTTGAAAGAATGTAGATTTTTATTTTCACGGCCTACTTCCGATAATTTATGCAGTAAACCTGCGGGGTCAAAATGCTAACTATACCCCTAGATAATTTTCTCAAGGAGTATAGTTTCCAAAATGGGGTCACTTTTGGGGGATTTCCACTGTTTTGGTGCCGCTAGAGCCTTTCAGACCCGACATGGTGCCTAAAATATTTTCTAATAAAAAGGAGGCCCCAAAATCCTCTAGGTGCTCCTTTGCTTCTCAGGCCTGTGCTTCAGTCAATAAGTGCACTAGGGCCACATGTGGGGTATTTCTAAAACCTGCAGAATCTGGGCAATAGATATTGAGTTGCGTTTCTCTGGTAAAACTTTCTATGTTACAAAAAAAAATAGATGAAAAATGAATTTCTGCAAAAAAAAAAAGAAATTTGAACATTTCACATCTACTTTGCCTTAATTCCTGTGAAACATCTAAAGGGTTAAGACACTTTCTAAATGCTGTTTTGAATACTTTGAGGGGTGAAGTTTTTAAAATGCAGTGACTTATCGAGGGTTTCTAGTATATAAGGCCCTAAAATCCACTTCACAACTGAACTGTCCCCTGTAAAAATAGCCTTTTGAAATTTTCTTGAAAATGTGAGAAATTGCTGCTAAAGTTCTAAGCCTTGTGATGTCATAGAAAAATAAAAGGATGTTCAAAAAATGATGCCAATCTAAAGTAGACATATGGGTGATGTTATTTAGCAACAATTTTGTGTGGTATTACTATCTGTCTTACAAGCAGATACAGATAAATTTAGAAAAATGCTAATTTTTGAAATTTTTCGCTAAATTTTGGTGTTTTTCACAATTAAATACTTAATGTATCGAGCAAATTTTGCCAGTAACATAAAGTCCAATGTGTCACGAGAAAACAATCTCAGAATCGCTTGGATAGGTAAAAGCATTCAGGAGTTATTACCACATAAAGTGACACATGTCAGATTTGAAAAAATAGGCTGTGTCCTTAAGGCCAAAACAGGCTCAGTCCTTAAGGGGTTAAGGGGTTATTTTTGTTGCTATAAAAATATTGCAAAATTACTATGGCATAGAAAACAACACTGTGCATGTCTTTTTGAGATTCTGCATCTGTCTCCTGCCAAGTGATTGGATCTAAGCCATAAGACAGCATTCCACTTACATGTATTGGAGATTCTTTGTAACTAAGTACATGAATGTTTAGAAACATACATTATTCTTTAGAAACGCATGTCACTGTCTTTCATTGAAGAAAATTATTATGATTAACATATTTTAAATTCTGCATTTTCACTAAATGGAATGAAAACTGAGAGCTCTATCACCCTGGATGATGTACTGCGTCAAAAAAATGCCTAATACTTAGTACTTTACTACATATTTATCAAAATCATATTTACTATGAGTATACCTGTAGAGAATCTTTTTCAATTTATGGCAGCACCAACTGACAAGCTGTTGAGTAACCAACTATAGTGCAAGCAGTGTGGACGGTAATATGTTGTTGTGTTCCAGACACGCTTATAAATCCATTTAGAACAGCGGGTGTCGACTAGTCATAGAAAAGGAAGTTTTGAGAAAATGAAAGCATTTAGTTGTGCTTTAAGAAATCAGTAATGTGCTGCATGCATGCTTTTATCAGTTCATAAATCTCAAATTAAATCAGCATTTAATGGGATGTGGCAAACTTTAAAAGGCTATAACTAGCCACATAGTTGATAATGTTTTTCTTACCCATGTTTTTATTGCTGATGTTCTATGCTTCTATTTCTTTATGGAATTAAGTCAGTCCAACATCCAGATTTCATATGTTAATAGAAAAGGAAGTCTAGAAATAAAAGTTTATGATAAGGCTGAGTAAATATGGATAGTTATGGTAGTTGCATCTTGTCATAGCCATCAGGTCTAATTTAGCTTGGTCATAGAGGTGGGGACGGAAGGGTCAGCAGCAGGCCTTGTTAGGTAGGTAGGGAGATATACAACTGTTAAGACACCTAAAAGTGCTCTATATAGGCAAAAGTATGTGTACACCTGACCATCACATCTGTATTAACTTAATGGACATCTTATTCTAAAATCATGGGTGTTTATATGGATTCGGGCCTCCTTTTGCGTTTATAACAGCCTCCACTCATCTGGGGAAGCTTTCATGTAAAACAGCATTTGTGAGGTCAGACACTGATATTGGACGAGAAGGTCTGGCTTACAATCTCCGTTCCATTACATCCTAAAGTTGTTAAATGGGCTGGAACAGGAAAACACCTTCCCAAAACTTTTGCCACAAAGTTGGAAGCACACAATTACCTAAAATGTCATATTTATGCTGTAACATTACATTTACCCTTTAATGAAAAAAAGAGGCCTAGCCCAAACCCTGAAAAATACCCCAGACCATTATCCCTCCTCCACCAAATATTACAGTAGGCACTATGAATTTCGGTAGGGTAGCATTCCCTTGGCTTTCGCTAAACCCATATTTATCCATCAGACTTCCAAATAGACTCCAGTGGTTGTCTGCTTTACTCCACTCCAGCCAACGTTCAGCATTATGCATAATTTTCTTAGACTTTGGTGCAGGTACTCGATTATGAAAAACCATTCGAAAAAGCTCAGTTTTTGTGCTGTTGTCACTTCCAGAGGCAGTTTAGAACTCTGTAGTTAGTAAGTGATGTACGGGCCTGTTCACATCACCGTTGGCTTTCCGTTCCAGGGTTCCGTCTGAGATTTCCGTCGGGTAAACCCCGCAACGGAAAGTCAAACTGAAACCACAGCTTCCGTTTCAGTCACCATTGATATCAATGGTGACAGAAACATTGCTAATGGTTTCCGTTCGTCACCATTCCGGCAGGTTTCCGTTTTAATGGCTCATTCAATAGCGGAGTCGAATGCGTTATTGATTCCGTCGTTAAAACGGAAACCTGCCGGACTGGTGACTAACGGAAACCATTAGAAATGTTTCCGTCACCATTGATATCAATGGTCACTGAAACGGAAGCTGTGGTTTTAGTTTGACTTTTCGTTGCGGCGTTCACCCGACGGAAACCTCCGACGGAACCCCGTAACGGAAAGCCAACGCTGATGTGAACATGCCCTAACAGAGGTTAGGCAATGTTTATGTGCCATGCCCTTCAGCACTCTGTGAGTTTGCATGGTATGCCAGTTCGTGACAAAGCTTATGTTACTTCTAGACACTTTCATTTCCCAATAATAGCACTTACAGTTGACCGGGGCAGAGCTAGCAGATCAGAAATATCACGAACTGTCTTGTGGCAAAGATGACATCCTATTACAGTGTCACGTTTAAAGTGACCCATCACTTCAGTATGATCCATACTACTGGCTAGATTTGTATATGTAGATTACATTGCTATTTGCAATAGGTATGGCTAAAACACCTGAACGTCACAGGGATCTTCTGCAGGAAGGACTGGAAGAAAAGGCTTCCATCTGCTTCTTGTTTATGTACACTCACAATATAGCACTACAGCGAAAGTAAGAAGGACACCCTAACTCCTGAGTAATACAGAATCTGACAGAGAAAATCTCTGTATAGCTAAGCTTTAACCCCTTCAAGACACAGCCTGTTTTGGCCTTCAGGACACAGCCAATTTTTTCAAATCTGACATGTTTCATTTTATGTGGTAATAACTCCGGAATGCTTTTACCTATCCAAGCGATTCTGAGATTGTTTTCTCGTGACACATTGGACTTTATGTTACTGGCAAAATTTGCTCGATACATTAAGTATTTAATTGTGAAAAACACCAAAATGTAGCGAAAAATTGCAAAAATTAGCATTTTTCTAAATTTATATGTATCAGCTTGTAAGACAGATGGTAATACCACACAAAATTGTTGCTAATTAACATCACCCATATGTCTACTTTAGATTGGCATCGTTTTTTGAACATCCTTTTATTTTTCTATGACATCACAAGGCTTAGAACTTTAGCAGCAATTTCTCACATTTTCAAGAAAATTTCAAAAGGCTATTTTTACAGGGGCCAGTTCAGATGTGAAGTGGATTTTAGGGCTTTATATATTAGAAACCCTCGATAAGTCACCCCATTTTAAAAACTTCACCCCTCAAAGTATTCAAAACAGCATTTAGAAAGTTTCTTAACCATTTAGATGTTTCACAGGAATTAAGGCAAAGTAGATGTGAAATGTTCAAATTTCTTTTTTTTTTGCAGAAATTCATTTTTCATCTATTTTTTTTGTAACACAGAAAGTTTTACCAGAGAAACACAACTCAATACCTATTGCCCAGATTCTGCAGTTTTTAGAAATACCCCACATGTGGCCCTAGTGCGGTAATGGACTGAAGCACCGGCCTCAGAAGCAAAGGAGCACCTAGAGGATTTTGGGGCCTCCTTTTTATTAGAAAATATTTTAGGCTCCATGTCAGATCTGAAAGGCTCTTGCGGCACCGAAACAGTGGAAATCCCCCAAAAGTGACACCATTTTGGAAACTATACCCCTTGAGGAATTTATCTAGGGGTATAGTGAGCATTTTGACTTCGCAGGTTTTTTGCAGAAATTATTGGAAGTAGGCCGTGAAAATGAAAATCTACATTCTTTCAAAGAAAATGTAGGTTTAGCTAATTTTTTCTAATTTCCACAAGAACTAAAAGGAGAAAATGCACCACTACTTTTGTAAAGGAATTTCTCCCGAGTAAAACAATACCCCGCATGTGGTCATAAATGGCTTTTTGGACACACGGCGGAGCTTAGAAGGGAAAGAGCGCCATTTGGCTTTTGGAGCTCAAATTTAGCAGGAATGGTTTGCGGAGACCACGTCGCATTTGCAAAGCCCTTAAGGGACCAAAACAGTGAAAACACCAAAAAAGTGACTCCATTTAGGAAACTACACCCCTTGAAGAATCCATCTAGGGGTGTAGTGAGCATTTTGAACCCACAGGGGTTTCCTAGATTTTATTAGAATTGGGCAGTGAAGATAAAAAAAAACATTTTTTTCCAATAAGACGTAGCTTTAGCTCAACATTTTTCATTTTCTCAACAAATAAAGGAATAAAAGAACCCCAACATTTGTAAAGCAACTTCTCTGGAGTACGGCAATACCCCATTTGTGGTTATAAACTGCTGTTTGGGCACACGGCAAGGATCAGAAGAGAAGGAGTGCCATTTGGCTTTTGGAGCACAGATTTTGCTGGATTGGTTTCTTAACACCATGTCACTTTTGCAAAGCTCCTAAGGTACCAGTACGCCCCAAAAGTGACTCGATTCACGAAACTACACCCCTTGAGGAATCCATCTAGGGGTGTAGTGAGCATTTTGACCGCACAGGTGTTTCATAGATTTTATTACAATTGGGCAGTGAAAATAAAAAAAATAATTTTTCTTCAATAAGACGTAGTTTTAGCTGAAAATGTTTCATATTCTCAACAAATAAATGTAAAAGAGCACCCCAACACTTGTAAAGCAACTTTTCCTGTGTATGACAATACAACATATGTGGTCATAAACTGCTGTTTAGGCACAGAGTAGGGCACAGAAGGGAAGGAGAGCCATTTGGCTTCTGGAGTACAGATTTTGCTGGATTGGTTTCTGGGCGCTATGTCGCATTTGCAAAGTCCCTGTGGGACCAAAACAGTGGATCCCCCCCAGAAGTGACCCCATTTTGGAAACTACACCCCTCAAGGTATTCACCTAGGGGTGTAGTGAGCATATTAACCCCACAGGTGATTGGCAGAAATTGGTGTGCACGTGATATTGCAGAGTGAAAATGTTTTTTCAACAGATATGCCAATATGTGGCGCCCAGCTTGTGCCACTGGAGACACACACCCCAAAAATTGTTAAAAGGGTTTTCCCGGGTATGGCGATGCCATATATGTGGAAGTAAACTGCTGTTTGGGCACACTGTAGGGTTCAGAAGGGAGGTAGAGCCATTTGGCTTTTGGAGCGTGGATTTTGCTTGTAGTAGTTTTGTTTGGAGTCTTACTGGTGTTTCCGTTTATAATGTGCGGGCACATGTAAGGCGGGCGGAGTATATAAGGGGCATAGTCAGGTGGTATAGTGGGGTAAAAAAAAACAATAAAATAATCCATAGATGTGTGTTATGCTGTGACACAATCCTTTCTGCACAGGCCGGTGTCGCACTAATAAATGGTCTTTACTTATCCCCCTTTTGGTCCGCACTCCGCACCTTTGAAGTTTGGGGAATTTTGCTGGGAAAGTGTTGTCCTGGTATAATACGGGCACCGTCGCTTCCAGCAGATATGTTTGGGCCCTCCCCTTCCTGGATCCCTAATTTTAGGGGCCTTGATAATTCGCCACTTGAAACAGAAGAAATGTTCCCCTCGGGCCAGCACAACTGCATATTTTTATTTCCTGGCTTATTGGTGCCTTGACTAATTTTATTTTTTCATAGACGTAGTGGTATGAGGGCTGTTTTTTTTTGCGGGACGAGCTGTAGTTTTTATTGGTACCATTTTGGGGTACACGCGACTTTTTGATCACTTGTTATCCTTTTTTTTTGGGAGGCAAGGTGACCAAAAAACAGCAATTCTGTCATATTTTTTTAGTTCTTTTTATACAGCGTTCGCCACGTGTTATAAATTACATGTTACCTTTATTCTGCGGGTCAGTCCGATTCCGGTGATACCTAATTTATAGCACTTTTTATGTTTTACAACTTTTTGCACAATAAAATAACTTTTGTAAAGAGAATGGATTTTTTCTGTCGCCAAGTTGTGAGAGCCATAACGGTTTTAAATTTTTCGTCGACGGAGCTGTATGAGGGCTTGTTTTTAGCGAGACGAGTTATAGTTTTTATAGGTACCATTTTTAGGTACATGCGACTTTTTGATCACTTTTTATTTAAATTTTCGGAAGACAAAGTGACCAAAAAATAGCAATTATGTCAGTATTTTTTAGTTATTTTTTTTACGGCGTTCACTGTGCGGAATAAATAACATAATATTTTTATAGTTCAGGTCGTTACGGTCGCAGCGATACCAAATATGTATGGCTTTATTATTTTTTTCAATAATAAATGACTTGATAAGGGAAAAAGGGCGATTGTGTTTTGTGTTATTATTTGAAACTTTTATTGTATTTTTTACAACTTTTATTTTTACTTTTTTGACACTTTTTTTGACACTTTTCTTTAGTCCCACTAGGGGACTTGAAGGTCCAACTGTTTGTTTGATGTTCTAATACATTGCACTACCTATGTAGTGCAATGTATTAGAACTGTCAGTTGTTCACTGACAGCAAGCCGATCAGGCTCCGCCTCTGGGCGGGGCCTAATCAGCTTACGTAATGGCAGACAGGAGTCCATTGTTAGGGCTCCTGTTGCCATGGTAGCAGTCGCCAGCCTTGCCATCGCGTGGCAAGGCTGCCGATTTGCTACAAACCTCTAGGATGCAGCGATCACAATGGATCGCTGCATCGAAGGGGTTAATGCCAGGAATCGGAGCTAGCTCCGGTTCATGGCGATAGATCGGGGTGTCCGCTGTAACATACAGCGGACACCCACTGCTGATGACGCTGGCTCAGCTTCTGAGCCGGAAGCTGAGCCGGCGCCATCTTGCCGATGGTACCGGAAGCCTCCTGGGCCCCGCCGACGACGGGGCATAGGAGGATTCCGTTGCTGGCGGACCGGGAGGTAAGCATTAGCCCTCCGATCGCCTTTGCAGCCACCGGCAACCCAGCGATCACGTTGCTGGGCTGCCGGTGGCTATAAACTCCTCACATGCTGCGATCGCTATTCAACGCAGCATGTGAGGGGTTAATCGGTCGGATCGGAGGCTAGCTCCGGTCCTGGCCGATACCTCAGGGTGCCAGCTGTAACATACAGCTGTCACCCGGCGGTGATGTCGCTGGCTCAGCTCCTGAGCCAGCTTCATCTCCATGACGTACAGTTACGTCGAGATGCGGGAACAGTCCATCTCCCATGACATAACTGTACGTGATTTTGCGGGAAGGGGTTAAAAACAGAGGTATACAGAGGTAAACTATGACCCTGTACAGTGCTATAAGCATACCTTCCAACCGTCCCGGATTCATCGGGACAGTCCCAGATTCTGGGCAGTGTCCCTCTGTCCAGGAGGTCGGGAGTATGTCCCGCTGTCAACTCTATCTGCTTCCTCAGGACACAGATACAGTTGAACCCAATTCTGAAGCAAGGAACTATTAGCTCATTCCGCTCCTAGAGGAAACCCCTGAGGTCACTGTCCATATATGGATATTGACGTCAGGGGCTCCTCCTGAAGCAGAATCCATGGCCAGAGACGGCAATGGGAGATTCCACTCAAAGAGTAGCAACTGACGTCACTGTCCATATATGGACAGTGACATCAGACCTTCCCTCTAGGAGCGGAATACTTGGCCTATGCTCTGACTGGTGATTCCGCTCCTAGCAGGAGTCCCAATAGCGCTATCTATAACGGTGTTGCTGTCTTCAAGTGGGGTGTGGCACTATCTACATGGATACTGTGGCACTATATAGGGGCACTATCTACATGGATACTGTGGTTCTATCTACATGGGCACTATCTACATGGGCACTGTGTCACTATATAGGGGCACTGTGTCACTATATAGGGGTACTGGCACTAGCAGCAGCTAAGGAGGCATTATGGGGCCAGATATGGGGGCATTATGCTGTATATGGGCAGCTTTGTAGGCATCAAGATGTATGGGGCAGCTATGGGGAAATATACTGTATGGGGCAGCTATGGGGGCATTATGCTGTATTGCGCTTCTATGGGGTAATATACTGCATGGGGCAGCTATGGAGGCATTATACTGTATAGGGGCATGTGTGTGGGCATTATACTGTATGGGGAAGCTATGGGGGCATTATGCTGCATGGGGCAGCTATGGGGCATTATGCTGTATGGGGGAATTTGTTTGGGCAATATACTGCATGGGCATTATACTGCATGGGAGAATCTGTGTGGGCATTATACTGTATTGGGGCATCTGTGTGGGCATTATACTGTATGGGGGCATCTGTGTTGGCTTTATACTGTGTGGGTGCATCTATGAGCAGTATGCTGTATGGTAACAGCTACGGGGGGCATTATACTGTATGGTGGCAGCTATGGGGGCATTATACAGTGTGGGGGAAGCTATTTGGTATTATACTGTGAGGGAGGCACTATGGGAGCATGATACTGTGTGGGCTGAACGGGGTGTGTATGGGCAGGGATTGTGTGGGAATAGAGGCGTCGCTTAAAAGAAAAAAGTTGATGCACTGCACGAGGTTGTCCCTCTTTGTGATACTTGGAAAAATTGGGAGGTATGCTATAGGAGTTGTATTACAGCTCAGTATAACTAAGAAGTTGCATAGAACCATAATACGCTCATGTGCATGACCCCATAGAAATCCTATACATTGCCAATTTTATTTTATTTTAGTGATGCTAGAAATATTACTATACATTAATATATTGCAAATATGCCTTTTGAACTCAGTTGTGTCATTTTAGTCTAAAGCATTTTCTTAAATATACAAGATTTTAAGTTCTGTACACTGTTTATTGTTGATCTAAAGTCATTATTAGTATTATACAGTATATAAATATTATTATAATGGAAATATAACCATAAGGGGGTCAAGATATATATATTTTTTATTAATAAATAATGTTTGCCTCGGAGTTCTGTATGACTATTACCTTATTTAGCTTAACCCCTGAAAGTAAGTTTCACACACAGCATTTAGTGGAATTATTTCAGCGTTTCGTCTCTTTTTTTTTGGGGGGGGGGGGCTAAAATGCAGGGCCAGATAGTGCAATATGAGAATGTCTACATACTTAGTTTGTGGATTTTCAGCTCCATTTTTTGGGTCAGTGGAATTTTTATTGAATCACAGCATGCTCTAATTATAGCATTTTTGACGTTTTTTTTTCTTCTGCTCCATGGGCTTCTCTATAAAACTTTGCCTGGAAAAATGCTTGTATAGAATGACACAAAATAAAAACCACCTCTAAACTCTTCAAAAAAAGCTTCAAACTGCATGCTTATTTTGCATGTGTTTTAAAACGCAGACAATTAAACCTGTCCATGGGTTGTGTCTGGAATTGCCGCAGCTCTATTTAAGTGATTGGCGCTGAGCTGTTAGGTTAACATGGTAGCCTAGCCAACAAATCTAAATAGTCAT
This sequence comes from Rhinoderma darwinii, assembly GCF_050947455.1. Classification (NCBI taxonomy): domain Eukaryota; kingdom Metazoa; phylum Chordata; class Amphibia; order Anura; family Rhinodermatidae; genus Rhinoderma; species Rhinoderma darwinii. The sequence goes on from NC_134689.1 coordinate 83,253,706, forward strand.
TATTTTACAAAAAAAGACACATGCCTAAAATCTCCTAAAAGCATATAAACATCTATTGCACACACAAATAATTTATATTACAATACATTATTGACCATAACACAATACAATTGCTCAGTCAGTTGCTTACTGAACACATACAATTAAAAATAATTATCCATTATAACAAAATTCTGTTACATAAGGAGCTTGAATGGGTGTACTAATGTGATAAAAACATATATAGTATCTACCTCTACTTTGCATTTCTCAACAGCAGTGAAAAGCGCAGCACTCCGGAACGTGCAATCAATGTGTCAAATTATTTCAAATCCATAGAAAATCCCAATATTCTTTGCTTCATTGACATCATTGCTGGATGCTAATACATTTCAAAAGTCTACAGTTAACCTTCAGATTATTCCAGGGCATGAAGCTTTCTTATATTTTTGGTTTGTTAATGCCCTACAAATCATATGAGTATAAATCCTCTAAGCAGGATTACTTGCTTCCATTCAGTTTAATCTTGAAATCTTAGAAGCAGGTTTCTTTAGTGTCTACGGTGTGTGCTTTCAAACAGAGGAGCCTGACTCGTCACTTCATCAATACTTGTAATATTATCAGATGTGAAGATAATCCTTGTCTCCTTCACAGGCCACCATGCAGGTCATTTTAGGATTTGCATTGCTGTCTGTGGAAATTCAATATTTACATTGCATTGCAGGTTAAGGTATCTGAAGACAGATATAAAATCAGGATATTTTATTTGTCAGCTGCCAAATTGAGTTGCTAAGAAAACAAATGTTTGGACTGATTTCCAAAACATCAGGTTTTTTTTTAGTAGCATTGTATAATTTACTTTTATTGCACTTTTTATTTGTATTTTTTTTATACAGCTTGCATGTTTTAATGAATGGAATGCAAATTCTCAGAGTATTTGCCTTCAATGGTTAACTGTTAACCTCAAAAAATTCCATGTGATATTAAAATAAGATACGTGTATAAGCACTCAAGCACATGGACATATTACAGATGCATACTATTTCCAAAGTAAATAGAACCGTAATATAGCACCCGTTCAAGTTTATGGGGCCATACTGAGATTTGTTTTTCTGTCTGGTTCATATGCAATCCAACAGAAAGAAATTGTGACATCCTTCATCAGATATTTTGTTCCAGAGATCGTCTGCTCTAGGAGCATTGCTTCTTGGGAGGAATATCTCCGTTATACGTGCTGCACGACAGCACCAGACGGCTGCACATGGAGTGTATACAGCTACGTAGCATAAAGCCATAGGAACTCTGTGAGCTACCGTACAATCTCCGTGCCTTATGCATGAGCCCCTGCCTTTGTTATTGAAAGTTTTCTAACTAGATGCAAGACAATGAATATTTGTAGCCTACAATAAAAAATACCAGGTGATCTACATTGTGTATGTATGCTTTCCAATGTATTACTATTTAGAGACATAAAAGAAAAGCTGCAGTTTAAAACAAGCGACAAAATAAATTATAAGAGACATTCATATAGATGAGAATTATGCCTTAACAGGGACTGATACTGGACAGCTCTAAGGGCCTTTGTTAGGCCCTAGGCTGCCATTATAAAACTGTTGGCCACAGTAATCACAATGCTCGGTCTGATGAAAAGATAACTAAGGGAGCCCACCTCGCCCCATCATTGATAACGGAGAAGAGTGGGTTAGATTGGAGTTAGTGCTAAAGGACAGCCTTCAATCACACCCGTCCTCCAGCAGTTGACCAAATGGGCACCGCTTCCATGTCCCACACAATCCCATCACATACATCAAGATACAGGAATGGGACCATTCCTATGATGTACAGGGAACATGATTTTATGGGAAGGAGAAACAATAGATACGTTTTTGTATTTACAGCTAGGATGAATTTTCACAAAATTCAATTTTGGTGCAGTTTTTGTATTTTTTATTTTTTTTCTAACCTAAAGCTAGGAGAGAAACCTACAGAACAAAAGTATAAGGTTGGGTTCCCACGTAGCGTAAATGCTGCAGAATTTCCGCAACAGTATTTACAGTAGCAGCACAGTGAATGAGATTTAGAAATTCTCATGCCCACGCTGCGGAAAAAAATGCACAAAAGTGGTGCGGAAAGTGTTCAAGTCAGTTTTTCAATTCCGCAGCATGTCAAATTATCCTGCGTGTACTTTTCAGAGATTTTACTTGTTCTGTGTGGAGATGCTGCGTGTTTGGCCCATAAACTTCAATGGGGAGCAAAAATTCTGCAACAGATTTATGTTGTTGCGGTTTTTAAAGCGGAAACACAGTAAAACCACTGGAAATCCGCAGGTGCACATATACCTTGCTACAACCAATGTTTAACACTAAATCTGCAGGTAAAACTGCTACGTTTCTGCAGCAATATGAACCTGAAAAACACACTAATTGGTGCGGATTTCTGTGACAGATTTACCAGCGTTTTTCTAGAGATTCTGCTGCAGATTTTCTGTTACAGAAAATCTGCAGCGTATCCTGTGTGTGGGAACATACCCTTAGGGCATGACCAGACGTGGCGGAGTTCTGTATACACTGTCCGCATCAATACCGCACAGAATCTGCGTTGCAGATTCTGTTGCGGCTTTGCCTAAAATGGGCATTAAATTGATGTGGACTAGCCATTGTGTATTGAGGGGAAGAGGGCTTCCCTTCTCTCTATCAGTGCAGGATAGAGAGAAGGGACAGCACTTTCCCTAGTAAAAGTAAAAGAAATTCATACTCACCCGGCCGTTGTCTTGGTGAGGCGTCCCTCTTTCGACATCCAGCCCGACCTCCCTGGATGACGCGGCAGTCCATGTGACCGCTGCAGCCGTCACTTGGACTGATACGTCATCCCGGGAGGCCGGACTGGAGGAAGAAGCAGGGAGTTATCGGTAAGTATGAACTTCTATTTTTTTTTACAGGCTGATGTATATTGTGATCTAAGTCACTGTGCAGGGTGCTAAAACAGTTACTGCCGATCGTTTAACTCTTTCAGCACCCTGGACAGTGACTATTTACTGACGTCGCCTAGCAACGCACCCGTAATTACCGGTGCACACACGTAGTCACCCGTAATTACGGAAGCCCCATTGACTTCCTCAGTCTGGCTGTAGACCTAGAAATACATAGGTCTAGCCAGAATGAAGAAATATCATGTTAGTAAAACCAATACGCTACGCAGCACACATAACATCTGTGGACTTCATTGTGGAATTTTGACTCTCCATTGAAGTCAATGGAGAAATTCCGCAATGAGTCCGCAACAAGTCCGCTACACGTCCGCAACAGTCAGTGTATGCTGCGGACACCAAATTCCGCACCGCAGCCTATGCTCTGCAGCGGAATTGTCCACAACGTGTAAACGAACCCAAATAAAAAGCTGTGGAAAGCAATGGAGAAACGTGTACGCTGCGGATTTCCGCTGCGGACTGTCCGCAGCAGAATTCCAGAGCAATTCCGCCACGTCTGGTCATGCCCTTAGGATTAGGCCCCTTGCACACGCTGCAGATTTTGTTGCAGAAATTTCTGCAACTGAAAATCAGTTTACGGGTAGCAACACACACAGAGATTTTCTGCAACGGATTAATTGCAGAAAATCCGCAGAGTATTACAGTAGCAGCAGTGTGGGTGAGATTTCAACAAATCTCTTCCCCACACTGCGGTAAATATCCGCCCAAAAAACGCACATAAATTGACCTGCGGTGCGGTTCAACCGCAGCATCTCAATTAATTCTGCGGATACGCAGCTCTTCTTTTGCGGGTTTAGCCATTTAATTCAATGGGGTGCTTAAACCCACAACAAAGCAGTGTGTGTTGAGATATTTGCAGCGGAATCACAGCTATGCGCTGAAAAAATCGCAAGAAAAAAATAATAATTAGGTTATGTTTACCCAGAGTCCCCTGCTTCTTCTCCATTCTGGCCTCCCTGGATGACGTTGCAGGCCATGTGACCACTGCAGCCAATCCCAGGCTTCAGTGTCACATGGCCTGCTATGTCATCCCAGGAGGCCGGACTACGCACCGAGAAGATGGAGGGGGTAAGCATTAATGTTTTTGTGTTTTTTTCCGGTGCCAATTCACAGTAGAAATTCCGCTGGAAAAACTCATCACAATGTGGTGCCATTTTCCGGACAGCATTCCCTGCAGTGTGTAGAGCAGATACTCTGCGCAGTGTATCCGCACTGAATACGCTGTGTGTGTTCCTACCCTAATAAATGTGAATAGGGTTGTTTTTGTAGCAAGCACAAAATGTGCAACAAAATTTGCAGTGTGTACAGGAGTCCTTTCTAAATAACACAAGCCGTTTTTGTAACAGTTTTTTGAGCCAAACAAAGAAGGAAAAGTGCAATAGAAACACTCATATGTCTCTTCTTTTCATATCCTCTTTTGTGTTTATTTAAAAAAACTGCATATGGGATTTCCACCTGGGAATTTCCGCAACGGAATTGTGTGTGAAGATTCCGCAGCATTTACAATATCAGCAAAGTGGATGACATTGAGAAAACCTCATGCCCACACTGCGGAAAAACAACGCAGCATAAACATTAGTAAATTAACCTGCGGTGCAGAATTGAATTCTGCAGCATGTCAATTTATGCTGCGTTTTTGTTGATTTTCTGTTGCAGGTTTTCCACATTGAATTCAGTGGGGATGCAAAACCCGCAACAGAAAGCTTTTGCAACTTTTGCGGCGTAATCGTAATAAAAAAAATTCATACTTTCCCAGAACGCTGTCCTTTTTCCTGAAGTCCGGTTTCATCCCATGTGACCGCTGCAGCCAATTACAGGCTGTAGCGTCACATGGCCTGAAATGTCATCATAGGAGGCCGAATTACGCGCAGAGAAGACGGAGGGGATAAGTATTAGCGCTTTCTTCTGCAGTGGAAATTCCGTTTAAAAAAAACGCACCACAACGTGGTGCGATTTTTTGGGGACGGAATGCACTGCGGTTTCCAGGTCGGAAGCGCGGCGTGATTTTTACGCAGCGTATCCAACCCGTGGGAACCCGGCCTTAAGGTAAATTTACGCTGAATGAGGCAGATTTACTATTCATAGCCTAGCACTTAGAGGGAAAGGAGCTTGGTTAAATTTTGGTGCAAAACAATTGCCTAAAGTAAACCAGGCAAGAGGTTGTGTAAAGTTAGAAATAAGTCTAACATGTCTAGCAAGATTAACTACATTTCTTATACAGCCTGCCTGGTCTAGTTTAAGCTAGTTTTATAGGCTATGCACACCGTCAGGACTAATGGGTTCAGTCTCAGCAGGTCCTGCATGTCCACCTGTTATCGATCACATCTAAGGGCTTGTCCACACGTAGCGGAATTTCTGCTATATTTAACAAATCTCATCCACGTGCTGCGTAAAATTTCCGACCAGAAATTGACCTGCGGTGCATATTTTTCGGACAGCAGCATGTCAGTTCCTGCTGCGGAATGTGGACAGAATTGCTGCGTTTTTCAGAGGAGATATCAGCATCTCCCAACATTGAAAAAAAAGCAGCAAAATACGCACCATTTTCTGCAGTCAAAACCGCAGGAAATGTTGCGTTATTGCCGCAGCGGAAAGTCTGCTACTTTCAATGGAATTGCTGCAAAAAATTTCTGAAGCAATTCCGTTACGTGTGGACAAGCCCTAAGTTGTGAACTTAGATGTGATCGGTTACAGCTCGATCCTGCGTGTCAGAGACACACAGGACCCGCTGTCACTGAACCTGTCAATGCCGCTGACCTGACAGATACAGGTTTCAGCGCTAGATACAGCTGCTCTGTATACAGTATACAAAGCAGCTGTATCTCAAAAAGTTTAAATTATTTTGAATAAAAAGTATTTAGAGAGTTGCACAAAACACACTGATAGACATTTTTAATAATAAAATAAACAATTTCAAAGATGTACATAGGCTTTAAGACGATAACAATAAATAGTTATTAGTTGCATTTTTTGGCATTTTTTTTGCCCTAAAACAATGTGGCCAGATGTTACGTTAAAGTCTATAGTAAAAAATATGAGAATGCCTACGCACACACTGTGTATTATTTTTTTATTTGTTTGAAAGCAGTAGTGTGTGTTTAGTTGTATCATTATTATTATTAGATATACATGATCTCCGTACATATTTCCCTTATGTGTGTTATCATGTAAATGTCGAGCTGTTTCCATTAGGCATTTGTCAGAATAACATTTGTTTGCAATCGCTAAGAGAATTGTTTGATAGGCCACATATCCTGTATTGCTTGAGTTGTATCTAGTGATAAGGGAAGGGATTAAATGTTCAGGAACTCTATATAAACAGAGTAAATTGCTATGACAGAATGCCCATTTCAAAGGCATCTAGCAGGTGGTCACTGCAAAGAAGCTGTGATAGGAAGATTATTCTTAATCTCTTTTGAAAAACCAATGTCAGTACTTTCCGTGATGCAGTACATAGACATACACATGGAACAGTTCAGGAGAAACAAAGCAAAATGCATTAATGTGCAGTCTGGATATTTAAACCCTTTACTGATGGGTTCATTACATTATTGAGCCTGATACAATCTCAGAGCAGCTTTAGGCCTAAGAATAGGTAAAAATGAAAATATAAGCAAGTCACAGAGGGTATACATAATCTCCTTAATGTAAAATATTACACATTTTACAACATTTCTGGTTATTTATTGTAAAAATATGATTAATAAACCAAGAACTGGAGCTGATTTTGCTGTTTACTATTTTATTTGCTTTTATGTTGCTAATTTAGAATGGCTGTGTTACATATATTACTGTAAAGTTTACAACAGTCAGAACAGCTTTTTTTTTTTTTCATTAGCATTGGAAACAGCCATTATGTACAAGTTGTTTATTTTTGTAAAAAAGAACCACACAGGGCACATGTATGTATCAGATAATGAGACAAAAGCCTCCAAAACTAAGTATAATATCAATCACTATTTAATTTCTCCACCACAAAAACATACTGCAAAAAATCCCCCCCTGGATGTGCCCTAACAGCTGTATCATCTCAATAACAGATGTTCTCACAGGTATCACTAGCATTGAGATACCCTGCAGGGACACTAATAGGGACACTAAGGCCTCAAACACATGCTGCATTACGACTCACAAGTAAGTTCACACAGGGCGGATATAAATGTGGTGCAGTTTTTCTGCCAGAATGTCTGCTTCGGAAAACAGAAAAGATAAAAAACTTCCATACTTACTTTCTGACATCCTGCAGACCGGCCTTCTGGAATGACGTTTCATCCCATGTGACCGCTGCAGGCTGTGATTGGCTGCGGCGGTCATCCCAGGAGGCCGACCTGGGTGAAGAAACACAGAATTCTGGGTAGGTAAAATATATATTTTTTCTGAGTTGCGATGTTTGCAATGGAATCTTTTTGCAAAAATTGCAACATTTGTTATTTGTTGTAGGTTTTACCTCCCTATTGAATTCAATGACAAAAACCGACAACTAAAACTACTATTGCGATTACGCAAACACAATTGACATGCTGTGGATTACTGTACTATTTATTCGCTTATCTTTTAGGCTGTGTGTGGATGAGATTTGTTCAAACCTCATCCTCTCTGCTGCTACTGTATTATGCTGCGGATTTTCTGCAACAAAATACATTGCGGAACATCAGCAGTATTTACGCTACGTGTAAACTTACCCTAATAGGGCACAGATTCCAGTTCAGGTGTCCTCTACTGTATGTCTATATGCCATCAATTTCCTTGGAGTTTTTTTTTTGTTGGATTGCACATGAAGCATTGCATCTAGGTGAGAATAGCTCTGTACATACGGCACCTGATGGAACCTATACAGCTCTGCTAGGGCTCTGTACTAGGGAGAAGTATGTCCTCCACATGCACTGCCATACAGACTCTGTGCTTACGGATTTTTACAGAAACAATTTCCGAAATTCACTTTAGCTGTCTTGCAAAGTTCATCATCATGTGCATCTAAAATGGCTAAATTTTATATCTCTGCAGAGATTAGATATTAGAGATAGTATAGGGGAAAGCCAATAGAAAAAGAGTTGCCTAGTCTTTTGTAGGATGCAAGCTACTTTCAAATATGACAGGATGTCTTGAGTCGCACCAAGTAGTAACATTAAGAAGTCTATTAAATATATGGCCTAGTAATATGACTTTTACTCCAGTGTTAACTGCTATGTTCTAGTAATGCTATGACATCCCTGGTGCCACTAGTGCATAGCAGTGTTTGAAGCTGGCAATAACTGATGAATCACCTGCAGGGGGCCTAAGAGCCACATGTGGCTCCCAAAACACTGGTTATGAAACACTGGGCTAATGGGTCTATTAGATTTCTATAAATTAAAACAACTGCATTGCTCTATAATTGTTATGGGCGCGGTCGCGGACCACTGGCTTCTCTTACCTTCCAAACCGCAGACCTATGCGCTCCAGACTGTGTCTCCCTCTCAAGAGGCGCCTCAGCTGCACTGCTCTATTGCATATCCTAGGGTGCGTGCGCGCCCCCGTCCCCAGCCATGAAGGGCCAGCGCGCGCACCTATAAAATGTTCCCTACCCAATCCCAACACATCCTAGATTATAAAAAGGGCTTTGCCCTCTTGCCTGAGCGTTGTTGTGTCTGCCCATGTTCTTTATTGCAAATGGTCCCTTATTTGTATCCTGTATCCCGTGTTCGCGTATCCTGCATCCCGTAATTGTGTTTGTTCCAATGCAAAGTCTAGTGTTGGAGTCGAGAGTGTCATCTGTGCCAAGTGTCATCTGTGCCATGTGTCTACCACAACAAGTATCTACGATGTCAAGTGTCTGCCACGCCAAGTGTCTGTCAAGTCTTCTATCCAGGTACTCTTGTCCTAGAGACAATCATTGACTATAGTTTGGTACGCTGAGCAGCCTAGTGGGTCCACATACCCCACAGTCGTGACAATAATAATCTTGTTGAAACTGTTATAGATGAGTGGTCCATGTCTGATTACAGTGACATTGGAAGGGACATGGCCATTTTATTTGTCAAACAGACAGGGTGTATTTTGCCCTAGGCACTGGAGGTCTCAGGCGGAGGCACACGTAAAGTATATAAAGGGGTCTGAATTTAGCTTTTAGTGTCTCATCTGAGGTCTCATCAGATTCAGTGCATTTGGGCTTAATTTAATTGAGGACTTCTGGCCAAGGTTCTTATTTCATTTTGGGGACTGGTCTGGTGTCTGAAATAATTTGGGGGTCTGGTCTGTGGTCTGAATTAATTAAGAGGGTCTGGTATTTGAATTGTGTGGGGCATTATTCATGGCACAATTTTATATGGAGCACTTATGGAAACACTATCCAAATGGTACAATTGTATTTGGTCCACTATCTGAATTTTGGCACTATTTACTATAGTACTATCTGTATAGTGCTATTTACTGTAGTGAACTTCTGGTGGCATTATGTGGATGCCACTGTCTTTTACTGCAGTACAGTATTTAAGAGCACTGAGAATCACAGCAAACATGTTTTTAGGGGTAACATCGGGATGGCACTATTAAAGGGGGCATCAGGATTGAGGGTTTGTTAAGACGGTGGGGATGTGCTGGGAAAGCATGAAGCTAAAGATGTCTGCAGAGGCGAGTTGTAGCTAAAAGTCGTCATGGCCGTTAGATGGAGAAGTGAAATCGAACGACTACAAACAGAGCAGACATCATCTATGAGTCACTGGATCTAATTGTTTATTCTAACTTGGAGTGCATATGAACTGTATTTTATAAATTGATCCAGTCTGCAGTGTGGTGATGCTTTGCAGATCGCCTGTGCGGTACAGAATTTAACCACTATGCGATCACTGTATTTAATCTACCGTATATATCGGCGTACAAGACGACTTTTTACACCCTTAAAAAAATGTCAAAAGTGTGGGGTCGTCTTATATGCCGGATATTGTCTACATTAGGGATGCACGTTGCAGCCGCACAGCTCAGTATAGTAACACATGAATGTATGGGAGCGCGGCTGCGGCTATGTAATTCAGCCACAGCCCCGCTCCTGAGTCATGATAAGTTCGCGGGGTCAGGATGATGCAATGCGGCCAGCGCTGCACTAATGAGCGGCGGCACTGGAGACAGAACATGGCGGGCGCGCTACAAAACACCCCCATGTTCTGTCTTCAGTGCCTGAACTGCCGCTCATTAGTGCAGCGCTGGCCGCATCACCTCATGCTGACCGCGCGCGCACTTCCTGTCAGGAGCGGGGCAATGGCTGTATTACACAGCCGCAGTCCCGCTCTATAACGGCGGAGATCAGAGAAACCGCTCATCTCCGCCGTTATTCCCCTGAATGCTGCGATCACAGCTGACTGCAGCATTCAGGGGAAAGTGAGAAGGGGGGATGCCCCTGGATCGCGTCACAGGGAATTCCTGTGACGCGATCGGGGGCCATACCATATATGGGCAGACAGCCCAGGGTCTATTGACGGACCCCAGGGCTGTCTTACCATATTTCATGTTGTTAGGACATACCCAAGTATGTCCTAACAACTGCCTGTGTATTATCCGTCCACAGGTTAATGTACTGGCACATATCTGATATATGTCAGTACATTAAAGTTTAAAAATAAAGTAAAAACAAAGTATTGTTACATTTTAAAAAAAATACACCTTCACCTTTTTTACAATAAACATTAAAATAAGTCTCAATACATAAAATACACACATTCAGTAATGGCGCAGACAACAATGTTTTTGCATCATTTATGATGTGTACGCTGTAAAAAAATGAAATAAACACGGCTATCATTCACTTATTAATGTGAGGCGCGAGGTGCGATGAATTTACCCTCCATGTTCCTCACATTAATAGTAATTAACCCCATCATGTACCTCGCACATTAACCCAATATGACTGAGAAACATGATGGGATTAATTACTATTAATGTGAGGCGCGTTCAAAATTCATCACACGTCGCGCCTCACATCAGAAAACGGAAGAATTTTTTTTTTATTACTGTTGGCAAAAGTATCGAAATTGGTATCGAAATCGCAATACTAAACGAAGTATCGGTATCGAAGTCCAAATTCTGGTATCGTGACATCCCTAGTCTACATATTGTCTACACACAGGTTGTGTGTTACCTTGTGAGCCTGCAGTCCGGTACACAGGCTCCCGGGATGCACGGAATCCGCCACGGATCTGAGGGAAGCCGGTATTAGCCGCCAGGGAACATCTCTGTAAGATCCTCTGGCCCGCCCTTTCCTCTCATTCCCTGCCTCTCAGATCTCGCGCGATGAAGCAGCCTATCTGCGCATTGCGCGAGTTCAAAGAGACAGAGAGTCCTGGGTCCTGCCGCCGATGGCCATAGTGAAGCGCTCCTGCACGAAATGGTGAGTATATCTTAAATTCTATATTTTAAGGGTAAAAGTTGGGGGTCGTCTTATACGCCCAGTCGTCTTATACGCCGACATATACGGTAAGTCTGGTGGTAATATTTACTTACAATATAGTGGTAATTTTGGTATTCCAGTTTTTTTTTTTTTATACAACTATGGAGGTATTATTACTATGGAGGTATTATTCAGCTACTGTATGATGGTGTTATATAGTCATGGCTTGGAGGTGTTATCCAGTCATGGTATGGTGTTTTTTTTTTAGTCTCTGTATGTGGGTATTATCCAGTCATGATATAGTGGTGATGTTATCCAATCATGGTATGGTGGTGTTACCCAGTCACAGTATTGTGATGTTATCCAGTCACGGTATGGTGGTATTAAGAAGTCACAATATATGGTGCTGTTATCCAGTTACAGTATGGGTGTGTTATTCTTTTACTGTATGGTTGTTTTATCGTCACAGTATGGTGGTGTTATCCAGCCACAGTTTTGTGTTGTTAACCACTCACGGTATGGTGGTGTTATTCACTCACGGTATGATGGTGTTATCCAGTCATGGTATGGTGGTATTATCCAGTCACGGAATAGTGCTGGTGTTATATAGTTACGGTATGGTGGTGTTATCCAGTCATGGTATTGTGGGGTTAACCAGTCACTGAATGGTGATGTTATTTAGTCATGGTATGGTGGGGCTATTCAGTCATGCTACGGTGGTTATTTAGTAATTCTATGGGTGGTGTTATACAGTTATGGTATGTTGCTTTTCTGTTCCAGTCACGGTATGGTGGTGTTATCCAGTCACAGAAAGGTGACGTTATTTAGTAGGGTATATTGGTATTTTCCAGTCACGGTATGGTGATATATCCAGTCACTGTGTAGATGAAGTTATGCAGTCACAGTATGATGGTGTTATTATTAAGTCACGGTATAGTTGTGGTGTTATCCAGTCACAGTATGGTGGTGTTATCCAGTCATGACATGGTGGTGCTATCCAGTTACAGTATGGTGGCGTTATCCAGTCACAATATGGTGTTGTTTTCCAGTCACGGTATAGTGGTGTTATTAAGTCATGTTATGGGGATGATACCCAGTTATTGTTTGTTCTACGGTATGGTGATATTGTTTAGTCATGATGTGTTACATTTGTCAATTGTGCCACCAGTAACACTCAGTTTCACGGCATCACAATCGATGATCATTAATAAACAATAGCTTTATTGTTGATCTTTTCTTTTGTTAACACTGACCAATTAACATTATGATTTCTCAGAAACAAGCGGATCATGATAATAATTGGTGAGACTTAATGAGCCTTTAATCAGGGGCATATTAAGGATTAGTGCCTAGGGCAGCATGAGCTATATATACATCCTTGCAAATAGATCTTGTTTGGTCTAGCTGTAGAGTCAGTCATTCAGTCTTTTAACCAATATGTAATTTGTAAAGTTGATTTTTACGACTTTGCTAGATACAGTATGTCACATTCTTTTGATTATGTATAATGTTTAACACGGGTTTGTCTTTGCACGTAGCTTATAGTATGCATGCAATTCATTCATATATGCATTAGTGACATCATTTTGATTTATTTTGATACACGCAGCTCTCTTATATTGGAAGGATTCATATGAAACATATAATAATATATATTATATTTACATTTTATAACAACTAGATTTATTCTTTCTTAATGTATGTTGCTGAAGTTCAGAACTTTCTTTAGCTTTAATAAAACATACATTTTATGCTGTTTGCTCACAGATGGTTTATTATATATTAAATAGAAAGCTGCAAAATATTTGACCATGTATTAGTCTTGTTTGCCAACCTTGGACTAATTTACAAATTTGGCGCATGTTTTATATTAACATACAGCATGAATCAAATCAAACTTTTGTTTTAAATTACAGAACACATGTACTATGTTGGCACTATAATTATAATCAGTGTGTGCTCAATGATATGACTCACATTAAAATCAACAGTTAAAAAATATATTATTGTTTCCAATTTAATCTAATGTGCCATCACTTCACACACATTATGAGGCACATGGGAAACGTCATATAGGAAGTAAACTACCACGGTTACTTAGATATGTTTGGCATACAGATAGTATTTTCAAATACAAATATTATTTCAAAATTGTTTAAACGCTGTGTGTGATGTTTACAGTGGTAATATTTTCTTTGTTTGGATAAATAGTGTAAGAAAATAGTTTGAACCAGATGGACTTTGTCAAACTTAAATAACCATGTTACTACCTTACGTATATAAAACTAAAGAGTTGAGCAAGGTACTAGTCTTAAGTCTAAAATTGCCTTCAAATTCAGTTAGAATTTTATTACATTTATATGCAATAATGCATGAATCTAACATATTTAGAATTTTAAATATTATGGGAAAAACAATCTTAAGAAAATTTGAAGCTAAAGAGATAGACATAATATTAAAGTGGTTGTCTGGTTTAGAAAAACAATTTTCAGATACCCTATTACAGCATTACGAGTTAATAGAGCGAAATTCCTCATTTGGATCCATTAGCCAGAGCAGTTGCTGCAAAAAGCATATGTTGCTCTAGAAGACTCGGCTCATCCCTTAAAGTCCGGCCTATTTTGTTTTTTTTTATCGTCACATTCCAAGAGCCATAACTTTTATATTTTTATTGATTTGGCTTTACAAGGGCTTGTTTTTTACGGGAAAACTTGTAGAGTTGTATTTTTTATTGCTACTATTTTGAGGTACAAATAATTTATTGATTCATTTTTGTCTTGTGTTGCCACATTCCAAGTCATAACGTTCTTCTTTTTCTGTCAATGTAGCCGTACGAGGGCTTGTTTTTTTACAGGACAGATTGTAGTATTTATTGGTACCTTTTTGGGGTATATATAATTTATTGTCTCATTTTTATAAAAATATTTTGAGGGAATGTGAAAAAAACAGCAAATCTGCCATTTTTTTTTTGTTTAACACCATGGGCCGTGTTGTATAAATATTACGTTTACTTTATTCTGTGGGTTGTTACGATTGCGATGGTACTAAATATGTATTTTTTATGTAAACTTTTTTTGTAAATAAATAGTTTATTGTAAAGAATGGGGTTTATTTTTTATTTTTTTGTTAAACTTTATTTAACTTAATTTTACTTGTTTTTTGTCCGCCTAGAGGAATTAAAACAGTGATATCTTAACCACTAACATAACGCTTTAGCATGCACAGTATTTTAAAGTATTAATGCCTGTCACTGTTACACAGATCCTAATGGCAGACCTTAAAGCCTATGTTTTTGTTTTTTTTGCAGGACCCTTACAACAAAAAGGGATTGAAAGACAATCCCCTTTAATGTAGACATTTTACACATATTCAGTAAATATCAGTTGTGGGAGTGAAATGTTCAAAGCCATTCAGACAAACACCGTTTTCTACAGCAGATTTATTCTAGCCTAGATCTACCATCCATCTTATTGGCAATTTATTTCATTGTTGATGTTGTCTCTATTTAAGGTAATAAAATGTTGTATGGACCTGTTTGCATCATTCTTTGTGGTTTGAGTTTAACATATAGGCCAGAAAAATCTCCTAAAATATGCACTAAACGGAACCTGTGACAGATACCTAACAGTGGCATCCGTCAGTCATAATATATTATACATCAACATGATTTATACATTAAATAAATGCCATAATATATCACCTATAGGTGATCGATGGATGCTACTGCTAGGTACCCGTTGCAGGCATCCGTCACTCTTAGGCTATTATGGCATTCATCTATTATATATTTTCGAAAGTTTGTTTGAAGCCCGATTTTTCATTGGTTTAAAATGAATCACGTCATCTGTAAGCCATAACAACCAATCAGATCGCTGCTTGGATTTTTAATACCTGCTTTGGAAATTATAAAGGCTTACCTGATTGGCTGCTGGTATGGATGTAACAACCAGAGTGATGTCACACTGCTGCTGCTGACATCATAATCTGCCTCCCGGTACATTATTCAGAGACCAGACACACATCTAATACATCGCCTGCTGCCACCAGACTCCACATCCAGGAGAGGACGCACAATATTCCTCACAAGACCGTACTCTATCTCCTGCTACAAAGAGAAGCCATCTCTGCTGTGTTTTCCTGGGACATGATCAGAACAACTTCCTACATGTAACATCACAGTCCTTCTACTATACTGGATAAAGGTTATTATATATAGGCAGGTTGTGTATTTTGGTATATTTGCCAACAACCCCGTTTTGTGGTAGACAGTCCAGCAAGCCGGGTTAGGAAAGGTGGTGTTTATGCAAATTTGTGTTTTCAGGCAGAAAGGGGGCGAGTCATCAATGCTTTGCTACTATGGATTTGGGTTGATTGGTAATGATAAATAGTACGGGGGAGGGGTATGAGTGAGATTATAACCTACCTGTTCATCCACTCACTAACGCTCTGTGCAGTAACGGGACGTCTCTGAAATGGAAATGTCTCCAGATTTATTATGGACACAATCCATTATAACGTTTATTTTTATATCCATGTTACAGACAATTCTTTTGGTTATTGATATAAATCAGACTTTCAATGTTAGTGTTTACTGAAAACCACAATGTTATATATATCTCATAATGAGAGCCACTGTAGTTTATATGAGAAGAATGTGTTGTGCTGGTTACTATGGTGATAGCAGCCATCTGGGGGCTTATGTCAGAAGAATGCATTGTGCTGGTTGCTATGCTGATACCAGCCATCTTGTGCCTTATATGAGAAGAATGTGTTGTGCTGGTTGCAATGAAAGACATCTTGGAACTTATGGGAACTTATGGGAGAACCTCATTTAACACAACTGTGTAATGAAAAAACTGGATTTGTTGACCATAGCAACCAATCACAGAGCAGCTTTCATATTTCAAGCGCAGTGGAAAAAAAATAAAAGCTGAGCTTTGATTGGTTGGTATGGGACACAGGTTATGTTTTTCTATTAAACAGTTTTGATAAATGCGGCACAATGTGCTGTGCTGGTTACTATGGTGACGGCAGCCATCTTGTTACAGTCAAAGGCAGTTGGTGTGAGCAGCCTGATACTGTATAGAACTATATAAAGTTTGTTTGTTTGAAGCCCGATTAGGGTATAGCTATTTTTGATTGGACATTGAACAAAATTTGCCTCCTTTTGTGATTTTTGATTGGATTAAAAATCGCTTTTACTGAAAGTTACTTTTACTGAAATTTACTTTTCACTGCCATTCACTTTTCAATTTGCATCAAAGTACACACTTGCCTGATCGTGATTTTTGATTGGTTGAAAAGCTAACCAATAGTGATTTTTTTATTGGTTGTAAAACAAACCCGTAGCGATTTTTGATTGGATTGGACATTTCACAAAGTTTGCCTCCTTTTGCAGATTTTGATTGGTTTAAAAGTCACTTTTACTGAAATTTACTTTTCACTGACCATGGCTCCCAAAAGAAAAACTCCTGAACAAAGAGAAGGTCGACGCTTGGCTCAAAGAATACGTTGAGCAGCAGAGACGCCAGAAATGACCAATGCTCGGCTTGAAGATCAAAGATTGCGACAAGCTACCACAAGAGCTGAAGAAACACCTCAAGCGACTGATCATCGGGTTCAAGCACAAGACGCAAGAAATATTGTTTCTCGACGAACATCTTGGGATTGCATGTACAAAGCTGCTATGCAATACGACCCAACAATTGAATATGATCTGCACGACTTGGTCAATATTGGAAACATGGATACGACCTGTGAACATTGAGAAGCCCAGAAGTGGGAGTCAGAGCCACCTGGCATGTGTCGCTCTGCTGGCAAGGTTCAACTACCCCCACTTACTGCACCACCAGAACCACTCAAGTCACTGATGACTGCGAACACTCCCCAAACCAAGCACTTTCTGGGAAATTTGAGGAGCTACAACTCTTGCTTTCAGATGACTTAGTTTGGTGTGAACGAAATTCGAGAGAGCGGCTTCATGCCCACCTTCAAAATTCAGGGAAAGGTTTGCCATCGACTTGGATCGCTCCTGCCATTGCCCAATGAACCACCAAAGTTTCTGCAGATTTATTTCATGGGCGATGAAAAGCTTCATGTTCAGCAATGACAGAGCAACGTTCCTGGAACTCGGGCCGACATTTTGCTGGAACTGCAGCAGATGCTTCACGAACATCACTGTTATGTTGAGATATTCAAGAGCTCTTTGGAAATGATGACTTCGGATAACTACAAAGTTGTCATCAAGGCTGACCGAAGGCCAACAGGAGAGCATGAGCGGCAAAATGAGGTTTGCCTCACGCACATATACTGATCTGACTTGAGGAGAAGATGCGACCAAATCAGATCGATTCTGTTATTACTGCAGAGATCTCAAATGCACAAGAAGATCAAAAGCTATTCGACATCATCATGAAGAACATGGTCCATGGACCATTTGGAAGACTGAATCCAAGCTCCCCATGCATGTAAGATGACTTCTGTTCAAAGAGATTCCCAAGACAGCTGATCCATGAAACTCAGTTTTATCGCAGAAGAAAAGTGGGAGAAGGCGGGTTCACTGCATTGATGAAGATTGGCAATAGTTATGAGGACATCGAGGTCGACAACAGATGGATTGTACCCTACTCGCCATTTCTTTCCAAGACCTTTCAATCTCATGTCAATGTTGAATATTGCAACTCAGTTAAGGCGATCAATTACATCTGCAAATATGTCAACAAAGGATCGGATCAAGCAGCATTTGGCTTGGAAAGACAAGTAAGAACAACTAATGAAATCAATCGCTAAGAAAGACAAGAAAGAACAATTGATGAAATCGATCGCTTCCAAACTGGACGTTACATCAGTAGAAACTAGGCTGTATGGCGAATTTTGGACTTTCCAATTCACGACCACTGTCCAACGGTAGTTCATCTCAACGTCCACTTGGAAAATGGACAGAGAGTCTACTTCACCGAGGAAACTACTGCACAATAAGTTTTGCAGCCCAAAGACACCACGCTGACAGCATTCTTCAAGCTTTGCCAACAAGATGACTTTCCAACGACACTCCTATACTGCGATGTTCCAAAGTATTATACATGGAATAAATCTACAAGTGTTTTCAAGCGAAGAGTCCAAGGGACACCAGTTGAAGGTCATGTTGGAATCAAGTCAAGTGATGCTCTTGGCAGAGTCTACACAGTGCACCCAAACAACCACGAGTGCTTCTTCCTACTGTTGCTTCTTCACACAGTAGCAGGCCCGACATCGTTTGTTAGCCTCAAGACTGTTGGCGACCATGTTTGTACAACCTATCGGCAAGCATGTCAAGAAAGGGGACTACTTGAGAGTGATTCTCATTGGGACAAGACTTTAGAGGAAGCAGCAACCTGCCAATTACCAGCAAGCTTACAAAACCTATTTGCTGCCATACTCCCGACGTGTGGACCATCCAAGCCACTTGAACTGTGGGAAAAGTACAAAGAGAACCTCTCGGAGGATGTTCTTCTGCAAGCACGACGGCAATACCCAGGACTCCAATTTGACAGCTGTACTACGCAAATGTTCAACATGTCATTGATCTTACTTGAAGAAAAGACCCTCATGATGGTTGGAAAGAGACTTCAGCAACTGGGACTTCCCGCGACGGAAAGGACTAAAGACTTTGACGGGAATTGCTTCGAGTAACAAGCTATGGCATGAGCGCTCTGGAGACTTATCTTGCAACGAATGAACCTCTTTTGGTTGCTGACCAAACGACGGCGTACAATCAGATCTTGGACATGGTTGTGAAAAACACTGGTGGTATTGTCTTCTTGGATGCTCCTGGTGGAACAGGAAAGACGTTTGTCAGAAACCTGTTGTTGGCAAAGATCCGACAAGAATCCAGGATTACTCTGGCTGTTGCTTCCTCAGGCATTGCGGCAACATTGCTTGATGGTGGCAGAACTGCCAATTCAGCATTCAAATTACCGCTCAACTTGACTCGAGACTCCTGTTTGTAACATCAGCAAAGGTACTGGTGTGGCAAATGTCCTGCAAGAATGTTTGATGATTGTCTGGGATAAATGCACGATGGCACACAAGTTGGCGCCTGAAGCTCTGGATCGAACTCTGCAGGACTTACGTGGAAACAATACAGTCATGGGAGGTGTCGTCTTGGTGTTGGCCGGTGATTTCCGTCAGACATTGCCTATTGTTCCAAAGGGAACACAAGCAGACAAATTGAAAGCTTGCTTGAAACAGTCGGTGTTGTGGAGGCATGTGAAGAAGATGAGTCTGACTACCAATATGCGAGTTCATCTGCATGGAGATGCCACAGCTGGTGAGTTTGACAGCAGATTACTCAATCTGGGGAATGGAGATGTTCAAGTTGACAATGGGATGGATCTGATCAGCTTCCATGATGATTTCACAAATTTTCCCAAGTCGGTGGAAGAGCTTACAAACAGTGTCTTTCCCAACATCGCCTACAACTACAGAGATCATGAATGGTTATGTCAACGGGCAATACTGGTTCCAAAGAATGATTTTGTCAACGCCATCAATCAGAAAATTCAAATGACTCTGCCAGGTCAAGAAAAGCTGTACAAGTCCACCGACACAGTTATAGACCCTGATCAGGCGTTGTATTATCCAACTGAATTTCTCAACTCTCTCTCGAGCCGCCTGGCTTACCTGTCCATCGATTGATGCTGAAGGTTGGCTCACCTATCATGCTGTTGAGAAACATTGACACTCCGAAACTTTGCAACGGGATGAGGCTGTGTGTCAAGAAGTTGATGGATCACGTCATCGAGGCCACCATACTAACAGGATGTGCAAAGGGGGAAGTTGTCTTTATTCCTCGCATTCCCCTCGCTTCAAATTATGTTTCTTTCGAGTTCAAGTGGCAACAGTTCCCAGTACGCCTAGCCTTCACAATGACAATTGACAAGGCTCAAGGTCAATCCCTGAAAGTGTCAGGAATACACCTTCAAAGTCCCTGTTTTTCCCATGGGCAACTATATGTTGCTTGCTCCAGAGTCGGCACTGGAAAGAACCTCTACATCTTGGCACCGGATCAAAAGACAAAAAACATTGTTTACAAGAAAGCGTTGGAATAGGAACATGCAGTCCTAAATCAACACTATATAAATCTGTAATTAATATATTGCTTCATTTACTTTATTTTATGCTTCCAATAACATTATTTACACTCTCTAGCAATTAAATTCATATTGAGAGGTAGCAATTAAATTCATACTGAGAGGTATTTAAATAGTGAGCTTTTACTCTGTCTTTACCGTAAGTCAACTTCCCGAGCAACGCCGGGTATAAAAGCTAGTTTAATGTATATGTCAGGAAAAGCTCATGAGGTATACAGTGGCATCCGTCACCCATAGGCTTCAGCGTAAAAAAACAACATATACCTTGCAGTATTACATTTGTTTATGGAATCCTGTTGTATGAAATAGCAAAGTCTACTATGCTATTCCATACTTTATTTTTATCATTATAACAATGTATACCGGCCAAACAGGGGCCAAAAGGACACTCTTTGGGCCTCCGTCAGGCTAATGTTATTTTAAGGACAAATATAACATGTACACTGGGAGCTTTTCTGTAATGTGTTCGTACATATAGTGCGATATGTGCCTGCCATATTTATTCATATTATTTTTTCTCTTACACTTGATACGTAAAACCATATGCAGAGTGCAGAAATTTTGCACATGGGGCTATTCCCTTTCATCCTTGTTCTCAAGATATAGGTGCCTATTACTTCTCCATTTTGTAAAGAGCTGCCATAGAGGTGGAGCCCTCTACTGTACTTCATTTTACCTCCAATTTCATACGGATGTATACAGTTTTTTTCTGTCAGATTCCATATGAATAAGACATAAATAAGTTGTGACTTACTCTATTGGAATCCATATGTATGGAGGTATTCTCCCCTAGAAAAAGTGCTTCTATGGGAGAATATCTCCATATACACGGATTTTGACAGCCTGTACGACAGATGCTGTTTGACTCTGTACTAAAGTCTGTGTGCACTGCTCCATAATAATGTGCATGAGCCCTTAACGTGATTTCATGAAAATGTTCAAAGTATACTATATGTGTGTATTCTCCATATAATTGGGGCATCTAGTAGTTCACGGTGATTAACGCTTTCTTTCAGGCTTTTCAGACACAACTTCAAAATAATTTTATTGTATTGTCACATTTTAAATGTCAAATAGATTAAACTACAAATGTCATTGTCCTTTTTCAGAAACTCAGTGGTCCGTCAACTTAACCCTCATCCACATAAACGGATTACAATCTTTATAACACGGATCCATGGTGTTACCACTATCACAATATTTCCGCATTATAAAAAAAAGTTTCAGCATTCTCCATCGCATAACAGAAAAATCAGATAAAGCCCTCCACTAGAAACACTAAATTATTTTGGACTAATGCTCACTCCATGAAATGGAACCTCACGCAGAACTAAGTGACCTTCAAAATCATGCACAAATACGGTTCTATTTTGTGCATCATGTTATGGGCTAAAATCCACACGCATGTTTTCATAAGCCCTAAAGACTTATTCACACGAATGGGATAATCGGCCGTGTGACGGACGTTTATTTAATGGCCGTCACACTGCATTATAATCAATGTACTTCTATGGGGCTATTCACATTGCCGTTTTTTTAACGGACCGTTGTGAACTATTACGTCCTATTTTTGCCCGTTTTCACAGATATCTCAATAGACTAAAATCTATGAGGGATCTGTGAAATCGGTTCCCGCATGGATGCAAATTGGCCGTTAAAAACGGATTTGACACAGTTTGTGTGAATAAGCCCTAAAGGTCCACTGCATGGAAAATAAAGCAGGGTATAAAAAAAAAATTCGCAAGCTATAATAGAAATAATATTATATCTGATAGGAGTTTCTCTTGGCTATTTCAGGTTGTTTTGAAACTGACTGTATGGTTGTCCAATGGAAAAAAGTCCATGAATTTTAAGCATTCTGATAATTACTAGTTCTACTACTACTACTACTACTACTACTACTACTACTACTACTACTACTACTACTATACCACAAAGAGACAAATAAGAGCCTTTAATGCCAATGTATATAATATAAAAAGTTAAATCTTTATTATACTACTACTACTACTATTAATAATAATAATAATAATAGTAATAATAATAACAATTATAATAACAATAATCACAATTATTACTGGTGATTAAAATATATACAAATATTTTCCCTTTAAGCTTGAAAAGAATATTTATATTCTAATGCAAAATCTGTCAGAGCTGTGGATAATAGTGAGACAAATATTTAAGCCTCTGAACCTTTCATCCACCAAGCAAAGCACTAGTAATGATAAAGTGCATCTGACAAACAGAAAAACATAATGATGATGCACAAGGTTATTCGCAGCCCAGAGAGCTAGTTTAAAACACTAAAGGTGCATTCTACTTTCTATAAAATATATATTTTTCTTGATCATGTTATTTGTAAAAAATATTTTTTTGGGGGCTCCTTTTTTTTTGCTTTGTTTTTGCTCTCTTGCTAAGATATGTATGAACAAATATTTCAACTATTTTTAAAACTTGATAACATGTTCCTCCCAGGTGAATAATGATCTAATAGATTTGATACATGTTACTGCTAATAGATAAAGAAACAAATATGCATCACAGTTTTGCAACAACTTCTACAAAAATACCAGTGTGATTTAAACTTCTATTATGCCACTGAAATGGCATCTGGATGTGAACTTTCTGTATCATGACGGGAAGGGGGATCTGCTCCTGGGAATCCCGCAGGTTGTGGTCCTCAGAGTAGCTTCGAATCAGCAACTGTTGCAGAAATAAGAAGTAGAAAATGTGCCAGCAATGGAGTCAAAGACAAAGCCATAAGTCATGCCAGAAGAGCAAACACCTCAGAGTAACAGGTCAAAGGAGAAGACAAATTCAGGAATCAGAAACATAACGTGGATAGTAGGAAGATAAAAAGAAAGCAAGCTGGAGGAAGAAGACCCGACGCTCTTAGGCAAGGAAAAAAGGAATCCCATTGGTTTAAAAAGCCAAAAGTGAAGTGTTGCATCACCATAGAAACTTGATGCAGCAGAGGTCAGGAGGTGGGGGGGGGGGCGGAATAGAAACCTGTAGCCAGCGTCGGACTGTGATTGCTTGGGCCAACCAGAGATGATTCTGAAGGGCCCACCACCCATCTTTATAGAATATGTACATGTCCATTTTTTATTTTATCATAGTCCTTGCTGCTATCATTGTAGATACAGAATATATCATCAATAAGGTGTAATGGGTTATTTGTGAAACATCCAAGAAAATAAAAAATAGACCCTAGTGGCAAGTGACTGGCTCCAAAGTCAGCTCCAAATGCGAAGAAGAGGCTGGAAAAGGTTTGGAGCACCTCTGTGCGGCCTTAGTTCCCTGGTATTGTAGAAGAGAGATATCTTCTTGGAAAACTACCCTTACTACGTTAGCATCCAGAGATCTCTAATCATCTCCTGCCAATGAGGAAGAAAAAATGTCAGTCTAACAGAACACACCACAATGCCAGAGCATACAAAGTATACATTCTGGTTGAATGTGGTTGAGATTTACAGTATAACACAGATCTCTAAGATTACTGATAGGAAAGTAGAATATATAAAATAGTAAGACTAGGTGGCGTGGCTTGTATAGAGGAGTAGGATGCAGGAGCAATTTACTAAAATTAACCCTCTTATCCATGGCATAAGGCCTCATATTGTCTTTAGGGGTCAGTTCACACTGTGTTTTTTGGTACTGATTTTGATGTGGAAACAGTGCCAGAAAATGCCCCAAATCGCCCTATTGATTTCAATGGGAGGCAGGGTTTTTTTTTCCCCCCAGGCTTCTTTTGACTTATTAGGAAAAAAAAAGTGGCAAGCTCCTTGTAAAGGGAAGTGTTTAATATATCTATATCTATATATGTGTATATGGATATAGATATATATATATTGTCCCATCAGACATACTGTAGGTGTGTATTCACACATATGCTTGTGGCAAAATGCTTAAGACAGTTGGTTTCAGCTTGCTGAAGATTTCCTTTGGTTCCCTTGCCTCTTACACTGCGGGGGAAGCCATAAACAGCGAAAACATCCAGTATTGTATCCCCATTCTCCAGGCCTACCCCCTCCCCCGTTTGCACGTGCATGAACATGTGATGTCATACAGACATGCACAGACAACAGGCATGCTGATCCCTCTCTAACTTCCTGCTCAATAGACACCAACAGACCTCTTCCTACCTAGGACCCCATGCACCACTAAGTATCTCCCTCTCTCTCTCCCCCTCTCCTACCCTTCTCCCCCTCTAATCCTTCTACCACATCTAACCCCTACTTCCCCTGGTAACCATTTTCCTTCCCTGGTCTACAGCTTTCCCCTGATATTTAACCCATCAAAGCAGGCCTGCTGAACTCACTCTACAGGCCCTGGACAGCAACCCTTTTAGCTACAACGCCCTTTGTCCTTTCTCTTTCCCTACAGGCCCTTATTGTTTTAGTTACAGGGATAGTTAGAGCCATGTGGGGGAGGGTCTCATAGACAGTGAGTAAGTCCATTGCACTGTATTGTGTATGTATGTTTAGGTAAGTGGGTCGGTGGTATAGTATAGTCAATAATGCTGTGCCACGTGTATCAGTATACTCAGTACATGTTAAGTTATTATGTGTATTGGGGTTTACTGATACTATACTGTGAATATTTACTGTGTTCTGTGTATTCTGTGTTTTATTATCTAAGTGTGATTTGTATTAATAAATATTGCTTTTATTATACTATTGTGTCATTAAATACTGCGTACACACACACTTAGCGGCAAAGCAGATCATAAGCGTTAGTACAGGGGGAAAGGTGGGAAAGTTAGGCATAACCCTAGTAACCCTAAGATAAAGGAGGTAGTTATAGTGGGTGACACTAGGACAGTCAACCCCAGTGTTATACCAGCCCTATAACACACCTGTTATATCAGCCCTATAACAATTGAAGGTCCGCATCTGACCTTCAATTGAAATCAATAGGAGACAGAAGAAAAGTGTTGCTCATTTTTTAGTTAAACAGTTACTACATAAGTGATTACACATTGTTCTAATTTTTTTTATTTTTTCACAAGTCAGGAAAAATTATAAATTAGATTCTAATTTATAACCTTTCCATGTGCTGGTCACTAGAGGGAGCAATTCCCAAAATTGCAGCATTGGCATGTGGTAAAGCAACCTCATTGCTTTAGGCTGCAAATTTGGAGAATACACACTCGCTCTAGTGTGCTCAAAGAATCCCCCCTCCTTTGTCCTGGCTAGTGCCAGGAGAAAGGAGGGGGTTGAATGGTCAAACCTCCTACACTGTGTGCCGCCATTTTTTGAGCGAATGCACAGTGTAGGAGGATTAGATACAGTATACACGAACATACACAGACATAATTGCCTGCTCCTGCCTCCGCTCCCTCCGCTCCGTCCACTCCCTCCGCTCCTAGTCCTTGCTTCTCAACATATGGACGGAAGCCGCGACCGGAAGTAGTCATCTGTCCGGCCGCGGCTTCCGGTCCACATGAAAATGGCGCCGGATTTCGCTCGGCCCAAGACCTTCCTTTTGGACTGTGTGAGAGCGGTGCATGCGCCATTCCCACACAGACGGCGTACGCTATAGTGAATGGAATGGCTCCTGTTCGCATTCACTATGGGGATGTATGTGCCGTATTCCATCTCTGTATGTGTCGTTAATCAACACATACAGAGATGAAAAAAAAATGGCAGCCCCCATAGAGAAGTAAAAGTTAGAAAAAATAAAAAAGTACAACACAAAAACACAAATAAATAAAATGTATTTTAATAACATACTAAATGCAAAAACATATAAAACATTTTTTGGGGTGACACCTTCCCTTTAAAGCATCTTTTTGGCACGTTTCTTTTTATCAAATTCCGCCCACGTTTTTTGCACAATATTCATTTGACAAAATGGCAAAAAAAATGTGCCAAAAAACGCCACAAAACAAAAAGCAAAGAACAAGCGTAAAAAAAAAAAGCTGGCATTTCAAAATCGGCCTCAAATAATCATTATTTCTGCCTAACAAAAACTCAGTGTAAACTTACCCTTAAAAAGAGCCTATTATGTAACTTTCTCATGGCCAAGAGACTGGCTATTCCAAGGCTATGGAGATCCCCTAGCGGGGCCCATACAAGAATACAATGGGCGAAATTTTTTTTATCAAATAATGTGAAAGAAAGATATGGTGGCTGCTGACCACATCACCTATATAGTTGCATAGTCAGTACAATTGAAAGAGACATATGTCCATTAAATTCAAGCAAGCGATGGGAGAATGGGAAGGGATGGGAGAAATTATAGAACTTTGTTTTACCTCTATTGATCCAGAGGTAGGTTTAATAAAACAAATTAATAAATAAATAAATAAATAAGTAAATATATATATATATAAAAATTACTCATAAGGCATTAACCGATCTTCCCTCAAAATAAAAAATTCCCTCCTGATCTCAAGTGGCAATCCGACTGGATCAACATTCAAACAAGAATTCTATACATTGACGTAGGAGCGGTTATTTTTTCATTCTAAAAAATGGTCTTCGTGTCTTTTAAAGCATCTACTATTCTTGCTGTGACCAGCTCCTGCGGTCGGCTATTCCACAGATTCACAGTTCCCACAGTAAAGAAGGCTTGTCGCCTCTGCAGGTTGTACCATTTTCTGCTGCAGATGGAGGGAGTGTCCCCTTGTCTTTTGATGGGATTTTACATGGAACAGGTTTTCACCATATTTTTTGTATGGGTTATTATACTTCTGCAGGTAAATCATTTCACCCCCCCCCCCCCTTAGTCGTCTCTTTTCAGGGCTAAATAGGTTTAATTATTTTAGTCTTCCTCATAACTAAGATTCTCAATGCCCCTTCTTAGATTAGTTGCTATTCTGTGTATTTCTTCCAAATCCTCTTTTAATACACGACAATATCTTGCTGGCCCCAGAAGCAGCTTATTAACATTGCTGATTAACACTATGCTGTTACTTAGTCTATGCTCTACAAGTACACCCAGATACTTCTGAACAAGTGATTCTCCAAGTTTAGCTCCCCCTAGGACATATGATACATGAAGATTATTAGTACCCAGATTAATAACTTTACATTTATTCACATTAAACTATAATTTGCCAAGTGGATGCCCAAACACTCAGTGTGTTTAAATCGGCCTGTAATTTATGAACATCTTCCATAGACTGAACATTACTACATAGCTTGGTGTCATCTGCAAAAATGGAAACAGTTCTCTTAATTCCATCCTCTATATCATGGTTTCCTGAACTGTGGGTCGCGACCCCCTGGGTGGTCATGTGAAGACCTCCGGGGGGTCGCGAGCCACTGACTGATGTCCCGGTTTCAACTGTATATGTGTCCTCAGGAGCTCCTTGCTCCAGTATTCACTTTGCCACGAGAGGCTCTGAGCAGACAGGCACGATGTAGTGACGTGATCGCAACTGTCTGCGCTGAGCCACACACTGCACAGACGATAGGAGCAGAAGGATCTCCTCCAACCGTCATGGGAACGGGCATAGGTGAGTATATATTTAATTCTATTTATTAGGCACTATTGGGGCTGTGTGGAGGCAGCTATGGGGGCATTATACTTCGTGGGTGCAGCTATGGGAGCATCATCAGGGCTGGTTTTGGCAAAGTGTGGCCCTGGGCAAAATTACAAGTAGGGCGCCAAATTTTAAAATAATGCACCAACAACATAATTACATTCAGTCAATTCGGTAAATGAAAACAAATATAAATTTGCTATAGCTGTAACCGTATTGACCCACAGAATAAAGTTAACATGTCATTTATATCGCACGGTGAATGCCGTAAAAGCAAATCCCCAAAAAATTGGAAGAATTGCTGTTTTCTTTCACATTCCACCCCACAAGGAAATTTATTACAGTTTCCCAGTACATTATATGGTACAATAAATGGTGCCATGAAAATCTACAACTCGTCCTGCAAAAAACAAGCCCCCATATGGCTATATCGCTGGAAAACTAAAAAGTTATGGCTTTTGGAATGTGGGAAGGCAAAAACAAAAGTGAAAATCCTAAAAATGGCTGCGGTGAGAAGGGGTTAATCAGGTCCCCTATTCACAATCACTGGTCTACAAAACACAAACCTCTTCTCTTCCATTACTTTACTCTAGCTGCATAGTATTATTGTAGCAATATATAGTCAGACCACAGATAAAATATGTCACAATAACAGAGAATTAAGAAAAAATAATTTAGACACCAGACCAGACAACTGCTGCAGCCAGGCCATATAGTACTTAAAGGGGTTGTTCTGGCACTGGCAACTAATGACCTATCCACAGGACAACTGGATCCCACACCAATCAGCTGTTACTGCTGCTTCCGGGCACCGGATGTTACGCACTGTAAGCAAAGTTTGGATTCGTATAATTGTGTACCACCTTCACTCCAGGCTGCTATACACCCACTGAGTGCCAGTTTACTGTGTTCTGACGCTGCCCAGCATACACTATGTCATGACACTGAAAGTCAGGAATGCACAGCACGCCGCAGCGCATGCGTATCAGACTTACGCACTCAGAACATAAGATAATGTGACTCAGAGGAGGCTGAGAAGCAGTAAAGAGTCTCTCACATGGAATCAGCAGGAGGCGCTCGTCCGTGCTGATTCTATGGTAAAGACTCGCTATCTGATTGTTACTGATTTTAAGCTACCCGCCCGCTTGCTTTCACGGATGGGCAGCTGAACAACAATGCTGGAGGAGGGCACCCCTTTAGGGATGGGGGCCCTGGGCAATTGCCCAGTTTGCCCCCCCTAATGCCAGCCCTGGGCATTATACTGCATGGGGCAGCTGTGGGGCATTATACTGGGTAGGGGCAGCTATGGGGAGCATTATACTGTGTGGAGGGCAGCTATGGGGACATTTTACTGTGTTGGGGCATCTAGAGGGGCATTAGACTGTGTGGGGGCAGCTATCGGGGCATTATACTGTGTGGTGGCAACTATAGGGTCATTTTACTGTGTGGCAGCAGCTATGGGGACATTATACTGTGTGAGGGGCCCACTGAGTTGGGGCCCCACTCAGATGTGTTTCACCCCCCTGTGCTAAACCCGTAGCTAAGCCTCTGATGGCCACTAATGGACAACCCACCATCAGCAGCCATAGTCGGGCCTCAGTAACGAACAGCAGCCGGATACCTTAAGCCTGCCCCATCCCCTGCCTGCACAATTGCTGTTGTTTTCAATGTTGCAGAGACTTATTTTTCTAATGGAGCTAAGTACCAGCATCTAACTACGAATAATGTTGACATACGTCAGACAAAATGAGGCTAAGTACGGTAGTGGGGTGTCCCAAACAAAAGTCTTGGCCAAAAGCAGGTCCTGGCCTCTGAAAGTTTGGGAACCACTGCTCTATATCATTAATAAATAAGTTGAACAATCTGTTTTCCACAACTTGGCACTCATGGACACAATATGGAAGCTCTCCTGACTTTTCTCATTTAATTAAAAAAAAAAATATTTTAATATTTACTCATGAAAAGGTATGCTAATTATTTCCTCGTATATCGAATACCCTTAGCTTACTCTCACATTTTTCTTCCACCTTTTCCACCTCCTTTTTCCCTTTTCTTTCTCTTTATTTGTTTATTGCTTCCCATTACCACCTATCTTTATTTAGTCTGGCTTAATAATAAAAGACTGTATAAAGTCAGATCATATATTTTTGAATCACAACAACCTTTTTATTTATTTTTTATATACAGTATGCCTTTTAAGACATAATTAAATATATTTTATTGTTTTTCCTAACAAACTGCTATGACCTAAAACGGTAAGAATTTTTCCCCCAATATTACTGCATTGGAGGATTTATTGAAAGGCCACATAATGTATTTATTAAGAGGCCACATAGATCAGTAAAAACATTTTGCATGTCTTTTTATTAACGATCAGATGGTCTGTTGAAATTATTATAATAAAGAAAACAATGTATTAGCAGTGACTGAACAAAACCGAGTTTATCAAACCTACTTTTCAATTATTGCGTCAAAGCCTCCTGCTGAGGGGTTTTCAAGCGCAAAATTGACATAAAATTAACTATTTTCAAACAAAATTGAATCAACAGTGTGAAAAAATGCAATGAGTACCGAATGGTTTATGCTTTTTAATGACCTGTAAGAAGCAGATTTGAATGCAAATTGTCACTAGGTACCTGCCTTTAGCTGTACATTTATCATTATGCATATGATATTCGTCATTACTCCTGATGTTGGAACATTTATAGGAGAAATATTCATATAACGAACAGCAGTAGTAAATTATATAAATATTTTTCGCATGATTTTCCTAAACTTATAACTTGGACCATTTGTAATCACGCACCCAATACATCTCTAAATTTGATAATAGAGGGATATGAGCATAATAATAATGACATTTCAAAAATGACAGAGAGAAGAAAGTCTAGGAATAATACTGTTGAGGACTCAATACAACACCCGAATTTATGACCTGTATGGACATACTTTTTTTTTTGTAATTAGTACTTTTTTTCTTTTACTACAGTAAAAAAAACTAAAAAGAGAATTTTTTTTTTATAACTCATGACTATACCACTCACCCCTAAATACCCACCACCAAATCAGCATAACTGCCCTCTAAATATTTTGCCAAGTTATCAACATACTCTCACACAAATCCTCAAGCCTATTAGTTTTACTTTTATAATTGTATACTTTGTGTTCCTCTCAGCAATAATTTGTGACAGCATTTAAACCCTTTCTTTTAAGTTTGCTTTAAAGGGGTTGTCGTGGCACAGACAACTGATGACCTATCCACAGGATAGGTCATCAGTATATGATAGGTGGGAATCCAACACCCGGAACCCACAATGATCAGCTGCTCCGGCTGCCTACGGGCACCGGATGTTATACAGGGTATGCAGTATTCGGAGCCGGAAGCGGATGGCTCTGTACACTGCATAGTGGCCGTGCTGCAGAACAGCATCTCATGCTCGTAATCACTTGAATAGGAGCAGAGCTGAAGTACTGCAACTGCCGCTATTCTGTAACCGGGGCCATCTGCTTCCGGTATGGACATCCGGTGCCTGGAGGCAGCCAGAGCAGCTGATCGGTGCGGGGTCTGGGTGTCGTCTCCCACCAATCATATACTGATGACCAATCCTGTGGATAGGTCATAAGTTGTCCGTGCCTGGACAAACACTTTAAAAATCAAGTGCAAATTTTTTTTTTTCAAAAATCACACTTATTAAAAAAATGAAACCTGGAAGCATATTCCCTTGGCAGCAAATTATAGGATTTTAAATGCCCATTTACCCTACAAATAAGTGGTGAATTTGAGTAATATTGTACTTAACCCAAAAACCAAAATCTATATGTGATTCAAAGCACAGAGAATAATGATTACCCCAAAGTGATATTACATGCAACCAACCCCCCCCCCCCCCACCCGTCATTGAAGCTGACCTGCATATAAGCAAACAATTGGAAACTAAAAACCCATATCCTTAAACTTAACTGAAAATAAACTCAGTTTCATACATACAGTCTTGCCATGCCAAATTAAATTATTATCCAATGATTCCAAAGCTTTAAATACATTCTGTGGAATCCATACAGACGCGTTTACTTTAGGCAAGATCACCATCATCACCAAGGTAAATTTTAGAATATCTAGTTAGCAAGAGCTTATTCCCGGATTTAAACTTCTCTCTAATATGAGATATTAATGGTTTTATATTAAGATCTATATAGTCTTGTGAATATCCTTATACCTAGATAAGTAAAACAGTTCACTAACTCCAATCCATACCTTTGAGAAATGTGACCCTCCATAGTTGGATCTAACAATATAATACTGTATTTCATTCAATTAATGCTGTGTCCAGAAAGGGCTCCAAATTGTTTATTTTGAATATCACTTAGAAAAAGAATGTTGCCCTCATATAACAAAATCGCATCCTCCTCATTTCCAAAAGAAAAGCCTCTTATGCAACCCGCCAATTTGATTTGAATCACCAGGGGTTCCAACATTATTGCAGATAAAAGTGGGGACTGGGGGCACCCCTGCCTAGTGACACACTATGAATTAAACAGTGCTGAAGTCTTTGCCCCCTATCCCTCGGATGCCTGTAAAGTAGCCTAATTCAATTTATGTCCCAAAAGCAGTCACAGTCACAAGTATGTGGTACCACTCAACTTAGCAGGCCACAAGAGTCTGTATTTTACATATGGCACGCATTTGAATGGTGTCCAGAATATGTGTTTGGTCTACTATTGCACCCACTGAAGCACATTTCTATGAGCCATCTCATAGATGCTCCTTATTAAAGGTGTCTATTTGACAACAGATTTCCTTAAAGAAAGTGAAAACGGTGTTTAATGTGTTTGTTGAAATAGATTTCCTTCCTTATCAGCATCTTTCACAAGAACAGTATAAGAAATAATAATAATAATAATAATAATAATGTATTTTAGTCAGTTTTATATTTATTATTACAATATAATTAGATATAGTATAAAACATGTAAACCCAAGCAAATTGCTGCTAAGATTCCTGAAATGAGTGCTGATGTGCAGCATCGCTTGTGAAGCAGCAGACATTACAATGTGCAGCTTTCTTAGCCTTCCAGTAATAATTACTTACTGTAAATGCTCTTATGAATCATGGGTTTTTTATATAAATGACTTACCTTAAGCCAAAATTGTATCTTAGCTATCGCCATTTCCTGGTTGTTAGTGTTCCTATCTATAAATCATTACCCAAACTGTAAATGTAACTGAATAAAGCATACTAAGGTAGTGCATTTTTATGTTCTTTTATATGGTAAAATCATTTTGAATCAGATTTCTTAGATGAACACAAGGTTTTGACAACTGGTCTCTATAAAGGAATGCACTAACTTAGCAGGCTCCGCTAAATTATACTGCATTTGCCTAAATCTGTAACAAAATACATAACCTTTAGAGGGATTTGTCACCTTTACATATGTATGACCGGTAATTTCCTTACCTTTTTACGTGTTTTTATAAATGCTCTAATAACCAACCTTTGAAATGTTTTTATATTAACCTGCAGCACTAATGCTAACAAAAATATACTAATGTTGTAAAGCAGACCATTCACAGATTAGTTTGCCATGAACAGAATAAAGGAACACTTTATGATAATTGCTACTTATTTCAGTAATTATTAACATGGGCGAACCCTTGAAAATGTTTTCTACTTCCTGGAAACACCTATACACATTCTTACCTTTGGGTGGCTTGTTGTAGGTAAAATATGTTTTAATTTTATATTATGTCTGACATTTGTTGCCTGCTTTGCCTGCCCCATTCTAAGCGTCTTTCAATAGGTTGAAATCAGTTTGAAACTTTGAAAGTCTACTGTAAAAGTGATAGGTCTTGCTTTTGCCTTCTATGGAACCACTGACCATGTTCCCAGGGGGACCCCAGGGATCTACGGTTGTAATCAATTGACTATTTAGTTTTCTCAGATATATGTAAGTTAGCATGCATACTTGTTTATGAAGGTATCAATAAATCAATCAAAAATTTACAATGTCATACGTTACTTACGTTTATTTTTTTTATATAACTGTTCCATTTATGAAAATAATTTCCAACATTAATGTGCAGTAATCAAAATTGTTTAGATACTTGTCCTGGTACCTGGGGCAACCTAAAGTCTCCCCTACCACGTAAGAAGATACCAGTATTATAAATGCCACTGATTTTGCATTGGGGCCCTGAGCTTCAAGTTACGCTTCTGTTCCCGAGGTATGACTGACTTGTAGACTACTCTGACCTAACACAGAAGCTTGTTTCACAAGAGATCAGTTGGGCTTCCCAGTTCTTCAGTTGGTACTCTGGCTCCCTATTTCTTCACCACGTAGATTTTGGATGGCATTGAAATGTGGTTCGAGTCATTATCCTGCTGCATGATGAAATTTGCACCAATCTAGTTCCGATTACTGAAAATATCTTGACGTTAAATAGCAGAGATTAAGGCTATGTTCAGACAGAGTCTTTTGATTAGTTTTTTTATTTCAATGGGAGGCGGTTTTCTTCCCGCGAGCGGTAAAACCGCCTCACGGGAGAAAGAAGGGCCATGCCCTATCTTCGGGCGTTTAAGCCTCTGACCTCCCATTGACTTCAATGAAAGGCAGAGAAAGCGTATTTCGCGGCGTTTTATGGCCGCAGCACTCAATGGCCGCGGGCGAAAAACGCAGCGAAAATCGGAGTGCAGGGAGAGGAAAATCTGCCTCAAACTTCCAAATGGAATTTTGAGGCAGAAATTCCGCCTGCAAAAAACTCTGTGTGAACATAGCCTGACAATGCAACATTTTTGCATTTTTTGTAATGCCACTACCTTGCTAGCACCTAGGCAGCCACACATGTCCACTGCAGTGCGTGACAAAAGTCATCATGCACTCTTCAGCATCTTTTTATCTGCGCCACATCTCACATATGTTCTATTTTAAGCATCTGAATCTTAAATTCATCTATTCGTCTTCTATGCAATGTTTTGTGGGATATGTTTTGAACACTTGCCTTTTATTTCTTTTTCCCAGCTTCAAATATGGCTTTTTCTTTGCAACTCTGTGTGTAAGGCCAGTATGCTGGAGTTGTCTTTTTACTTTTGTTGATGACACTGGTAGGTGACATGTGATATTATGGAAATTAATAACTTAGGAATATTTTATTCATAAAGTAATTTTTTTGCCGTTTTTCTTTTTTTGGCAAAAATTGTTGAGTTAATCCCAAAAAGAAGAACCGTATAAAGGAAAGGCACCTAAGTACTGTATGGGGCACCTATGAACCATAAAGAGGCCTAACTACTATATGGTGGACCTAACTACTTTATGGGGCCTAGCTACTGTATGGGGGACCTAACTACTATATCATTATAGCAGTTGAAGCTCTTTTTTTCTCATTTAGCTCCAAATCCCATGCAGAGTCATGGTTAAATGACAAAATTCTGAATGTCTATAGAAGAATAAGCTCTGCCCTCTTGGCTAAGCTCTGCCCCGAAGTCATCTGCTAGCTGAAAATAGAAGAGATCAGGAGGAATTTAAAACCTATATTCTCTGCAAAATACTGAGATCTGCACAGGATGTTAGACGTAAATATCAAAAGGTGTTAGAAAAGACACTTTAAGGACAGAAAACAGAAGGTTGTCACAGTACATTTTTAGATTTGGTCCAAATTACCAGTGGGTTGAGCTCAGTTTTTATTTTAATCTAACTACAGATGATGATCATAATAATATTAATAATAATAGTAATAATAGTAATGCAGAATAACAAAAAAACATTTGTCATCTCTATAACAATCTGTGTTTTGGAAGGCTTCTACCTGCAGAAAGTAAAAGCTACTGATACATCTGATAGGCATTAGAGTTTGTATAATGACATCCACTCTTATTTCACATATCAAAGAGATTGGGCACAAAATTATATCATGTAAATGTAAGTAGATTTTCTGAAAAAAATAACCCTTAAATATCCTATAACCTACCTTTACTTACATTTAGAGGGGTAAATATGACATGTCTTTTATATTAAACTTGTAGTACTGATCGCCTCGTATGGGTTATAGGGACCTTTTATTTCCAGGTGCGGAGTCCAGGTGGAACCACAATCCTCCTTACAGTTATGCTATGGCTTACAGTTTTCAGATCGACCTGCCTGTATTAGATACCGGACTCTATGTACAGTATGTCTATTTATCTATGCATGTGCTTGTATTCTTTCATTTATGTGTGTGGTAACCTAATGAAAAAATGTCGACATGTCGAAAATTGTTCAAAATGCCATAAAAATAAAATGTAGGATGGTAAGATTTCTGAAAACTAAACTGAAAGAAAATACACAGAAAAGTAAAATGTCTTGACAAAATTGGTTTTAGATTTGATAGTTTTGTTTTGTGGGATCTTATAATGTTTGACTATAATCTTATTATAATGATACAAATGTTCATTTTCCAAGGCCATTATATCATGAGGGATATTTTCTTGCCTAATGAATATTTAATTGAAGCATACACTATACATGAAAAAATATATTTAAAACCAGTATCTGTCAGTGTCTGTCAGAAAATCTCCAATGTAAAATATCAGAAGAATAATGTTACCGTAACGATAATTGGAACATATTTAAACAGAGAATATATTAATAGAGTATGATAATAAGGACATAGCTTTATATCAAGAAAGACAGTTAACCATAACATAATCCCTTGTTTAACCCTTAAATAATAGATTTAAGAATTGCTTTGTTATTAGAGAATTTAGGAACCATAATTGTACTGCTATTTGTAGACAGATTTAATATCTTTAGACCAGTGGTTCCCAAACTTTCTGAGGCTGGGACCCACTTTTGGCCGAGACTTTTGTTTGGGACCCCCCACTACAGTACTTAGCCCCCATTTTGTCTGATGTATGTCAACATCATTCATAGTTAGATGCCAGTACTTAGCTCCATTCGAAAAATAAGTCCCTGCAACATCGAAAATTGTGCAGGCGGGGGATGGGGCGGGCTCAAGGTATACTGCTGCTGTGCGTCGCTGAAGCCCGACTACGGCTACTGATGGTGGGTCATGTGACCCAACTCATCCATTAGTGGCCAACAGAGGCTAGTGGTTTAGATCAGGGGGATGAAACACATCTGAGTGCGCCCCATCCCAGTGGGCCTCCCACACTGTATAATGACCCCTTAGTGGTCCCCACACAGTAAAATGCCCCTATAGCTGCCCCACACATTTTAATGCCCCTATAGTTCCTCCCCACATAGTACAATGCCCCCATAGCCGACCCTACACAGTATAATGACCCCTTAGTGCCCCCATACAGTGTAATGCCCCTATAGCTGCACCCACAATGTATAATGCCCCTATAGCTGCCCACAAACAGTATAATGCACCTATAGTTGCTCTCCCCACAGTATAATGCCCCCATAGCTGTTCCCACACAGTAAAATGTCCCCATAGCTGCTCCTACACAGTATAATTACCCCTTAGTGCCCCGCACAGTATAATGCCCCTATAGCTTCTCCACACAGTATAATATCCCAATAACTGCCACCTCACAGTATAATGCCCCGCAGCTGCCCCCCACAATATAATGGCCCAAATAGCTGCCACCCACTATATCCTGCTCCCGACCTAGTTTATGTATGTACTCCCACATAGCCCCCATAGAGGTACTGCCACACAGCCCCCCTCGTAAGTACTCCCACACAGGCCCCCTCATAGGTACTGCCAAACAGCCCCCCTCATAGGTACTGCCACACAGCCCCCTCTTAGGTAAGGCCACCCTGCCCCCCAGATAGTGCCACACAGCCCCCTCAGGTAGTGCCACACAGCCCCCCTCCCTGGTAGTGCCACATAGCCCATCCCTGGTAGTGCCACACAGACCCCCTCCCAGGTAGTGCCACATAGCCCCCCTCCCATGTAGTGCCACACAGCCCCCCTTCCTGATAGTGCCACACAGCCACTCTCCATGTAGATAGCACCTTTGGGGCTTCCTCTAGTAGTGGAATCCTCAGCCAGAAAATTGACGATTCTCTGGCCAGAGATTTGGCTTTAGGAGGAGCCCCTGACATCACTGTTCATATATGAACAATGATGTCAGGGACTCCCTCCAGAAGCAGAATCCCCGGCCAGAGCATCGGCAATGACGTCAGAGGCTTCTCCAGGAGAGGAAGTCCCCAGCCAAAGGATCGGCAATGCTCTGGCTGGGGATTCCACTCCAAGAGGGAGCCCCAAAGGTGCTACCAACAGGGAGGGGGGCTATGTGGCTCTACCAGGGAGGGTGATTCTGCTACTAGACAGGGGCTCCCTCTAGTAGCAGAATGCCCGGCAAGAGCGTCGGAAATGTTCTGGCCGTGAATTCCACTCCTGGAGAAGCCATGATAGCAGCGTCAGCACCTGGTGGCCAAGTGGGCCCCCCAAGGGTAGTGGTCCTTGGCACTTGCCCGAGTTTGCTGGGTGCTGATGCTGGCCCTGGGTGTAGGAGATCTTTTGGCTCCTCCGGACTGTGCAGCATGTGACTCAGAGCAGGCAGGCACAATGATGTCACTACATCGTGCCTGTCTGCTCTGGCCGCTCACAGCTCAGTGCTCTTGGCAAAGTGAATGCTGGAGTAAGGAGTCGTCAGCAGATACAGTTGAAACCAGGACAACAGTCAGTGGCTTGCAAACCCTCCAGAGGTCTTCACACGACCCCCCAGGGTCATGACGCACAGTTTGGGAAACAATGCTTTAGGGCCTGTTCACATTACCGTTGCCCTTCCGTTGAGGGTTTCTGTCACAGGTTTCCGTCTGGTTAGCCCCTCAATAGAAAGGCAAACGGAAACCTAAGCTAACCACGGGAACCTAGCTAATGGTTTCTGTCTGTCACCGTTGAGACAGGGTCCCGTTGTTCTTGATGGAACCAATAGCGCAGCAAAGTAGAGGTGAAATTGACAATTTTTTTTTTTAGAAAATCCATTTTGTTAAACTGCTGTTTGGACACACAGTAGGCCTCAGAAAGGCAGGAGCGCTATTTTGCATGCAGATTTTGCAGGATTGGTTTTTAGGCGCCATGTCGCATTTGCAGATCCCCTGAGGTCCAAGTACAGTAGAAACCCCTCAGAAGGCTGTGTAAAGGCTTGTTTTTTTTTTGCGCTAAACCCCTGGTGGCATGTAGCCAGGGGGTTAATGGCATATTTTTTCCAGGTCAGCTCGAGCAAATAATTATGGAATCATCTTATATTTTGCATTCCTAACACAAAAATGGCGCAAGAATAAAATGCAAATTTGTCTGCAGTTAAAAGCGAGTGCTTACAGTCCTCAACCAGATGTTGGGCTTGGATAATTAAAGTAAACATGGCCCCAACAAGGGAGTAGTCAACTCAAACAATAGAAAAAATTACAAAATTCCTTCGGGATGGGAAAAATTCAACACAGAGTTGGGCAAAAGATATTGGTTCTTTCCAATCAGATGTGTTTAAAATTTGGTGCAAGTATAATTAAAATGAGAAGATTATTAAAGGTAGACCAAGGAAGAATTCAAAGCGTAATTATAGAAAACTAAAAGCAATATACCATAAAAATAGAAAATGCACAAAAAAGCAAATGAATAACAAATGGGTGGAAAGATGAGTTAATGTTTGTGACAGAACTGTAAGAAATCAACTGAATAACGTGATTTCAGTATTGAAAAGCCAAATGAAAACCACCTAAAAACACCTAAACAGAAGAAAACAAGGTTACAGTGGACTAGAGAAAAGCAATCTTGGATGAAAGTAATATTTAGTGATGAATCACCAATCTGCATTGGCCAAGAAGATGATGCTGGAACTTTTGTCTGATGTCATTCTAATGAACATATAAATATAACTGCCTCAGGAAACAATCATATTTTCCAATAATTTATAATATGTGGTAACGTGTCAGAAAAAGGAACAAGGGAGATGGCAACCATTACCTCAACAGTCAATGCCCAGGTAAACATAGAGTGTTTGCACTCTTTTCTCATTCCATCAATTGAAAATTTATGGTGGGATTAAAAAAAAAATGGTCCATTACAATACTTCATCCTGCAAAGCTGATCTGTCAGCAGCACTTTGAGAAAGTTGGAACCAGCTTGATGTAGAATATAGTTTATCACTAGTGAAGTTCATGCCTTAAAGAATTCAGGCCATCATGAAAGCCCGAAGAGGAGCAACAATAACTAATTGAGATTTTGTTTTTGTTGATGATTCCATATTTTTTTTTCCCTCAGTATTGAGGGATTCCATAATTTTTTCTCTATTCGATCTGGAATAACGCTCCAGATACATCAGCGGTGGGAAGAGGTGAGTAAATACAGTCTTTCTCCACCGTTTCCCATATCAGTGCTGTTGTTTTGGGAGCTGTGGGAAGAGAAATGTTTCAGAGGCCAATGCAACTGATGTCCACCGGACATGAAAGGAAATCTTGTCGACTGATTGTTGCCCTTTTTACAATGATTGGGAACAAGCGCTCTGTGAATGCTCATTAGCCAGATAATTGGCCCGTGTAAAAGGGCCCTAACAGACTCCGACCGAAGACAGGTATCTTTGGAAAAACTTCTGTGTTGGATTGTCATTGTCGACTGCAGTCTTGTAAAGTCGTTCACGCCAAATGATAGAGTTTCATCCCATCAATAAAAGCCCAGACTAGGCCACAGGACAAGGCAGATATCGATTGGCGATTTGTTGTTCTAAATTACAGTATGTCATTGTTATCCAGAACAACCTTCGCAGACCAACCATAAATGATAAGTGGTTCACACAACGGTCGTCTGTAATGTGTGGCCAGTGTAAAAACTGTTATATTTTAGGAATATTTTTTTTATATATAGATTGTGACATGGAAAAAATATAATAAAAAAAACATTACCAACACTTAAAGGAGCATTTGTACACTGGTGTTTCAGTGGGGGCTGTGTGTAGAAGTACTTACCGATCCATTCATCTAGTCGTTTTCGGGTCCAGCGCCACTCAGGTGATCTTCCCTCTGAACTCTCTGGAGTCGCTGTGCTTTTGAGAAAACCGGCACTCAGGCTCTCAATGCATTCCTATGGAGCCTCGTTCTGGCTCCCATAGTAATGCATTGAGAGCCTAAGTGCCGGTTTTCTCAAAAGTACAGTGACTCCAGACAGTTCAGAGGGAAGATCATGTGAGCGGGGTTAATTATATCCATTTTATGACTATTAGGCTGGGTTCACACGACCTATTTTCAGACGTAATGGAGGCGTTTTACGCCTCGAATTACGTCTGAAAAAACAGCTCCAATACGTTGGCAAACATCTGCCCATTACTTTCAATGGGCTTTACGATGTACTGTGCCGACGACCTGTCATTTTACGCGTCGCTGTCAAAAGACGGCGCGTAAAATTACAGCCTCGTCAAAAGAAGTGCAGGACACTTCTTGGGATGCTTTTGGAGCCGTTTTCTCATAGACTCCAATGAAAACAGCTCCAAAAACGGCTGTAAAAAATGCAGCGAAAACGCAGCGAAAAACGCGACTTGCTCAAAAACATCTGGGGCTGTTTTCCCTTGAGGGTATGTTCACACGGCCAAATTTCAGACGTATACGAGGCGTATTATGCCTCGTTTTACGTCTGAAAATACGGCTCCAATACGTCGGCAAACATCTGCCCATTCATTTGAATGGGTTTGCCGACGTACTGTGCAGACGACCTGTTATTTACGCGTCGTCGTTTGACAGCTGTCAAACGACGACGCGTAAAAATACAGCCTCGTCAAAAGAAGTGCAGGACACTTCTTTGGACGTTTTTGGAGCTGTTTTCTCATAGACTCCAATGAAAACAGCTCCAAAAACGGACGTAAAAAACGCTGCGAAAACGGCGCGAAAAACGCCGCGAAAAATGCGAGTTGGTAAAAAAACGTCTGAAAAGCAGGGTCTGTTTTCCCTTGAAAACAGCTCTGGATTTTCAGACGTTTTTGTTGACTACGTGTGAACATACCCTGAAGGAGAAAACAGCTCCTGAATTTCAGACGTAATTGCTCGTACTCACGTTTTGCGGGGCGTCCATTACGGACGTAATTTGGAGCTGTTCTTCATTGGATTCAATGAAAAACGGCTCCAATTACGTCCCAAGAAGTGTCCTGCACTTCTTTAACGAGGCTGTTATTTTACGCGCCGTCTTTTGACAGCGACGCGTAAAATTACAGGTCGTCGGCACAGTACATCGGCAAACCCATTGAAATGAATGGGCAGATGTTTGCCGACGTATTTGAGCCATGTTTTCAGGCGTAATTCGAGGCGTAAAACGCCTCCATTACGCCTGAAAATAGGTCGTGTGAACCCAGCCTAACTGTTTTTACCAACTATCACAATTCTATGGGTCAGTAATACATTTTCCTTTGTGAGACGCTGTCATTATGTTATTGTATCTACTTCTCTATCGATCTATAAACAACAGAGAGATATTGGTGAATGTACGTAGAGCAACCTTTTAATTATCCAATAAAGCTGTGTGTAGAGTAGCAGGATTTATTTAGCAGGTTTTTAATTAGGTTTTTCCAATGAGGATGCAGGCAGCTGAGGGCTTCTGTTTATGACCATATGTAGGTCCCTTGTATTACAGCAACTGATTTTCTAAGAATAAGGAATAATCCCTCTTAACTGTCGAGCTGTTCAGTGAAGCTACATTTGTTGCAGTAGGAGGTAAGAAAGATGAGGAGCTTTGGTTTGTTTATGTCTAGACCTATTGCATGTGTACATACTCATCTGAAGCCAAAACTGCACAAAAAACTGCATCAAGGATGGATTCACAAACAGTGTTTTGCTGCATTTTGCTAAATTTTTTGGTGGCGTTTTTCTATGCATTTTTGTGGTGCGTTTTTTTTTTGGGTGCAGCCAAATGCAGTTTTTGTTGTGGATTTTAGCTCAGTTTTTTTTAAGCAAAGCACAGAAGTGGACACAAAAAGGATATATATCAGTGAAATCTTTATACTGTTCCTTCTTTTTGGATCCACTTCTGACCTTGGCTCAGAAGACTGAGCCAAAAACTGCATGAAAACAGTATGTGTGGATGTGGTCTTAAAGTCTATAGTCAAATATTAATAGCACTACATATACAGTGATTTTGCTTTGGCGTTTTTAAGACAATTTTGTGGTCAGTGCCGTTTTTTCCAAACGCAGCATGCTCTGGGTATGTCGGTTTTTCAGACATTTTTCCCATAGGCTTCTCTATAGGACTTCAAAAACGCCAGAAAAAAAGCATGCACAAAATGACACCAAATAAAAAACGCCACTAAAACCGCCTTAATACACGCATGTTACATTTTAATAACGCTTGCGTTTTTAGGCCAGGATCACACATACATAGTTTTAATGCAGTTTTTGGTGCACTCTTTGGCTCAGTTTTTTTTAGCCAAACCTAGGAGCGGAAAATGGGCGTAACTAGGAAAGACTGGGCCCCATAGCAAACATTTGACTGGGCCTCTCCTTCCCCTGGGTGCCACACAACCCTCCTTGTAGATAGTGCCTCCCTGTAGATTCCGCCACACAGCGCCACCCTGTATATAGCACAATACAGCACCCCTGTAGATAGCGCCATACCGCCCCCTCCCTGTATATAGTGCCATGCAGCCCCCCCTGTAGATAGCGTCATATATCCCCCTCCCTGTATATAGCACCGTACAGCCCCCCTGTAGATAGCGTTATACAGCCCCACAGTAGGTAGCACCATACAGCCCCCTCCCTGTATATAGTGCCATACAGCACCCCTGTATATAGAACCATACAGCCCCCTGTATATAGCGCCATACAGCCCCCTGTATAAAGCACCATACAGCCCCCCCTGTATATAGCACCATACAGCCCCCTGTATAGAGCACCATACAGCACCCCAGTATATAGCACCATACAGCCCCCTGTAAAGAGCACCATACAGCCCCCCTGTATATAGCGCCATACAGCCCCCTGTATATAGTGCCATACAGTCCCACTGTATATAGCACCATGCAGCCCCCCTGTATATAGCCCCATACAGTCCCCCTGTATATAGCACCATGCAGCCCCCCTGTATATAGCCCCATACAGCCCCCCTGTATGTAGCACCATACAGCCCCCATGTAGATAACACCATACAACCCCCCTGTATATAGCACCATACAGCGCCACCCCTGTAGATAACGCCGTACAGCCCCGACCCCCCCCCCCCCAAAAAAAATGGCCTGTAGCCTGTGGTTTGTCCCACAAAAGACATGTATCTCCTATCCACAGGATAGGGGGATACATGTGTGATCGCTGGGATGCCCAGAGATAAAGAGAACGGGGGGACCGAAAGTCCCCCAAAGTTCTCCATGAGAAACTTCGGACTACTGGGATCTGTGTCTGGCAGCTCAATAAAAATTAAAGGAGCGCTGGTCACGTATGCGCACCTACCCGACAGGCGCTCCATTCATTTCTACAAAGCTGCGGACACAGACCCCGGAAGTCCGAGGCTTCTCATGGAGAACTTTGGGGGACTTTC
This sequence comes from Rhinoderma darwinii, assembly GCF_050947455.1. Lineage (NCBI taxonomy): Eukaryota > Metazoa > Chordata > Amphibia > Anura > Rhinodermatidae > Rhinoderma > Rhinoderma darwinii. Next base: position 83,298,108 of record NC_134689.1, read on the forward strand.
AGTCCCCCGTTCTCCTTATAGCTGAGGGTCCTAGCGATCACATATGCATCCATAGCTTCCAACCATCCCGGATCCGGCGGGACAATCCCGGTTTCTCAACTCTCTCCCGCCGTCCCGGGCGGTCTGAAAAATTCCCCGCTGGGCGTTGCAGCTGTATCAAAACAGCTGATCGCTGCTAACAGGCGCCCTGCATGCCGGGCGACTGCAGCAGCGATTAGTGATCAGCGTCAGGAGGCAGGGAGTCTTGCAGCGGCATTCTGACTGCCTTCTCCTAATGGTGAGTGACGTGTAGGCAGAGCGGAGAGTGGAAGCCGTAGCCTACCTCTACTACTCTCCGCTCTGGCAGCATTGTGGCACAAAGTATAAGGGGGAGGCACTATGTGTGTGGCACTATGTATGTTGTGTGGCACTATGTACAAGGGAGGAGGGGAGTTGTGTGGCACAAAGTATAAGGGGGAGGGGGGTTGTGTGGCACAAAACAAAAAAAATAAAGTTATCAATATGAATAATAAAAAACTTCTCACCTCCAGCGACTTCTGTCTTCCCTGCGCTACAATAGAAACTAGACATCAATGAAAAATAATTCCCCTTCATGTAACTCTGCTACTTGTCAGCTGAAAAGTCCTGACAGCCACAGGGAAAAATGTTTCCCCATCATGTCTGATTCACAGGTGTTTCTTTGAGGTTCTCCGCCATGGGGAAACATTTTTCCCTCTGGTGGATGATTTTTCCCATGACCGGTAGCAGAGTTACACAACTGAAAAAAAAATTCCCCATCATGTAACTCTGCTACCTGTCAATTGAAAAGTCATCCACCACAGAGTCTCCCTCTTGACTTTCATTGTTCTCTGCCTTATGGTTTGTCCTGCAGCTGCTGCCGTGATGAGCAAATGTTATACCCAAGTTAGGAAAAGTAACACAAAGACGACATAACCGGATCCATAATATCTGTGATATCCAGACAGTCCAGAGATCCGCAGTGAGAATGCGCGCATGTTATTTGCAGAAGGAACTGGCCGTGATTTGATGTGTTTATGTGGGATAGTGGGCGTGGTTAGGGGGCATGGCTTAAAATCTCCCACTTTTCCGAATTCAAAAGTTGGGAGGTATGATGTGTCCCCTATCCTGTGGATAGGGGATACATGTGTTTTGTAGAAAGAACCCCTTTAAATAGCATTTAAAAAGTCCTGTGTTTCTTTAATGTAACAAGCATTTTTTGTGGCGTTTTTACATGCATATTTAACGTTATTTTTTAGTTAATATTATTTTGTATACTCTTTTTCCAAGCATTTTACTATAGAGAAGCCTATAAAGGAAAATGCAAAAAAAATAAAAATGCCATACGTAGAGAATGCTGTGTTTTGATGTAAAACTTCACCTGCCTACAAAAACAGCAAAAAGCAAAATGCTGTGAATGTAAGAATTCACCATAGATTTAAAGCTAACATTTGAATGCAAAATTTTTTGGGGAAAAAAAAGGAAACAAAAAATACTGCGAAAAAAGACACAGAAAATGCTTCAAAAAGCTGTGTGTGAATCTGTCATAAGGCTGGATTCACGCATAGCCGTCCCCCATGTTTTCGGTCACTGTCTTTGTACTTTTTTTTGTTTGGAAACGCTGCAAATTTTTAAGTGTATAGAAACATTTTGTAAAGTCGACATACATAGCATTTTTGTTGAGTTTCTGTGAACTGTGGTAAAATAATTATGTTTTTTCTAAAAAAAAAACAAACCATCAGTTTCTTTACAGGACTTAAAACAAAAAAATGCATGTACACCAACAACAAAAAATGCATGTAAAAATAGTTTGAAACACTTGAAAGGCATGGCATTTACTTTTTTACATAGTAACATAGTTTGTAAGGCCAAAAAGTAATCTTATAAATCCCTGTATCAACAACCCATCTCCAATAATCTAGAAATCATAATTTGTAATATTAGGCATCTAGACTCTATGTTTCCTCTAAGTCTTGGCAGCTCCTGAGCGGGGCAGTTAGGGAGCAGGTCAAGTCTCCATCAATGGTGGGCGATCTGATGACCAAAAGTAATACCCCCAGTAAACGCTAATATGTCATACTACATAATAGTCAAGGATAGTAAAACAAATCCCAAAAAATTCTTCAAGCATATAAATGCTAAAAAGCCAAGGTCTGAACATGTAGGACCCCTAGATAATGGTAATGGGGAGTTGATCACAGGGGATCAAGAGAAGGCAGAGTTACTAAATGGGTTCTTTAGCTCTGTATATACAACAGAAGAAAGAGCAGCTGATGAAGCCGCTGCCAGTGCTGTTAATATATCAGTTGATATACTGAATTGGATGAATGTAGAGATGGTCCAAGCTAAATTAAATAAAATAAATGTGCACAAGGCCCCGGGACCAGATGGGTTACACCCTAGAGTTCTTAAAGAGCTTAGTTCAGTTATTTCTGTCCCCCTTTTCATAATATTCAGAGAATCTCTAGTGACTGGTATAGTGCCAAGGGACTGGCACAGCGCAAATGTGGTGCCTATTTTCAAAAAGGGCTCTAGGTCTTCCCAGGGTAATTATAGACCAGTAAGCTTAACATCCATCGTGGGGAAAATTTTGAGGGGCTATTGAGGGACTATATACAGGATTATGTGACAATAAATAGCATTATAAGTGACAGCCAGCACGGTTTTACTAAGGACAGAAGTTGTCAAACTAACCTAATCTGTTTTTATGAAGAGGTGAGCAGAAGTCTAGACAGAGGGGCCGCTGTGGATTTAGTGTTTTTGGACTTTGCAAAGGCATTTGACACTGTCCCCCATAGACGCCTAATGGGTAAATTAAGGACTATAGGTTTAGAAAATATAGTTTGTAATTGGATTGAGAATTGGCTCAAGGACCGTATCCAGAGGGTTGTGGTCAATGATTCCTTCTCTGAATGGTCCCCAGTTATAAGTGGTGTACCCCAGGGTTCAGTGCTGGGACCACTATTATTCAACTTATTTATTAATGATATAGAGGATGGGATTAATAGCACTATTTCTATTTTTGCAGATGACACCAAGCTATGCAATATAGTTCAGACTATGGAAGATGTTCATGAATTGCAGGCAGATTTAAACAAACTAAGTGTTTGGGCGTCCACTTGGCAGATGAAGTTTAATGTAGATAAATGTAAAGTTATGCATCTGGGTACCAACAACCTGCATGCATCATATGTCCTAGGGGGAGCTACACTGGCAGAGTCACTTGCTGAGAAGGATCTGGGTGTTCTTGTAAATCATAAACTCAATAACAGCATGCAGTGTCAATCAGCTGCTTCAAAGACCAGCAGGATATTGTCGTGTATTAAAAGAGGCATGGACTCGCGGGACAGGGATGTAATATTACCACTTTACAAAGCATTAGTGAGGCCTCATCTAGAATATGCAGTTCAGTTCTGGGCTCCAGTTCATAGAAAGGATGCCCTGGAGTTGGAAAAAATACAAAGAAGAGCAACGAAGCTAATTAGGGGCATGGAGAATTTAAGTTATGAGGAAAGATTGAAAGAATTAAACCTATTTAGCCTTGAAAAAAGACGACTAAGGGGGGACATGATTAACTTATATAAATATATTAATGGCACATACAAAAAATATGGTGAAATCCTGTTCCTTGTAAAACCCCCTCAAAAAACAAGGGGGCACTCCCTCCGTCTGGAGAAAAAAAGGTTCAAGCTTCAGGGGCGACAAGGCTTCTTTACTGTGAGAACTGTGAATCTATGGAATAGCCTACCGCAGGAGCTGGTCACAGCAGGGACAGTAGATGGCTTTAAAAAAGGGTTAGATAATTTCCTAGAACAAAAAAATATTAGCTCCTATGTGTAGAAATTTTTCCTTCCCTTTTCCCTTCCCTTGGTTGAACTTGATGGACATGTGTCTTTTTTCAGCCGTACTAACTATGTAATAAGAGAATAAGAAAATTTATGTTAAATTAGTTTTAATTACTTTTTTAAATACTATAATATTACAAGTACATCAGTAAAATAGACGATAGTTATAAACACCAATTCTAGGCCTCAATGAAAGAATCCTACATTACAACACGGTCATTATTGATAGCGCCACACAGCCCCCTGTAGAAAGTGCCACACAGACCCCCCTGTAGATAGCGCCACACAGACCCCCCAGTAGATAGCGCCACACAGACCCCCCAGTAGATAGCGCAAAACAGCCTCATGTAGATACTACCCCATGTTGATACTGTATATACTGCCACACAGACTACCCCTTGTATATACTGCCACACAGAGCCCCTTGTATATACTGCCACACAACCCCCCTTATAGATAGCCACACACAGCCCCCCTTGTAGATAGCCACACACAGCCCCCCTTGTAGATAGCCACACACAGCCCCCTTCTAGATAGCGCCCCCATTCCCTTGTAAGTAGCACAGCCTCCCCCTTCCCTTGTATTAGTGCAAACAGAGCGGAGAGCGGTAGCGTGCCGCTACAACTCTCCCTCTTCCTGACACGACTCACCGTCAGGAGGAGGAGGAGGTGGTCATACGGTGAAGATCAGATCACTTTTGTCTGGGGTCAGTGACGGCACAGGACTGGACAAGTTCCGCCACCTGACTTCATGTCAGGTGACTGGATTGGTCCACTCCCGGCACCGACCTAACTTGTCAGTGGCCGGCCTGCAGATTTTCTCTTGTCAGCGGACGGCCTGCATGCAGTCTCTGATACTCTGGGCTATCTCCTCCCTCTCTCACCTTCCGGGTGTTCTCATTGGGTGGCCGCCTCGTGAAGGTGAGTGAGTGAGGAGATTGAGAAACTTGTGAGCGGGGGGGCCGAGGAAGGTGCGCGGCTGCGCAGCCGCGCACCTTATAGGGAACATTGTCCAGGCTCCTTTCATGACAAATTCCACTGGCAGAGAGTTCCATAGTCTCACTGCTCTTAAAGTAAAAAAATCTATTTCTATGTTTGTGTACAGTATGCCCCCTTGTTATTGTTATAGTCCTGGGTATAAATACATCAGGAGCGAAGTCTCAGTATTGACCTTTAATATATTTATACATAGTTATTAGGTCACCCCCTCAGCCATCCTTTTTCTATACTAAATAACCCTGCTTTTAATAAGATTTCTGGATACTGTAGTCCAACCATTCAATTTATTACTTTAGTTGCTCGTCTATGAATCCGAAAAAGCTCTACTATGTATTTCTTGCGCACTGGTGACCAAAACAGTACAGAATATTCCATGTGTGGTCTAACTAATGATTTATAAAGTGGTAGAACTATGTTCTTATCATGTGCATCTATGCCCCTTTTGATACAACTCGTGATATTACATATTTGCCTTGGCAGCAGCTGCCTAAAACTTGTTGCTACAGTTACATTTACGGTTCCTATACACAAGAAAACAGAGTCTAAAGCCAATTTTTAACACAAGGTATCACAAATTTTATGTCACACCCTTTGAGGAAGCGGATACCGCGAAACGCGCGTCGGGGAGTACACACAGACCACCGGGCTATCAGTGACTACTTTTATGGGTAAGACCTTTGACTTATTTAATTATTGGTTATATCTGCTGTTCTATACAAATAAGTATTTGCTGGACGTTCATGTCCTTTACCATAACGAACATACAGACTAAACTAATAACACTTTAGAGAATATATTACCCCGAGAGTTGCCCTCACTAGAGGGATTACAACAAAATCTAAACCTGGTTTTCCTGGTGCTTCTGTGTTTTATTTACATAGAGTTCTCCACTCATATACCTTTTTAATATGTTTGTTTTATGTATAATTAATAAAATTTGTGATACCTTGTGTTAAAAATTGGCTTTAGACTCTGTTTTCTTGTGTATAGAAATATCTATCATAGAGCTGCCTTGGCACTATAGAAGGGAGGATGTTCCAGTGGGACATTACCTAGCCCATTACTACTTTTGCATTAGGAGGTTATTAATTTCTACATTTACAGTGAACTAAAATTACTAAGTTCTTTTCCATGTCAGTTTTACCCAGTGTTTAGTATGTAATGATAACATACCTTTCCAAATGCATACCCTTACATATATCAGTGTTAAACCTCATTTGTCACTTCTCCGCCCAAGACTCCAACTTATCCAGATCCATTTGTAACAGAATACTTTCTTACTTTGTGTTAATTACTTTATACGGTTTAATATCATCTGCAGACATTTAAATTTTACTGTGCAATCGCTCTACAATGTCCTTAATAAATATATTAAACAGAGTAGGGCCCAATACTGACCCCTGTGGTACCCCACTAGTAATGGTGGCCCAATCTAATTATTTAGCGTTAATAACCACCCTCTGTGTTTTGTTTTTACTGAATCAGATACTTACTAAATCAAACACACTTTCCCCCAGTCCCAGCAGTCTCATTTTGTTTACCAACATTTTAGGCAGTACAGTATCAAATGTTTTGGAAAAACCAAGATATATGACATCCAATGACTCACCCAGGTCTAGTCTAGAACTTAGCTCCTCGTAGAAGCTGATCAGATTAGTTTGACAGTACCGATCCCTCATAAGCTTATGTTAGGGTCATCTGGAGTAATATGTTTATGTTCATTGAGATTTTCCTGGATAGCATCTCTCAGAAAACCTTCAAAAGGATTACCCATATTGTAGGTTGAAAGGGTTTTACCAGAATCATTAAATATCACCTATCCACAAGAAAGGTGAAGATCTTCTGATTGCTGGTGGGGCACCACTTGGACTCCCACCAATAATGAGAACCTATTCCACCTCACTGTTCGACCGCAGTGAGGAGGATATTGAATGGAGCAGCAGTTAAGCATGCCACTCCATTCAAAGTCATCTCTGCACTCCTTCCCGGGTTAGACAGGTGACACTTCATGGAGCGTTTACATTATCCCTCTGAAATTCACTTGATATTTAATTTGCCTCTGCGAACGCAGTGGAGAAAAAATACTTTTAAAGAGCCATGACTTTCAGTTTTAGCCTTTTTACTATTTATGTCATTGAAGTACATGTTAGGGTTAGTTTTACTTTTTTTGGCAATGAGTCTCTCTGCAGCTTATCTGCTTTTTTTTAATAGCTTTTTAGTATTTATTCACTGCCTTTCTGATTTAGTCGTTTGGATGCTTTTATTTTTTATTTATTGCCCCCATTCCATTTTTATTTATCCACATAAATTATCTCCTGTTCCTATTCCTTTTATTCCTATTAGGTATGTGCCTCTCACAATGAAAATTTTATATTATTTAAAAAATATCCCATTTAATACGTATATGTACTCTTATTTTTGAGGACATTGTCACATTTAATGAGGTTCAAGCAGGGCCGCCATCAGGAATTTCAGGGCCCCCTACAGCTAAATTTTCTGGGCCCCCCTACCGTGGCACCGCCTGTTAACGGTACTCCGTCCAGCACCATATCATGGTACCCAGGGCCGCCATCAGCGGGGGTATTATGGGTACTGATGTGAGAGGCCCGGCCAAACCTAATTGAAAGGGGGGCCCGGCAACTGCCGCGACTTGCCTTTGGTAGAAAAAAAAAACAAACCCCTGCAATGGGGCTTGTTTTTTTCACCAAAAGAATGTCGTGAGCTGCGAGCCCCCCTTTCAATTAGGTTTGGCCGGGCCTCTCACATCAGTACCCATAATACCCCCCCTGATGGCGGCCCTGGGTAGCATGGGGGTCGTCATGGGGGCCGTCAAACACTGCCGCCCGTGCGACCGATCGCGCGCACCCGCAAACTCCCGCGCATGCCCACCCGCGACCGCCTGGAACGGCGCACCGAATTTTGAGGCAGATTTTGACCTGCCCACACTATCTTGCCGCGTTTTTTGTCCGCGGCGATTGAGGACAGCAGACAAAAAACGCAGGGAAAAATGCATTTTCTACCTCCCATTGATTTCGATGGGAGGTCAGAGGCGGAACCGCGGCAAGAAAGGACGTGCTGCTTTTTCTTTTTTCCGCGACTGGCTCCCATTGATTTCAGATTAAATCAATGGGAGGCGGTATTGGAAGTTTTTTGGTGCTGATTCTGACGCAGTGTCCGAGTCAATATCAAGGGCCAAAAACTCTGTGAACTGGGCCTTATTGTTAGGGCTTATTCAGACGAACGTGTAATACATCCGTGCAACGCGCGTGATTTTCACGCGCCTCGCACGGACCTATGTTACTCTATGGGGCCGTGCCGACTGTCAGTGATTTTCATGCAGCGTGTGTCCGTGTGTCCGCTGCGTAAAACTCACGACATGTCCTATATTTGTGCATTGTTCGCGCATCACACACCCATTGAAGTCAATGGGTGCGTGAAAATCACGCCCAGCACTTCCGCAGCCGTATAAACTATGAATGAAAACAGAAAAGCACCACGTGCTACAAACATACAAACAGTGTGTCATAATGATGGCGGCTGCGCGAAAATCACGCAGCCGCGCATCATACGCTGCTGACACACGGAGCTGTTATGGACCTTTTGCATGCGCAAAACGCCACGTTTTTGCGCACGCAAAAAGCACACGCTCGTGTAAATCCGGCCTTAGGGTAGGAACACACTAGGCATGAACACTGCAGATTTTATGCAACACATTTTATTGTGGAAAATCCGCAGCGTATTACAGACGCAGCAGAGTGAAAATCACTGACAGTCTGCACGGCCCCATAGAGTAACATAGGTCCGTGCGAGGAGCGTGAAAATCACGCGCGTTGCACGGATGTATTACACGTTCGTCTGAATAAGCCCCAACAATAAGGCCCAGTTCACAGAGTTTTTGGGCCTTGATATTGACTCGGACACTGCGTCAGAATCAGCACCAAACAACTTCCAAAACCGCCTCCCATTGATTTAATCTGAAATGAATGGGAGCCAGTCGCGGAAAAAAGGAAAAGCAGCACGTCCTTTCTTGCCGCGGTTCTGCCTCTGACCTCCCATCGAAATCAATGGGAGGCAGAAAATGCATTTTTCGCTGCGTTTTTTGTCTGCTGTCCTCAATCGCCGCGGGCAAAAAACGCAGCAAAAAACGCGGCAAGATAGTGTGGGCAGGTCAAAATCTGCCTCAAAATTCTTTAAGGAATTTTGAGGCAGATTTTTTCGGCCTGCAAAATACTCTGTGTGAACAGGGCCATACGTAAACAGCACTTTGAGACACTTTACTCACCGTGTCAGAAGAGCTGCTCCCACTCCAGTCCTCTTCAGGCGATGTCTTCGGTCCAGATGTCGTCCTTGACCTCCAGGCTCCAGAAAATGGCGGGGATAGTAGAACTCCTGCCGCCGCGCAACAAATAGACTCCTCCCCCTCTCCTTACGCAGCTACGCTCTGGAGAAGGAGGACGAGGCGGAGTCGGACGAGGAGGACGACGAGGAGGCGGAGTCGGACGAGGAGGCGGAGTTGGAGGCGGGCCAGCAGGTAAGTAAACTGTGCGCCGCTGTCCCTGTGTGGCTGTCCTTCCCCGTAGATCGGACTTGTGTTGCGGGCGCACCGCCTCCCTCTCGGCGGCGCGCCTGGTCGTTCGCGCGTGGGCGCGCGCTTGCGGTCATGCGCGCGCGGCTGCGAGCTTGCGGTCGTTCACGCGCGCGCAAGCGGTGTTTCGCGGCGGTGATAAGAGGGGGGCCCGCAGCTCACGGCGGTGTTTGACGAGAGGGGGGCCCCGCAGCTCACGACATTGTTTTGGTGAAAAGAACAGGCCCCATTGCAGGGGCCTGTTTTTTTCTACCAAAGGCAAGTCGCGGCAGTTGCCGGACCCCCTTTCAATTAAGTTTGGCCGTGCCCCCTACACTAGTACCCCTAATACCCCCCTGATGGCGGCCCTGTGTAGCGCGAATCACGCGCGTCACCCGGAAGTGCTTCCGTGTGCCGTGCACGATTTGCACGCACCCAATGACTTCAATGTGCTGCGCGAAACACGGGCAAGTATATGACATGTCGTGAGTTTTACACAGCGCACACACGCTGCGTGAAATTCACTGACAGTCTGAACGGCCCCATTCACTAACATAAGTCCGTGCGACGTAATAAGTATCACGGACGTATAACACGTTCGTGTGAATAAGGCCTTATATTGTCATTTGTAGTGAATTTTCAGTGCGCAATCCGCACCAAAAATAGGAGGCAAGTAAGTGGCTTATTCAGATGTCCATGTTCGGTCTGTGATATACGGAGCGTGTATCGGCCATATTTCCCGGACCGACCACAGTTCAGGGAGCCGGGTTTCTAGCATCACAGTTATCTATGATCATAGTCCCTCCCTTCCCGTGGGAATACTGTCCCCGGTCCCGTACTGAAAGCATCATTACAGTATGGAACAGTATTCCCGCAGAGAGGCAGGGACTCCCAGCAACACTGATAACTATGATGCTAGGAGTCCGGCTCCATGAATTGTGGTCAGCCTGTGAGATACAGCCGATACACGCTCCGTATGTCACGGACCGAATGCGGCCGTCTGAATAAGGCCTTAGTCTAGTTACACAGTGCGGTGAAATCCCATTTTTTTGCCACAATTTTTGCAAAAAAACGTGACTTGACCGCACTGTGAGAATATAGCCTAACAGCACTTTTCATGTTTTGTATCTTTTTTTTATGCAATTTTCGTAATTGCGGCACAAATCACGCGGTTTTGCCGCGATTTTTATATAATCGCGGCAAAACTGCGCCATTTTTGCCGCGATTACGAAAATCGCGGCAAAAAAGCGCTAGGAAAACGAAAAAATACCAAAAAACTTTTTAACCAACTTTATACAATCTACAAATGGGGTCAGGGGGATGGGAATCAGAATGGATAGGGGAACATACTCACCAGCCTGCAGGTCCGGTCGACAGTGTAGAGGAGCTGGGGGGCGGGATCTCCACACGCAGCTTCAGCACATGCTGCATCTTCCTCTCCAGTGAAGCTACAACAGGTATGCAGGGGCTGCCGCGAGTGTTGCTAGGGGAGTGTCGCTAGGGGGGTGTCGCTAGGGGGGTGCCGCGGGCGTTGCGAGGGGGGCCCGTGAGCGTTGCGAGGGGGGGGGCCCGTGAGCGTTGCGAGGGGGGGGGCCCGTGAGCGTTGCGAGGGGGGCGACGGCAGCCCGGCGGGCCCCTTTTACTTCATTCATGTGGCCGGGCCCCTGACGGGAGTACCAGTAATACCCCCCTGATGGCGGCCCTGGGTTCAAGGCATCTCTAAGCTGATCAAACTTTGCCTTCCTGAATGTCAATGATTTTGCGGTTCAGGAATATCCACAGGATGCCTTTCTATTGAAAATGTAACATAGCCATACTTGGGTAAGGATAGAGGATACAGTGTTATCTTGTCATCTAATCCGGGTTTATAAGATTTTGTGCTTAAACTGCACTGTACAGAAGCCTAATTTGAAGCTCCTGGGCCGAAATGCAAAATCTGTATCACAATTCCCCCCACATCATATGTGCCATTTATAATACCGGTGTCTTCTTATGTGGCAGAGGGGCCTTTGGCAACCAGGGCTATGGGGCGACTGCAAAATCTTTACCACTTATAGTTATGTTTCTGGCTGTGCACTTTTCTATGCCACTGGTTTTCCTGTGTGGAATTCAAATCACAATATTTGTTGTCTATTTAACCTAAAAATCTGAGTAGTATTCTAAAGTTTGATTAAGAAACATATCTTCTAGGTTCAGGTCATATGTACGTTTACTTTTACAAATGCTATTGATTTAGGTGAAACCTATTTCTAAAAGTACATACACCATAATCATAAAGAATACTATATTTAAAGAGGAAATATCAATTTATACATACAATTAAACTCAACCAATAGAAAACACTTGAATAACAACCACATCTCACAAACTGTTTAGGAGAACACATGTAGCCCCCGCGGTATGGCTGATAATGTATGTGCTGCAGCAGAAAATGGTACATTTGGTCATCTACGTATATGTTATCTGCTTATTTTTGGCAAAAACTTGACATCAACAAACCCCCTCAAGGAGTAATGGTCTATAGACACCAAAGGTAAAGATCACTCCAACAAAGATAAAGATAAATCCAACAAAGCTTATTTTTAGCCACATAGATATTTCGGGTATTAAATTTTTTTTTACCTACAAAAACGACACGGGCAAAAATAAGCATTACAAAACATCTCCAATGAAAGGTAGACAGAACCACCGCCACTATGTATGGCTTTACCTTTGTATAATCTATATTGTGACTACTTTAAGGAGAGATTCACTGAGGTATAACCATTGCGCTACTATATTTCTGGGGAAAAAACACCCTTTTTTGTTTAATCCTGGACTTTTTTGCTTTTTAACTCTGACACTAAAGAAAGAATAACTTGCAACTAACAAAAACGTACTAATTTTTACTGGAAATAAATCAGCTAAATGATGATCTCTGATGTTTGCATAGTTCTGTATATACTTATATCCTGCATATGTATACAAAATATATAAAACTCGATTTTTTTATTTCATATCATTATCAATGCTATACATACAGTTTGTGCTCATAGTATATTTTCATTCAAGTCAGGAGTCTTTTATCTGGAACGATTCCTTCTGTAGCATTAGAACATATTAAATTATTATAAAGCGTAGTTCTAATGTCAAAATATTCCTGAAATGTCATGAATGTTCTAAAGAACAAATCTAAGGTGTTCTAAGGAGTCTTACGATAGAAAAGTATTTCTGTTTTGATTATACTATGAACAATCAAACTGACAGCTACTAATAATGTACATGGGCATTTAGCGGATTTCTAACACTCAAACATTCTAGATTTACTTTAAAATTCATCCTTTTTGTCAATGATAATGTAAGTCCTGTCATCCCACTCTTGACACTCTAAAAACCCTTTGCTACTGAAAGTCAAGTTCAGGCAAAATGTAGTTCAGGGAAAATGTATTTCATTACTTTTTAATTTTTGCATACCGTACATCCAAAACCCAAACTTCATAGTTACAATTGACATTTGTGCCTAATTTTTAAGCAAGCTGCATACATGTGAATAATATTGTCACATGCATTGACATTTTGACATTGAACTGAAGGATTTTAGAGAATGAGAAAATAGCTTATATGAGATTAACCCCTTGGCAACATGCAACATACTATTACATTGGATGTACACTATCACAATATGGTGTTGCATGAGTGATCCAAAGGTTTAAAAAAAATAACTAAAAGTTAAAAAAAAAAAAACATTACCAATTTGGTTGAACTTGATGGACATGTGTCTCTTTTCAACCGTACTAACTATGTAACTATGTAATATGGTAACACAAAACATTTTTTTTTTTGGACAAATAGTTTTTTTTTGTAAACGTAGTAAAACATTAAAAAAATATATAAATTTGGTATCACCGTGATCGTATTGACCTACAGAATAAAGTTAAAGAGGCTCTGTCACCTCATTATAAGTGGCCTATATTGTACATGATATGATCGGCGCTGTAATGTAGATTACAGCAGTGTTTTTTATTTAGAAAAACAATCATTTTGGACTGAGTTATGACCTATTTTAGCTTTATGCTAATGAGTTCCTCAATGGACAACTGGGCGTGTTTTACTTTTTGGCAATGTGACCAATCAGCCACATACACTTCTCCCCATTCATTTACACAGCACATAGCGATATACTGTAGCTATATCGCTATGTGCAGCCACATACACACCTATAATGTTACTCAAGTGCCCTGACAGTGAATATACATTACCTCCAGCCAGGACATGATGTCTATTCAGAATCCTGAAATTTCTGTAGCGTCTTTGTGATATTTACAGCAAGGCAAGCGTAATCTCGTGAGATTACCATGTAACCTGTTATTTAAAATGAGATTACGCTTGTCTTGCTGTAAATATCACACAGACGCTACAGAAGTATCAGGATTCTGAATAGACATCACGTCCTGGCTGGAGGTAATGTGTATTCATTGTCTGGACACTTGAGTAACGTTATAGTGTGTTTATGTGGCTGCACATAGCGATATGTGCTGTGTAAATGAATGGGGAGAAGTGTATGACGCTGATTTGTCAGCATCATACACTTCTCTCCACAACGCCTAATTGGTCAAAAAGTAAAACACCCCCAGTTGTCCATTAAGAAACTCATTAGTATAAAGCTAAAATAGGTCATAACTCCATCAAAAATGATCGTTTTTCTAAATAAAAAACACTGCTGTAATCTTACATTACAGCGCCGATCACATTATGTACAAGATAGGGAACTTGTAATGTGGTGACAGAGCCTCTTTAACATGAAGTTTTTACTGCACAGTTTACACCGTAAAAACAAGACCAAAAACCTGTGGAGGAATCGCTGTCTTTTCTCCATTCCACCCCACAAATAAGTTTTTTTTTCAGCTTCCTAGTACATTATATGGTATAATAAATGATGCCAATAAAAACTACTACTCGTTCTGCAAAAATAAAGCCCTCATACGGAAAAAGAAGCGACATGCCCTATCTTCGGGCGTTTACGTCTCTGACCTCCCATTGACATCAATGGGAAACAGAGAAAGTGTATTTCGCAAAGGTTTTTTGCCCGCGGCGCCCAATGGCCGCAGGCAAAAAATGCAGCAAAAATCGGCATGCAGGCAGAGCAAAATCTGCCTCAAAATTACAAACGAAATTTTGAGGCAAATCTTCCGCCTGCAAAAAACTCTGTGTGAACCCAGCCTAAACCAAGTGATGTGGTAGACATTTTTTTTAAAATGTTTTATGTTGACAATATATTTTCTTTTTAGTTCTCCATACTGTTGGTGAGTAAACAAGTTTGATCTGTGCAATCTGTGCAAGGCAGCATCTTCACTGACCAGCAGGGGGTGACTAGCAGTGTCCCATTATATTAACATTGCATGAGCTCATGTTCATATCCCTTTACACTCCACTGCAAAGGAGCAGTACAGAAGTGGCAAAGACAGAGAATAGGATTACTGGTACTCAGTTTCTCTTACACACAGCTGATCATGCAAAAACAAACTTTCAGGCAAATTGCATGTTTTGTAATTCGCTTTTGTGCATTTATATGATATGAAATGCGTGTGTATAGAATTGTCCTGTGTTTCAGCATGCAGAATATTTCTGATTCTTAGGGCTAATTGTCCACAATTCATCCCCGACAGTGGATAAAACACTATTTGTTATGAGAAGTCTTACCCATCTGAGGACCTAGTGACAACAAAGTGCAAATGGTCCTCAAGAAGTTTGCTTTTAAAATGGGTCTGTCAGGTCTCCTATGCTAACTTCTCTGCAGGCAGCATGTAATATAGAGGGAGAAGCTGAGCTCGGTGATATATAGTTTTAGTTTCTTTGATTTTATATATTTTCACATAAAAATCTGTTTAAATACTACTAGGACTCATAGAAAAAGCCTGTGAGTCTTGCTTGCCCCACCCATACAGAGTGATTGACAGGTTTTTCTGTCAATCACTCCGTTTCCAAGTTGTATGCTGTCAATTACTCTGGGAGGGCAGGATCTGACAGAGCCACTTTAAATGTCTCAGGAATATCATATGTATTTCATTTTAGTTTTATTAACTTGAGTATGCAGAAGAGAAATATGTTTGTTATTTTTTTAAATTTTATAGATATTTATATTTAAAAACTTTCCTGGGCACTGTGATATTGGAGACACATACTTCCTTCCTGTATTGTCTGTATACAGTGCAGCAAGGTGGATGTGCTTTATGGCAACGCCAACGAATAGGAGGTAATTGACAGGGATGGATTTCTGCAAACCACAATTGGATGAATGGGTCAGTTGCAGAAAGTTTCTGCAACACATCTGCCAAATCTAGGGGCAGATTTAATTTGTTAAGATAGTTAGCAACATATAAGACTAAAGTTCATAAATTTCTTAGTAATCCATGCTCCAGGGCTAAGTAACAGATGCTGTTTTTGTGTCACTGGAAGTTAAAATTGGAAGTGCTGATAACATGCATCAATGTATGGTGCAAAGCACTCGGAGTGTGAGATGGCCAGATCATTATATTGTTTATCAACCTCCCATGTACATTCAGGCTGCGTCTGCCTCTAGAAACAGCATAATGTAGCTTTTGGTTAGACTTGTGGATCTTTACTTGACCCAAATATTTCATTCATCTGAATGGGAATATTCCGGATGTCTGTCCTCTGTCCTAAGTGTGCCATAACAATAGAACAGCAATGTCATGATCCACTTCAGAGTCAACATACCTGTGCCAAAGATGTAAGTAGTAAAATATAACTTTATTAAGCCCTATATATTGTGCTGATGCTACCCTTTTTATGCCGTCAATTTAACTTCCCTGTAGTTACACTGGTATGATTAAAATCACTCTTTAATGCTATGATTATATGACATGGATCACAAAAAGAGTGCCCATAGAATTCTATGGGCTTTACTCTGTGCCTCTGATTTTCTCACAAAGAGTTTTTCTCACAAGTTCTCATGGAATTGCGCCAATGCATGTCATATTAATCAGGTATTTTTTTCTACATGCACAGGGGTATATGGAGGCACGTGATACATGGATCTGTATTGCATATTGTATATAAGCCCTGATTTACACACATATATATACATACACCAATCAGCCAAAACATTGCAACCACTGACAGGTGGAGTGAATAACAATGATTTTCTCATTACAATGGTACCCATCGAAAGGTGGAGTGTATTAGACAGCAAGTGAACAATTAATTTTTTAAGATGATGTGTTGGGAGTAGGAAAAATTAGTATTTTAATGGCTTTGACAAGGGTCAAATTGCGATGGTAAGATGAGTGGGTCATTTAATCTCCAAAACGGCAGGTGTTGTAGGTTGTTCCCAGTATGCAGTGGTTAGTATCTACTGAATGTGGTCCAAGAAATGAAAACCAGTGAACCGGCGACAGGGTCAAAGGCTTTCAAGTCTCATTGATACGCGTGGCTAGTGCAAGTTTGCCCATCTGTTCAGATCCCACGGAAGAGCTAGTTTTGCACAAATTGCTGAAAAAGTTAATACTCACTATGATAGAAAGGTGTCAAAATACACAGTGCATTGCAGCTTGTTACATATGGGCTGCATAGATGCAGACTGGTAAGGGTGAAAATTCTGACCCCTGTCAACCACCGAAAACAACTACAATGGGCACATGAGCATCAGAAGTAAATTATGGAGCCACAAAAAAAGGTTGCCTGGTCTAATGAATCCTGTTTTCTTTTACATTATGTGGACAACCGGTTCCATGTGCATCGCTTACCTTGGGAAGAGAGGGCACCAGGATGCCCTATGGGAAGCCGTCGGAGGCATTATGGTGCTCTGGGCAATGTTCTGCTGGGAACTCATACATGTTTTTTACTTGATGGCTGTGACGTTTACGTACTTGTAGCATGGGAGTCTATAGGCAACCGATGACAGACAGATGGAGGCATACATTTTTTGTTATGATTGTTTAACATCTTGTGCCACACATATCACGTTATATCGGGTTTAGTAAGAATGTAAGGGAGGACACATCTGTATAAATCAGTACATTATTATCATAATTAAGAAAAATTGTTGAAATGATAAAACACATATAGTTCATTTAAATTTTGAGAGAAATAAAATTGTAACCCTAGAGCATGAAAAGATAAAAAGGACCCTGTATATGATTCCACATTTTCATGCACTTGCCTGAGTTTACTACTGTCAATATGAGTGCTTAATTAATAAGACATAGATTTGTGGAAAACATCTAGTGCTGTTAAATATTTTACAATAATCAACATCTCTAAAAACATGACTATGCAGGTTGATTCACAATACCGTCTTCCATAATTGTTGTGAATTGTCAATAAGTCTATTATTTTCTTTGTTAACTATCTCCCAGTTACTGTTTCCCTAGGTTAAAATATACCACACTTTATTATCTGATGTGCTATGTTTATTGTAGCCATAATGGTTGCTTGCATACAGGAAAAACTTCAATAAAACCTTGAAGAGAGATTATTGTATTGATTTTTGTTATAAATATTGAGCCAAAGTACTCATCAACTTACTAAATAGGAGTTTCTGACATGACGTCTTTTGCAGAATCTGATAACTTGCGCACTATACAGTCTATGTTTCTCTAGCTGGACACAACACAAAAAATATAACTAAAGCGCAGAAAGTTAATTTTTTACAGAAAGGTCCAAGGTACACCATATCAATTGCATTTAAAAATATCTTTCTATGCACTTTACATAGATGTGCATAAATATGCACATATAATTGTGAACTATTAACTGGAAAGATTCATTTTAAGTTTCTATATGGGACATGGCTAGCCTGACAGGACGCACAACCATGATCTCCGTAACTCCTAAATACACATCCAGAAAAATATCTGTTCCATCAGACAAATTTTGGCTCTGATATCTTCTCGGCTCTGAGCACTGCACTTGGGGGTCCATTGATGTGGCATTATCTGAGGTGTGGAGTTGTGGATAATACTACTTACTACCTGTTTGAACCTGCAATTCACTGGACTGATCATCGATTGACAGGGTTTTCTCCTGAGCCTGCTTGGACCCCTGTCTAGGCTGTCTGGATAAGAAAGGGAACTGCGGTGCACCTGGGTTTAAGTGGAGACCTCCAACACTTGCCAGTAGTGCCACGACCTACCTACCTATACCATTCTGCCATGTACGCATGCTCCAGTCTCACAGTCTGAGAGGACAGTCAGGACTTTACTCCGTTTCCTACAAAGTCTACCGCACCAACAAGAGCTCCACTGGCTTTCTTCAAGTAAGAGGAAGGGGGAGATTTGCGACCAAAGTAAGACTGCAGCAGCTTTAATGTATTCTAACTAAGCCGCAGACTACACCTGCTCCCACACTCACTCGTCATCTCACGGCCCAACCCCACCAAGTGGAAAACTGTGTAGCTGTTACCTGGCCACTTCTGTGAGCTACTGCATTATTCTTGCCTTTACACATCCCCTCAGGATATCATTTGGAGATATCATATAATGCACTCCAGGTCCAGAGCGGCCACCATTTGCCCCACTGACTGTGCCTTTTCTCACATCCAGAGGCTCACCCTCTCAGACTTTTGGTCACTTACTGAGAGGGGTTGTTTCCTACTCCAATAGCCATGAGCCGCAACAAAGGTCAATCTACTGTGGAGAAAAAAAAAGGACTATGCCAGAGGTGAATCTCAAGACAGCCCTAGGGTCTTACAGGTTTTATTTCTAAACTCATTGAGATACAGTCTAACCCCATGCCAAAGATGGAATGAGAGGAGTTGGAGAAACCGATTACTTCAAGCCATAACTGTATGCAGGGGCATTGCTAGGGCCTTAAAAGATCAGGGGCACAAGCCCCAAGACATATGTTTACCTCCCCCACTGAAAAAAGAAGATATACATCTCGGAGATCTCTATAGGACTATGGCCACAATCGCTACCCCCCCTGTAGATAGTGCTACGCACACACACACACACACACACACACACACACACACACACACACACACACACACACACACCCTGTAGATGGTGCTACAAACTGCCCCTGTAGATGGTGCAACACACTCTCCCCTTTGTAGATGGTGCCACACAATCCCCACTTTGTAGATGGAGCCAGACAACGAGACAGGATCCAGTGAACTCATCGCACCGGCCTGCGCAGGGATCCTGTCCCAGGATCTTATAGGTTGCAGACAGGGGCTGACTGGCAAATTTTAGCCTGGGGCAAGTACCGCAATAAATACAGCCGTCATTAAAAGTTTTTATGCTGAGTTCACGAGTTTTATTTTTTAAAGCTCGTATTAGCCGAACAAAAAAAAAAAAAGTTGCCAGTGTCATACACTAGCGTTGCTGTTTCTTGGCTGTTCCAAAATTGATGGTTTTCTGGGTCCCCTGATGCTTTTTTTTGTATCCTAGTGCCATTGAGTATCGTCCCTAACAATCCCACATTACCACAGCACGATTTGACGTTGTTAGAAATGACAGACATGACCCCAGATTATAAATAAAAGAGCATCAGGGGACCTAGAAAACCATCAGTGGTAGAACAGCCAAGAAACAGCAACGTTCGTGTATTATATGCATTTTATTAAAATACAAGATTTATTTCAAAAAGAAACACAGAAACTCCTTTAACTAATGCATTTCTCCAGGGTCCTTTTACACGGCCTAACAAGGGCTGTGAAAATGAGCACTGATCCACGAAACAGCTCATCGATCTGCGCTCTTTTGCTCCTTTCTCAAGGAGCAATGATTGCTTATGTATGAGGATGAGCGATGGTTACAACGACCGTTCATTTCCGTCATGTTGGCAGCACATCTCCCTGTTTACACAGGGTGATGTGCTGCCGACTAGCGACCATTTTATTGGCCATGTAAACAAGCCAATTAGCTGATTAGCTCATTCATCGGCTGATCGTTGCCCTGAATACAGAGGTAAATGATTGGAAATAATAAACTTTCGAATGAATATTATTATCAATCACATAAAAGTTCATGAACTTAGATGTAATCATTATTAGCTGGATCCTGCGTGTCAGAGACACACAGGACCAGCGTTAGTTTAAGCTGTCAGTCCTGTAGACCTGACAGATTTAGCTTTGATGGCAAGATACAGCTTCTATGTATAGATAATACATAGAAGATTTATCTGAAAAGTAAGATTTTTTAAATAAAAAACAATTAAAAAGTTGTTTAACCCCTTTAGGACCCAGCCTGTTTTGGCCTTAAAGACGAAGTTGATTTTTTTAAATCTGACGTGTCACTTTATGTAGTAATAACTTCGGAATGCTTTTATCTACCCAAGTGATTCTAAGTTTATTTTCTTGTGACATATTGTACTTTATATTAGTGAAAAAATTTGGTTGATGAAATGCAATATTTATTTGAGAAAAACAGCAAAATGTAAAAAAAAATTTGCAAAAATCAGCATTTTTCTAAATTTAAATGTATTTTCTTGTAAAAGAGATAGTAATACCACACACAATAGTTACTATTTCACATATCCCACATGTCTTCTTTATGTTTGCATCATTTTTTGAACGTTCTTGTAATTTTCTATGACGTAACAAGGCTTAGAACCAGGGGCGTAACTAGGAAAGACTGGGCCCCATAGCAAACTTTTAACTGGGGCCCCCCCTCCGCTGGGTATCACACAACCCCCCCTTGTAGATAGTGCCTCCCTATAGATTCCACCACACCGTGCCCCCCTATAGATAGCACCATACACAGCCCCCTGTAGTTAAAGCCTTACAGCCCACCTGTAGATAACATCTTATAGCCTCAAATCCCCCCTGTCGATAATGCCATACAGCCCCCTGTAGATAACTCCATACAGCCCCCCTGTAGATAACGCCATACAGAGCCCCCTGTAGATAACGTCATACAGAGTCTCCCCTGTAGATAATGCCATGCAGAGTCCCCCCGGTAGATAACACCATACAGACACCCCTGTAGATAACGCCATACAGACCCCCCATGTAGATAACACCATACAGACCCCCCTGTAGATAATGCCATACAGACCCCCCCTGTAGATAACACCATACAGAACCCCCCCTGTAGATAACACCATACAGACCCCCCTGTAGATAACGCCATATAGCCCCCCCAAAAAAAGAACGGCCTATAGTTTGTCCTACAAAAGAGATGTATCCCCTATCCACAGGATAGGGGATACATGTGTGATCGCTGGCAGCGATAAGGAGAACGGGGGACCAAAAGTCAAACCTTGGATTTCCTGCATCTGCGCAGTTCAATAAAAATGAAAGGAGCGCTGGTCACACATGCGCACAAGCGCGACCAGTGCGCAAGTCATTTCTATGAAGCTGCAGACAGACCCCGGAATTCCGAGGTTTGTCATGGAGAACTTCGGGGGACTTTCGGTGCCCCGTTCTCCTTATCGCTGGGCGTCCCAGCGATCACACATGTATACCTATCCTGTGGATAGGGGATGCAAGTATTTTGTAGGAACAACCCCTTCAGTGGTGTCACGCTGTAGCAGCCGTAGCAGCTCATGCTGCAGGCCCCGTAGCAGCCGATACGGCTGCTATAGCGGTAGTTACACCAATGCTTAGAACTTTCGCTGCAATTTCTCACGTTTTCAAGAAAATTTCAAAAGGCTATTTTTTTCATAGACCAGTTCAGTTCTGAAGTGGCTTTGGGGGCCTTATATATTAGAAAGTCCCCATAAATCACTCCATTTTGAAAATGGCACCCTTCAAAGTATTGAAAACAGCATTCAGAAAGTGTTTTAATCCTTTAGGCGTTTCAAAATAATTAAAATATTGTGGAGGTGAAATTTACAAATTACATTTTTTTTGCCAAAATTAATATGTAATAAAAAAAATTCTGTAACACAGAAGGTTTTACCAGAGAAATGCAACTCAAAATGTATTGCCCAGATTCTGCAGTTTTTAGAATTATCCCACATGTCGCCCTAGTGTGGTAATGGACTGAAGCACCAGCCCCAGAAGCAAAAGAGCACCCAGTGGATTTTGGGGCCCCCTTTTTCAGAATATATTTTAGGCACCATGTCAGGTTTGAAGAGGTATTTTGGTGCCAAAACAGTGGAAACCCCCCAAAAGTGACCCCATTTTGGAAAGGACACCCCTCCAAGGAATTTATCTAGGGGTTTAGTTAGCATTTTGACCCCACACTTTATTCTCTGAATTCATTGGAATTAGTCTGTGAAGATGAGAATCTACTTTTTTTTCTGAAAAAACGTTGATCATTTTTAATTTTTACTAGGAATAAAGGAGAAAAAACAACCCAACATTTGTAAAGCAATTTCTCCCGATTACGGCAATACCCCATATGTGGTAATAAACTGCTATTTGGATCCAGAGCAGGGCTCAGAAGAGAAGGAGCGTCATTTGGATTTTGGAGCGCTGATTTTTCTGGAATAGTTTTCAGTGCCATGTAGCATTTGCAATGCACTGGAGGGACCAAAACAGTGGTAACACCCCAAAACTGACCCCATTTTGGAAACTGCACCCCTCAAGGAATTTTTCTAGGGGTATAGTTAGCATTTTGACCACACATTTTTTTTTTTTGCTGAATTCATTGGAATTAGTTTGTGAACATGAAAATCTCCTTTTTTCCTGAAAAAACACAGACATTTTTAATTTTTACAAGGAATAAAGGAGAAAATGCACCCCAACATTTGTAAAGCAATTTCTCCCGATTACGGCAATATGCCATATGTGGTAATAAACTGTTTTGACCCACAGCAGGGTTTAGAAGGGAAGGTGCGCTATTTGTCTTTTGGAGCTCATATTTAGCTGAAATTGTTTTCGGGTGTCATGTCACATTTGCAAAGCCCCTAAAAGAGCAAAACAGTGGAAACCACACAAAAGTTACACTATTTGGGAAACTACACCACTTAAGAGATCTATCTAGGGGTATAGTGAGGATTTAGACCCCACAGGTCTTTTGCAGAATTTATTAGAATTAACCGCAAAAATAAATATCAACATTATTTCCACTAAAATGTTGAATTTTTTCATTTTTGCAAAGAATAAAGGAGAAAAAGCACCCCAACATTTGTAAAGCAATTTCTCATGAGTATGGCTATACCCCACATGTGGTAATAAATGTTCTTTATTAGAAACTAATTAACCCTTTCCGGACTGATTCATTTTTTGCTTTTAATTTATTTTTATTCGCTCCCCGCTTTCCAAGAGCCATAACTTTTTTTTTTCAATAGAGTGGTGTGGGGGCTTATTTCTTGCGGGAGTAGTTGTAGTTTCCATTGACACCATTAAGAGTACGGCTACATGGAGCGGCCAACAACCGTGCTGGCACTATGTAGGCGCGGCTGTCAAATACCTCTTTAAGGGGTATTCCGGTTACTTGCGTATGCGCACTGCTGCTCCATTCATTCTCTATGGGAGTGCCGGATATAGCCGAGTGCAGTGTTATAGAGAATGCGGCCATAAGAGGTGTATTAATTCATGGTCGCACGATTTTGCAGACGTTTTACCCGCGTTAACATGCGGCCACTAACAGGCTGTTTGACAGCCGCACCGAACATGGTGCCCGCACGGGAGCCCTGTTGTGACCGTGTCAGGGCCGCTCTGTGTAGCCTCACCCCTAAAGTATCATTTAATATACTGGGAAACTGAAAATAAAATTCTTTGCAGGCTGAAATTGGAAAAAACTGCAATTCCTCCATTGTTTTTTGGGTTTCGTTTTTACGGCTTTCACCATGCAGTAAAAACGGCAACTTAATTTTTTTCTGCGACTCAATACGATTACGGCGATACCAAATTTATATATTTTTTTTTTAATGTATTTTACTACTTTTACAAAGTAAAAACTATTTGTTAAAAAAATTTCTTGTTTTGTTTCACCAGGCATAACTTTTTTTTATTTTTGGTCGATTGAGTGGTTGTGAGGGCTTATTTTTTGAGAGATGAGTTGTAGCTTTTATTGGTAGCATTGTTTGGTACACACAACTTTTTGAGCACTTTTTATTACATTTGTTTCGAGAGCTAGAACTGCAATTTTGGCATTTTAAATTCTTTATTTTTTACGGTGTTCACCGTGCAAGCTAGATAATGGTATATTATTATAATTCGGACTTTTACGGACGCAGCAATACCATTTTTGTGTATTTTTTTATCTTTTACATTACTTTAGACAAAAAATGGGGAAAGGTTTTTTTTCGACTTTAAATATTTATTTAATTTTTTTCACTAAAAATAACGTTACTTAAGTTTTTTTTTAAACATATTTTATTAGTCCCCCTAGGGGACTTTCACCAGAGATCATTAGATCGCTGGTACAATACACTGCAATACTAATGTGTTGCAGTATATTGTCATTTTTATAGGCTCCTGTAGTAGCGTGATCGCTGTTCCTGTCCGTGTCAGCTGTAATACAAAGCTGACACTCGCAGCGTATTGAGCCTGCTCCATACATCACCCCCCACACAACGACATGCTATTAAGTCATGGTGCTCGAAGAGGTTAATGTGCAGCGGATGGTGCAGAGTGAAAATTACAATTTCCCACTGATATGCCATTTTAGTGCACAATATGTTGTGCCCAGTTTGTGCCACTGAAGACAAATACCTCATAAAATGTTAATCAGTTCTCCCGGGTATGGTCAAGCCATATCTGTGGATGTAAACTGCTGTTTGTGCACGCTGTATGGTTCATAAGAGAGGGAGCACCATTTGGCTTTTGAAGCGCAGATTTTGATTGGGGTTTTGCTGGAATTTCATTTTATAATGTGGGGGCATATGTAAGCTGGGCAGAGTACATCAGGGTATAATAAGAGGGTATAACAATGGGTTAAATAAAAAATAATTCATAGATATGTGACCAGTGTCTGATAAATGGTACCAAATCTTATCTGCTTTTGGAACACTCTGCACATTTTGTGTCGCCATATTCTAGGAGCCAGAACTTTTGTATTTTTTCTCCAACGGAGCTGTGTGAGGTCTTATTTGTTGCAGGACAATCTGTAGTTTTCACTGATACAATTTTTGGGTACATGCGATTTTCTGATCACTTTTTATTCCATTTTTTGGCAAGCAGGGTGACCAAAAACCATCAATTCTGACAAAGTTTTTTATTCTTTTTTTTACGGCGTTCACCCTGGGCTATAAATTACAATTTTACTTTATTCTGCAGGTCGATACAATTATGTTTTGCAGCACTTGCACAATAAAATAAATTTTTTATAAAAAAATAATAAATTTTTTGTCACCAAAAAGCCAGCGCTTTTATATTTTTTAGTCAAAAAAGCTGTGTAAGGGCTTGTTTTTTGTGGGACGGGTTGTTGTTTTTATTGGTACTATTTCGGGGTACATGCAACTTTTTTATCACTTTTTATTCTATATTTTGGGAGGGGTGGTGACCAACAAAATAGCGATTCTGGCATTGGTTTTTATTTTTTTTTGCGGTGTTCACTGTGCGATAAAATGAATATTATAGTTTTATAGTGTGGGTCGTTATGAACGCGGTGATACCAAATATGTGTACTTTTTTTAATGGTTCACATTTTTCCAATAATAAATGTCTTATTAAAGGAAAAAAAGCAGTTATTGCTTATGTAATTTATAACTTTTATTTTTACACTTTTATAAAACATTTTTATTACCTTTTTTTTTTTTCTTTTTTTCTTTTGTCCCACTAGTGGACTTGAAGACTTGCAGCTCTCTGCACAGTTAACCGCCGCTGCGGATAACTGTTAATGCGCGGCCGTAACTGCACGCCTAGGTGCGTGAAAATACTGCTCACCTGGACGTGCATGTACTCCAAGGTGTGCGTAGGGGTTAAGATTAAATAAAACATTGATTTATTAACAATCAATGGCTTCAAATGTTTACATAGACTTTAAAGTCTGTTGTAAAATATAAAATGCACATGTAGCGGTTGAGGAATGGTTAAAAACCATATATGAACCAACGCATGCGGTCAATTACTGCATCACAAAACCATGGCAAATCATAATAAAACCACTTGTTTTTTCAGAAGCTTTTTTTTTTTAACTGCACCCCAACCGCTACAAAAAAGTCAAGCTTCCCTCTCCCACACAAAAACTATAACTAAACTTCTCCCTCGCATTACATCTACATCTAAAGCCCCCTTTCCCTACACAAATTAACTACTGCACGCCGAGGTCAAACAAGTTTTTTGCAACAGTTTCGTAAAATTGCTTTATAAGCATGTCATTTGCCACGGTTTTGCGAAAATCTCTGCAAAAGAAAAACGCGATATGACCATAACCTGTGAATAAATGCTAAAGCAGTCCCCCCCACACATGGCATTTACAATTAAATCCCCCCTCCCCCATAAAACAAATTATATGTACACCTTTGAAAACTATTTTAAAACATAAAAAATTGTATCAGTGTAATAGGTGTAACTTTGTAATTACATTTTAGTGAAAAATATTTTTACTTTTTGAGACACAGCTGCTGTGTGTCCTGTATAGAGAGCAGCTTTATCTTGCACTAAGATCTGAATCCGTCAGGTCAGCGGTACTGACCGGTTCAGTGACAGTGGGTCACCACCTGTAATCAATCACATCTAAGTTATGTTCTGTCAGAGACACATGGGACCTGCTGACACTGAACCTGTCAGTCCTACTGACCTGACAGATTCAGATCTTAGCGCAAGAGATACAGCTGCTCTCTATACCGGATACAAAGCAGCTGTGTCGCAAAAATAATAAAAATAAAAATGTTAATGAAATGTAATTAGAAAGTTACACCAAACACACTGATAGACATATATATATATATATATATATATATATATATATATATATATATATATATATATATACATACAGTGAAGGAAGTAAGTATTTGATCCCTTGCTGATTTTGTAAGTTTGCCCACTGTCAAAGTCATGAACAGTCTAGAATTTTTAGGCTAGGTTAATTTTACCAGTGAGAGATAGATTATATTTTAAAAAAAAGAAGAAAATCACATAGTCAAAATTATATATATTTATTTGCATTGTGCACAGAGAAATAAGTATTTGATCCCCTACCAACCATTAAGAGTTCAGCCTCCTCCAGACCAGTTACACGCTCCAAATCAACTTGGTGCCTGCATTATAGACAGCTCTTACATGGTCACCTGTATAAAAGACTCCTGTCCACAGACTCAATTAATCAGTCTGATTCTAACCTCTACAACATGGGCAAGACCAAAGAGCTTTCTAAGGATGTCAGGGACAAGATCATAGACCTGCACAAGGCTGGAATGGGCTACAAAACCATAAGTAAGACGCTGGGTGAGAAGGAGACAACTGTTGGTGCAATAGTAAGAAAATGGAAGACATACAAAATGACTGTCAATCGATATTGATCTGGGGCTCCATGCAAAATCTCACCTTGTGGGGTATCCTTGATCCTGAGGAAGGTGAGAGCTCATCCGAAAACTACACGGGGGGAACTTGTTAATGATCTCAAGGCAGCTGGGACCACAGTCACCAAGAAAACCATTGGTAACACATTACGCCGTAATGGATTAAAATCCTGCAGTGCCCGCAAGGTCCCCCTGCTCAAGAAGGCACATGTACAGGCCCGTCTGAAGTTTGCAAATGAACATCTGGATGATTCTGAGAGTGATTGGGAGAAGGTGCTGTGGTCAGATGAGACTAAAATTGAGCTCTTTGGCATTAACTCAACTCGCCGTGTTTGGAGGAAGAGAAATGCTGCCTATGACCCAAAGAACACCGTCCCCACTGTCAAGCATGGAGGTGGAAACATTATGTTTTGGGCGTGTTTCTCTGCTAAGGGCACAGGACTACTTCACCGCATCAATGGGAGAATGGATGGAGCCATGTACCGTCAAATCCTGAGTGACAACCTCCTTCCCTCCACCAGGACATTAAAAATGGCTCGTGGCTGGGTCTTCGAGCATGACAATGACCCGAAACATACAGCCAAGGCAACAAAGGAGTGGCTCAAAAAGAAGCACATTAAGGTCATGGAGTGGCCTAGCCAGTCTCCAGACCTTAATCCCATCGAAAACTTATGGAGGGAGCTGAAGATCCGAGTTGCCAAGCGACAGCCACGAAATCTTAATGATTTACAGATGATCTGCAAAGAGGAGTGGGCCAAAATTCCATCTAACATGTGTGCAAACCTCATCATCAACTAAAAAAAACGTCTGACTGCTGTGCTTGCCAACAAGGGTTTTGCCACCAAGTATTAAGTCTTGTTTGCCAAAGGGATCAAATACTTATTTCTCTGTGCACAATGCAAATAAATATATATAATTTTGACTATGTGATTTTCTTTTTTTTTTTTTATATAATCTATCTCTCACTGGTAAAATTAACCTAGCCTAAAAATTCTAGACTGTTCATGTCTTTGACAGTGGGCAAACGTACAAAATCAGCAAGGGATCAAATACTTATTTCCTTCACTGTATATATATATACACAGGTAACAGGGAACTGTATAAATGTTATGTGAGGGGGAGGGAATTCTTTAGAACTTGACTGTAAATGTTATGTGTGGGGTGAGGGGATTCTGTTTAAAAGCTATGTACACATTTGAAAACATATATATATATATATATATATATATATATATATATATATATATATATATATATATATATATATATAGTTATACAGTTCCCTCTTACCTGTCCTGAGCTCTGTGGAGGAATTGCCCGCAGCTGTTAGAAGTTGCAGACAGGAGGGCAGGAGAGATGTGTGTCACTGCTCCTCTCCAGCCCTTTCTTCTTCCTCGTCCTCCCTGCCTGCCTATGAACTAAATGGGGCAATGCAGTGCAGCAAACTGCAGGGCCCCATATTTTAATACAGCCTGGTTGGGACCTGTTATTTTCCTGCGCTGAGTGTGACCAGGGGCAGCTGCCTTATATATCAGATGTGAGATCATATAATGCAGCCACCAGAGGTCACATCTTCTGTGCAGTAGAATCACAGGGATAATCTCCAATGCTCCACTGCACTACTAAGCTACTAGAGGACCGGCCCGGGGGCACATGCCTCCCTGCCCACCCCTGGCTACAGGAATACTGTATTATAGTGAATCACAGAGCAGGGAGCTCAGCTGATAGCTTCCTGCTCCGCCATAGAATTAAATTGTATCTGCGTCCTGAGGACCTATGTGTGTCGTAGAACGAAACAAAAACTACTTCTCCAGTTGGACCCCAACGAACATTTCTTGCACTTTTATTAAACTGCAAGTATTGAGACATGGTGCAATGCCTGGCAAGACAAAAAAAGACATCTGAAATACAGTAACTCAACAATTTTCATATTATCAGATTATTCAGTCGAACTACAAAAAGAAAGAGCACACTTCATCAACATCAAACGACAACTCAATGAGCCCGATATCACTTATTCCAAGTTATATCATGCCCGCCTCCGAATTATTTATGGCAGCTCCACAGTGTTCTTCACGACACCGGCAGAGTCAAGAGAATGGCTGCAGCTACACCCACCACCATGGAGAAGAGTAAAAAGTGGACATTGCATCATCTACCAGAGCTTTTTACATATCTGGACCCCACTACAGTTCCTGACAGTGAGGTCTTATTCTGTTTTCCAAGTTATTTGGAACCTCAATGGACATCAGGTATTCATGTATCTCTCATCTCATTGTATAGGAGCTCATGGTTAAAGCCGGTAAACTACCTTAAAGGCTATGTACACTTTTGAAAACATTTTTTAAATAAATCAATTTATTTAATTATGGAAAACTTTAATTGGTTATTATTAAAAAAAAAGTTTTCTTTTTCAGATACAGCTTCTATGTATCCTGAATACATAGAAGCTGTATCTTGCCATCAAAGCAGAATCCATCAGGTCAGCAGGACTAACAGCTTCGGTGAGCACTGATCCTGCGTGTCTCTGAACTTAGATGTAATCAATAACAGCTGAATCCTGCAAAACTCACAATTCTGGAAAACAAAATTTATCTGGGGCATCCAAACACTTTGCAGACATACATTAACCCCTTAATGACCAGCCTATTTTGGACCTTAATGACCAAGCCATTTTTTAAGTTTTTCCATCGTCGCATTCCAAGAGCTATAACGTTTTTATTTTTGCGTCGACATAGCTTTATAAGGTCTTGTTTTTTGCGGGACAAGTTGTACTTTTCAATAGCACCATTTTGGGGGACATATTATTTATTGACTAACTTTTATTAACTTTTATTTGGGGGGAAATAGAAAAAAACCAGAAATTTTGCCACTCTTTTTCGCGTCTTAAATCTACGCCGTTTACCGTGTGATATAAATAACACAATAACTTTATTCAGCGGGTTGTTACGATTGCAACGATACCAAATTTGTATCGTTTTTGTATGTTTTACTACTTTTACACAGTAAAAACGCTTTTTTCTCAAAATTATTTGTTTTTGTGTCTCCATATTTGAAGAGCCGTAACGTTTTTATCTTATCGCCGATGTGGTTGTATGAGGGCTTTTTTTTTTGCGGGAAGACTTGTAGTTTTTACTGGTACCATTTTGGAGTAGATGTGACTTTTTGATCACTTTTTATCACATTTTTTTAAAGTCAGTATTCACAGAAAACAGCAATTTTTCCATAGTTTTTTATTACATTTTTTACGGCGTTCACCGTGCGGGTTAAATAATGTAATAGATTTATAGTCAGGGTCGTTACAGACGCGGCGATACCAAATATGTGTAACTTTTTAACTTTATTTTGTTTTTTTAATAGTAAAGCATTTTGTGAGGGGAAAAGCTGGGTTTTTCATTTTTTTTTCACATTTTTTTTTAATTCACTTTATTAAACTTTTTTTTCACTTTTTTACTAGTCCCATTAGGGGACTATAATATGCGATTCTGCGATCGCATTTATAATACACTGCAATACTTTTGTATTGCAGTGTATTACTGCCTGTCCGTTTAACACGGACAGGCATCTGCTAGGTCATGCCTGCGGCATGATCTAGCAGGCATTCACTCCAGGCAGACCTGGGGGCCTTTATTAGACCCCCGGCTGCCATTGGAGACACAGACACTCGGCGATCGTATCGCCGGGTGTCGGTGGGGGAGAGAAGGAGCTCCCTCCCTCTCTCCAAAACCACTCAGATGCTCGCTATTGTGCACCGCATCTGAGGGGTTAAACGGGTGAGATCGATACTAATATCGATCTCACCCGGCAGAGCAGGGACGCTCCCAGCCCTCAGGCAGCTGAGAGCAGGGAGATTTGACAGCTCCCTGCTCTGTAAACTTATTCCGATGCCGCAACGTAAAAAGTCTATGGCATCTGAATAAGGCCCGTTAGTGACCGACGTAGAAACACGATGGGCCGGTCACTAACGGGTTAAGGAGATACAAAGGGCTAAAGATTTTAATAAATAGAGAGGCACTTTGGATACTAAAACTAGATACCATATTTCCCAAAGGTCTAAACTTTAAATCTAACCTTATGTATATTTATTAAGCTTTAAATTAGAGCTTGCTTATGTTTGCTAATAAATGGAGAGATATTAAGTATAGTGCATTATAATATATGTTGAACTATTTGCAGATAAAGAGGAGTTGGGTAACGCACAGGTTAAATATTTTCACCACACAGATTCATGTGATCCCCCTTCCAGGTGATTAAAATCGGTAGTCTAACACAGGAACCTTAGCTATGACTAATAACTCTTCAGTTCGAAATCTGTAATCGTTCTTCCTGGTAATTTTTACTTTTGCTTGTTTTTAATCAAGATGGAATACTGTAAAGCTTGTTATTTTTTAAATCTGGATCGGAATGAGTGCCTACTAATTTTTTCTACTACATGTATTATCTGCTACTGACGTGGAGCTACTATATAATCCTGGTATCGTCTAGTTATGGAACGTGATATACGAGATATAAGTGCGTGGTGAGCAGGTCTATATGTTTTTCTTGGGAATAGTTATTTAAGTTACACCTGTTAAGCAGAGCAATATAACGGAACTGAAATAATTTACACTGTGGGAGTCCTTGGCAATATTCTGCAAATGCTGAATGCTCAAAAAATAAAACAGTGCAAAAATATGAAGAAAAAATTGTATTAACAAATAGCCCAGTGCCACTACCCTAATATAATCATTTAACTTTTAGGAGTTTTCATTGAAGTCTAACCCTTGGACTCCCGCAATCAATAGAATAAAATGTCCAAAGAGTGCCGCAGCCCCATCAATCTAGTAACCGATGCAGTGTCATCCATGTTGTGTTTGGTACAGCAGCTCAGTCCCATGAAAATACAATCTAAAAAGTGCCATAAATGGAAAAAAAGAGAACTAATACAAAGAGTTAAAGAAAATTCCATTTAGCTAAATTTAAATAAGGTGTACTCAACAAATTCATCTACATATGATGAGTATTTATGTAAGTCACCCAAATGTCTTCTAATACTGATCATTAACTGATTGATTATGGTGTCATTGTCTTCACAGAAATCACTGCCAAACCAAGTTCTACTGAGGCAGAAGATCATTAGGAATGTTAAATTGCACAAGGCTATGATGTTCTCAAAAACAATTGGCAATGTGAGCTAAAATTTGTCAATCTCACACCACACGAATACTGCTTGAATACACTTCTATGTTCGTCCATGCCAAATGCTAAAATTATTTCTTCTCCACAATGGGACATACAGTTTAGGATTAATTCATTCCATAAAACAAAGTAAAATATGAAATTTATAAAAATATTTTTGTCTCACTTAATTTATTTTGATACACTTCCTTCCAAGTTGATGAGTTGTTCTAGAATCTGAAAAAGTTGCTCTAATACACTATGCAGGTTGAATTTTTGAAGAACAAAATTAGTTCTCAAAATTCAATTACATCAAACTTGTTATTATATTTCAGTATATTTCTACTTAGTGTGCACTATCCACTTTAAGATATATGCATATATTTTTTTTATAAATTGTAAATGCTTTGTAGTGGGATTTGCATTTGCGACTGACACACAAAATTGTTATCATCATCCTTTATTTCTATGGTGTCTATGTGCATATTACAAAGGATCAGGGCTGCGAACAGAAATATCTTGGCCCCATAGGGGCAAATTTTGCGCTGGATTCACAGTAGATTTCACACCTTCTATATTGAAAAGGGTGAAATCCCCTGTGAATATTCATAACAAAATAAGGCGGCAGATTAAGCCCTGGGCTGTTGGCACAACTTGGGCCCCATCCTTCCCCCTCACACGCAATTCAACTCCCCCCAACCCGCTGACACAATACCCGTCAGTGCCACTGACCTGACGGATACAGGTTTTAGCACCAGATACAGCTGCTCTGTATTCAGGATACAAAGAAGCTGTATCTCAAAAAGTAAAAATCATTTTTAATAAAAAGTATTTAGAAAGTTGCACCAAACACATTGATACACTGTTTTATTGAAGAGAAGAGAAAATAATAAAAAATTGTAACACCTCTCTTTAAAGTGTAACTAAACTTTTTTAAAACTTTTGATATGTCATAGTAATATGTCAGAACTTTTAAGTGGTGGGAGGTCCGAGCACTGAGACCCCCACCGATCGCTAAAATGAAGCGACAGAAGCACTCAGTTGAACGATGCCCTGCTTTAATTCTGATCGTAATTCCTCGGAGTGGTGTACGTCCGTACACCGCTTGCTCGGCTTTCCGAGAAAAGCAGATCAGAAACTAAGCGGCACAGCGGTCACCTGAGGGCTTCTGCCACTTTGTTTTAGCGATCGGTGGGGGTCTCAGTGCTCGGACCTCCCACCACTTAAAACTTCTGACATTTCACTATGACATCTCATACGTTTTTTAGAAGTTTAGTTAAACGTTAACCCCTTAATGACCGGGCCTGTTTGTCACTTAATGACCAAGCCAGATTTTGAAAATCTGGTATGTCTGACTTTATCAGAGAATAACTGCAATAATTTTGCATATCCAACTAATTCTGACATTGTTTTTTCGTCACATGTTGTACTTTATTTTAGTGGTAAAAGTAGACTGATACAATTTGCGTAAATTGATTAAAAAATACAAAATTTGATGACATTTTGTAAAAATTAAAATTTTTCCCTATTTTGAACTGCAATATTTCACATATGTACATACATGCTGTACAATTTTTTTTAAATAAAACTATATTTCCGTCTCTTTACTCTATTTTGGCATCACTTTTGAAAGAAAAAATACAAAATTTTTGAGCAATTTAGAAGACTTAGAAGTACATTTTGTTTTCCTGCACCAAGCCAAGTTTTCAGAGGCTCATAGGTGTCACAAGGATGGAAAGCCCCATAAATGACCCCATTTTGAAAACTACACCATTAAGGTATTTACTAAGGGGTGTTGTAAGTATTTTGACCCCACAGTTTTTTTTCTAAGAATTCATGCAAAGCAGATGTAAAATTGCACTTTTTTTCACAAATGTATCATTTTAAAGACAGATTTCTTTGTAAAGCAAACATGAGAATGAAGAAACATACCCCAAAATATATCACCCTGTTTCTCCTGTGATCAAAAATGCCCCCACTGTGGCCCTAATGTGCTGCCTGGACACACGGCTGGGCCCAAGTTGAAGGGAGCACCTTTTGGTTTTTAGGATACATATTTTGCTTGAAAATGTTTTAGGCCTCACTGCACATTTGGAGAGGCATTGAGCTGCCAGAACGATAGAAACTCCCCATAAATGACCCCTTTTAAAAAAAAACTAGACCCCTTAAGGCAATTATCCTGTGTAGTAAGAGTTTTGACCACACAGTTTTGTGCTGAATTTAATGCAAAGAATGTGTAAACAATACAATTTTGTTTTTGTTTTTTTTCCACTAATGTGTCATTTATAGGACATATTTTTCATACACAGTACATGAAACTGAGGAAATGCACCCCAAAATGTATTACTCTGCTTCTACTGTTTTCAAAAATGCCCCCACTTAGGACGTAATCCATTGCCTGGCCACATGGTGGGGCACAAAATGACTGGAACCCCTCTATTGTTTTCAGGACATAATTTTAGCTTGAATTACTTATTGGCCCCACTCCATTACAAAGCATTTGATCTGGCAGAACACCCCATGTAACACCATGAAAAGTGACACCATTTTAAAAACTACACCTCCTAATGCATTTTTCTAGGAATATAGTGAGTAGTTTGAGGCCACATTTTGTTGCAGGTATTAATGCAAAAACAGTGTAAAAAATGTAATGTGGATTTTTTTTTCACAAATGCGTAATTTACAGGACATATTTTTCATACACAGTACATGAAACTGAGGAAATGCACCCCAACATTTATTGCGCTGCTTCTACTGTTTTCAAAAATGGCCGAATGATGTAACACCCTCAAAACTGACCCCATTTTGAAAACTACATTCCCTAAGGTATTCATCTAGGGGTGTATTGAGAATTATAATTTTTTTTGGTGTGGAATCTTTCCATAATGGTATTCATCTAGGGATATAGTGAGAATTTTTTTTTTTTCTACTTTGGAGTTTTTCTTGTATTCCAATTTATATGTGGACTATAGTATAATAAAACGTGAAGTGAAAAAAAAAATCAATGGATTGGATAATAAAATGGTCTAGAAAATGCATAAAAGGGCTAAAAAAAATTGAAATCAAATTATTAATTCAGAGATGTATGGTACACATGGAAACATTCATTAATGCAGAGCCCTGGGTTCCCTGGGCAGCTGTCACATTGGTAACTGCTTTCCCTCCCTATTCCGTTCCTAGCACATACGCAACATTTCCTTTGGGGGTCGGCTTCTTTTTGGCAGTAGGGGGCACTTCGGATGGGACAATTTTGCTGGCTTGACTAGATGATGCCACCCCTCCCCTCCCCTCCCCTCCCCTGGGCCTGGTCTCCAAACATAAGATTTTTCTTCACTTTTTCTTGTTAAGTAAGATGGGTTCCCTGGTTTCCTGCCTTTCTAAAAATGACAAATGAGTTATATAGGGACACTTAAATGAGGTGAACGGCTAGTTCTAGTGCTAGTTTTTTGTACCATATCCGGGATTTCCGGACAGAATTGAAGGGCTGCAGTAGTCCTGTATGCAAACAGGCTTACAGACGGTACGACTTGTACAGGAATGTGGCTGCTGCTGTCTGGGTGAATGGATGTAAGCATCAGGACATCTCTCTTGTCACAAAGTTTGACAAGCAGCAAGTCCTCATTACAAAGTCCCCTGATTTCCCCAGCTTTTAATTTTTGGTTGACCAGTTGACAACGGTATTCATCCGGTGAAAACGACGGAACCCTTGCACAACGGAGACAAACTGAAGCCATTGGCACCAGATCCGTCACTATTGAAATCAATGGTCATGGAAACTGAAACCTAAGGTTTCACTTTATGTCAATCAGGGCTCCGTTCCGACGGAAAGCTTAGACGGAACGGAGCAGATGAGTACGAAGCTTTAGATATAGGACTCAGCTCGTGAAATTGCGGCTCCAGCGCTGGACCCACGGGGGCTAAGAATAATAATTGTTTTGCTTTTTTATGTGTTACTAATTATTTTTGTGTGTCTGTGATTTTTACCAGTTAGGTTGTTAGACTACATCGGATTTGAGGACAACTTAGATGACGGCGTTTTTTTTATTCTCAATAAAATGGATAATGAGGGTTGTGTGAGGGATTTTTATTTCAATAAAATATTTATGTTATGTCTTTGTATTTTTCTAAACTTTATTACTACCACCTTATTAACCCCTTCCCGACATTTGACGTATCCAAACGCCAAAGTCGGGTAGGGGAAGTATGGAACGGGCTCACGCAGTGAACTCGCTCCATACGATGACAGTGACGGCTGTATGTTACAGCCGACACTTCAGAGTAAATAGCGGCATCGCGCTTGAGCGCAATCGCGCTAGTTTAACTTGTTAAATGCTGCGGTCAATACTGACCGCAGCATTTAAATCATCAGAAAGAGTGGGCGACCCCTTCTAACAGCTCATTGAGCCCCCCGCAATGCAATCGCGGGGGGCCGATGGTTGCTATGGCTGCCTGGGGGCTTAATGAACGCCCCCGGGTCCGCCATCTTTGTACACCTATTAAGCCTTGCCTCCGGCAGGGCTTAATAGGTGCCTGTCAGAATCACGATATACTGCAATACATTAGTATTGCAGTATATCGTACAAGCGATCTGACGATCGCTGGTTGAAGTCCCCTAGGGGGACTAATAAAAAAAGTAAAAATTAGTTAAATAAAGTTTTTTTTGGTGCAAAAAATTAAATAAAAAGTGATCAAACCATTGCATGTACACCAAAATGGTATTATTAAAAACTACAGCTTATGCCGCAAATAATAAGCCCTCATACCCCTTAATCGACGGAAAAATAAAAAAAGTTGTGGCTCTCGGAATTTGGCGACGCAGAATAAATTTTCTTTTTTCCACTAAGGTTTTTACATGTAAAAGTAGTAAAATATACAAAAAACTATATATATTTTGTATCGCCATAATCGTATTGACCCACAGAATAAAGTTAACATGTTGTTTTAATTGCACAGTGAATTCCGTAAAAACAACGCGCAAAAAACCATGGAGGAATCGCTGTTTTTTGTCACCTTGTGACAGGGTTCTGTTGTTTTGACGGAATCAATAGTGCAGTCGACTGCGCTATTGGTTGCATCAATAACAACGGAACCCTGTCACAATGGTGACAAACGGAAACCTTTAGCAACCTTTCCGTCACCAAGGAGATCAATGGTGAGGGAAACGGAAGCTGAGGTTTCAGTTTGCCGTTCTGTTGAGGGGTTACCTGGCAGAAACCTCCGGCGGAACCCCTCAACGGAAGGTCAACGCTGATGTGATCACAGCCAAACACATATGGTAGGCTTAGATACAGGGTGCAGCAGACAGTAATCTTATACAATATAAGATAACTGTCTGCTGGGGCCCTGTATCTAAGCCTACCATAAGGTAGGCTTAAAAGGGGTTGTCCAGTCCCTAAACATTGATGGTCTATCCTCACGATAGGCCATCAATAGTTAATATGTCGGGGTCCGACTCCCGGGACACCCAACAATCAGCTGTTTTGATGGGGGTGCAGCGCTCGTATAAGCCCTGCTTCCCCTTCATTTACCTTACTTGCCTACACTGTGAAGTGCTGACACGTTCGTGTCGGCGATTCAGTGTGAGAAAGTGACTGGAATGATGGGGAAGAAGCGCTTGTATGAGCGCTGCACCCCCTTCAAAACAGCTGATTGGCGGGGATCCCGGGAGTCGGACCCCGACCCTTTAGCTCCAGCAGACAGTGGTATTAAACTTACTCTCCTCTTCGGCTGCAGCAGAGGTCCTGACTCCATCCAGGGTCGGGATGTTGTGCGCAGCGCATAGCGTTGTGACATCATGCGCTGCAAACAGCGATGTAACGACAGGACCGCCGTTGCGCTCCGGAAGGAGGAATGTAAGTACTGTCAGTTACTATAGTAATGGGGGCCCGTGTAGTTTATTACATAGGCCCCTGTTACTATTGTAAATTTTCATTGATGTGGTGCAAGGGGCCACGGGCCAACTGGCTTCGGGGCCAGTCGCAATTGCGACCGCTGCGACCCCTATAGTTACACGACTGCATACAGGAGAATGTTTGGAAATATTTTCAGGTCATGTACTACCGCATGGTGGCAGTTCAAGGGGTTAAAACTACCTGACAAGATCCCATTAAATAACCAATGAATTGAAAACAATTCCATCTGCCCAGCAATTCTGTTATTATAAATATATAGTATATAATTACAGCATCAGAACCAAGCATTGAAATATATAGCACCAGAACCAAGCTCAATACATATATACAGCACCAGAACATACATCAGTATATATATACAACACCAGAACAAAGCTCATACATATATACAACACCAGAGCCAAGTTCAGTACATATATACAGCTCCAGAACAAGCTCATACATATGTCCAACACCAGAAACAAACTTAGTACATATATACAGCCCCAGAACCGAACTCAATACATAAATACAGCACCAGAACCAAGTTCAGTACATATATACAGCACCAGAACAAAGCTCAGTACATATATACAGCTACAGCACAAATACACCTCAACTTAGTGCAACCCCTGCTGTATAGGTTTGTACGGCGTAAAACTACAGCTCCCAGCATGACCCGAACAATGGTAAGGATATGCTGGGAGTTGCTGTTTCCCAAAAATAATCTTGCTGCAGATCATATAGTGACTATAGTACTGATTAGAGACTGAATAAACATTTACATTAAGTGACTCACCGGTGACTTCTTTTCAGATTCTAGTTGTTGTTTTTCTCTTTTCTTCTCCATCCGTGCAAAAGACCTCTATGATGACTTCTCCCGGCCACGGCCCATTTCTGCAGTTTGCCACTCAGATGTCTTCAGCTTCTCACTTTTCAAACATTTCTGCACCTATAAATGAAGATAAAATTTTCATGGTGCCACACACTATGCCCCTAAATATAATAGCACAATACACTATGCCCCTAAATATAATAGCACAATACACTGTGTACCTGATTATAATAGCACCATACAATATGTCCCTGATTACAATAGCACCATACACTATGTCCCTGATTATAATAGCACCATACACTGTGTCTCTGATTATAATAGCACCATACACTGTGTCCCTGATTATATTAGCACAATATACTGTATCCCACACACACACACACACACACACACACACACACACACACACACACACAGTGCTCCCTGTAGATAGTGCCCCATGGAGATCCCTGTAGATAGTGCCCCACATAGAGCCTGACCTGCCTCGCCAGATATGACACCTGGCCAAACAGCGCCTTTCAACAATGGAAGCGGCACAGTGATGTAATCGCGCCGCTAGCATTGTTGAAAGGCGCTGATTGGCAGGACAGAATGACTTGCCCCGTTAATAAGCGCCCTTCAACAACGGAAGCTAGCGTTGTTGAAAGGCACTGATTGGTGGCGCTAGTCATTCTGCCCTGCCAATCAGCGTCATTGTAAGGCGCTGAATGGTCAGGCATGAAACGTGCCCGGTCATTTAGCATTTATGCATGTAATTGTATCTGAGTCCTGTAGACGCAGGTACAATTAGTACAGGAGGGGGTGGCGGCGGTGGCTGCTTTCAGTTTTCAGAGAAGCAGTAGGCCGGACGGTGCGGCCCTGCCCTCCTCATGAGCAGCGGCCCTATTTGGTCCCAGTCCGCTGCTGCTATTTCACTCCCTGCCACTCCTCCCCATCAGCAGCGTAGTGCGGCCATTAGCGGTGCTAGCGTGCTGCAATGGTGATTTTTAAAAAATAATATATCATGATATACCACAGGCTGCAGGTTTGAAAATGTTCCGCAGCATGTGCATTCATCACCAAATACTGTAAAATTAGCAAATCCGTATGGACATTCTGCAGCATTTCCTCTCTATGTGCAGGGGGGCTAAAAGCGTGCTCTTTTATTTCATAAGTAAAACGACTTAGCTCCCAAGAAGAGACTGGTGTGCAGCGGGTCGGTGGCAGCTCACAGGTTAATTTGGGCTCCTTATTTGCCTGGATCCCTGATTTCAGTTCCACTTGCACTGACCTGATGGTGGCGCTACAAAGGGTTGCTTAATCTGATAAAATTACACATCTCTTACACACAAAATGTACATATAGGTGTCCTACTGCATCTTTGTGTTTGTTTGCTTTTTACATTGCATTCACAGCAGATTTGAACCTGCCCATTTATTTCAGTTTAGCAGAATGTGCTGGCTAACTTGTTTTTTTGCATTGTACTTTTGGAGGTGGTGACTGCCTCCATCTTAGTCGTGCATATTGGGTCTCATCTGTCCAACACTGTTTTTAAATAGTATAGAATAAAGTTGGTTCCTACCTATCCTAAATATTTTTTTTTTACCTAGGCAAGAAGGGGGTGAGTTTAGTGCAGGGACCTATCTGTTTGAGGTCACCTTGTTGTGGCAGGTAGGCTTACACAATTTGATCAAATTTTAAAGTATAGCAAATATAGAATTGATGCAATTTAAAATAATGCATATGTTCAATAGTTAATGAGTGCTGCTTAATCTGTGTGTTTGCTTGTACATTTCTGGCACAAGTCAAATGAAAGAGGGTAATATTAAATCTAAAAAAAAAAAGGGTAGACAGCGCCTTATTGTGCAAGTCACCTCAGGGTGGATGGGAGCAGAGGACAGATGTAGTTACACTCACATGAGCTGGTCGTGCTGGCACAGATACAACTCTGGTGTAGATATGCGTTTTAATGTAGTCAGCTGCAGCTAGATCCCAGCTAGTCAACAGAAATGTCACCGATATATAAGGAGAAAAGAAAAGCAAAAATGGGATATATGTTACAGTGCTGCTAAAATCAAGCACGGGCTCTTGCTTTAACCCTTTAATGACACAGCCAATTTTCATTTTTAAACTTTTGCTTTTTCCTCGCCGTCTTCCAAAAATCTTTATTTTTGGTACTTTTTTTGTAGATATAGCCGTATAAGGGCTTGTTCTTTGCAGGACCAGTTATAGTTTGTCATGGCACCATTTAATGTACCATATAATGTACTGGGAAACTGAAAAAAAATTACTTTTTTTTATGTTTTCCAATTTTTATAAATAAAAAACTATTTAAAAAAAATAGTTTTGTGTTGCCTATACTCAGAGTACTGTGAGGTGCTTATTTTTTCAGTGCGAGCTGAAGTTTTTATTGGTACAATTTTTGGGGTATATGCGACATTTTGATCACTTTTTAGAAAAAATTAGGGGGGAAATAAGTTAACCAAAAAGTTTTATATTTTTATATTTTTTTACGGCGTTCACCGAGCAGGTTAAATAACGTTATATTATAATAGTTCTGACTTTTATGGATGCAGCGATACCAGTTATGTTAACTTTTATATATTTTTTAACATTACTTTATGTAAAAAAAATGGGAAAAGTTTTTTTTAACATTTCATTTTTTTATACACTACTGAAAACTTAATTTAATTATTCTTTACACTATTCATTAGTCCTCTTAGGGGATTTGGTCGTCAGATCGCTGGCAGAATACATTTAAATTCTAATGTATTGCAGGGTATTGTCATTTTTACAAGCTTTTGTTAAGTCCAGCCAGAGGCAGGGCTTAAAGGGGTTGTCCCAAGTTGATAAATGGAGCTATAAAGCTCCCCCATGTAAAAATAAGAAGAATTCTAATTACCTGTCCGTCGTCCAGCGATGTCGTTTTCTTGATATCGTTGATTGAAGTTGCGGTCGGTCCCTCTTTGTATCCTGCTCGTTGCCTAGGTTCCCGGCCACCGCTATTTACCTTTAGCGGTGGCCGCGCATGCGTAATGACATCCTCTGCGCCCTGAGCAGAGGATGTCATTTGCTCGTGAACGCGCATCTCGGCGCTTCTCGGCGCATGCGCAGAAGATGCAGTGGAAGGCACCCGTCGCAAGGAGAAGTCTGCGCTCCGCTAAAGGTAAGTGTGTATATGTTTGTGAGTGTGTGTGTGTGTGTGTGTGTCTGTGTATATATGGGTGTGTTTGTGTATATGTGTGTGTGTGTTTATGTGTGAGTGTATATATGGGTGTATTTGTGTGTATGTGTATATGTTTGTGTATATTTTTGTGTATGTGTGTGTGTGTGTGTATGGGTGTGTTTGTGTATATGTTTGTGTGTATATGTTTGTGTGTGTGTTTTTGTATGTGTGGGTTTGTGTATATATGGGTGTGTTTGTGTACATATGTTTGTGTGTATATGTTTGTGTGTATATGTGTGTATTCGTGTATATATGGGTGTGTTTGTGCATATGTGTATAGGTTTGTGTGTATGTTTGTGTGTGTTTTTGTATACGTGTATTTTTGTGTATATATGGGTGTGTTTGTGTATATATGGGTGTGTTTGTGTATATGTTTGTGTGTGTGTGTGTTTTTGTATATGTGTGGGTTTGTGTATATATGGGTGTGTTTGTGTACATATGTTTGTGTGTATATGTGTATATGTTTGTGTGTATATGTGTGTGTTTGTGCATATGTGTATAGGTTTGTGTGTATGTTTGTGTGTGTTTATGTGTACGTGTTTGTGTATATGTGTGTGTTTGTGTATATATGGGCGTGTTTGTGTATATATGGGTGTGTTTGTGTATATGTTTGTGTGTGTGTGTATGTGTGTTTTTGTATATGTGTGGGTTATTGTTTGTGTATATATGGGTGTGTTTGTGTACATATGTTTGTGTGTATATGTGTATATGTTTGTGTGTATATGTGTGTGTTTGTGTATATATGGGTGTGTTTGTGCATATGTGTATAGGTTTGTGTGTATGTTTGTGTGTGTTTTTGTATGCGTGTGTGTTTGTGTATATGTGTGTGTTTGTGTATATGTGTGTGTTTGTGTATATATGGGCGTGTTTGTGTATATATGGACGTGTTTGTGTATATATGGGCGTGTTTGTGTATATATGGGTGTGTTTGTGTATATGTTTGTGTGTGTGTGTTTGTGTATGTGTGTTTGTGTATATTTGGGTGTGTTTGTGTACGTATGTGTGTATATATGTGTGTGTGTGTGTGTGTGTGTGTGTGTGTATATGTGTGTGTATATGTGTGTGTATATATGGGTGTGTTTGTGCATATGTGTATATGTTTGTGTGTATATGTTTGTGTATTTTTGTATATGTATATTTGTGTGTTTGTGTACATGTGTTTGTGTATAGGTTTGTGTGTATATGTGTGTTTTTTGGAGTTTATGTGTGTGTTTGTGTATATATGGGTGTGTTTGTGCATGTGTATATGTTTGTGTGTTTTTGTATATGTGTGTGTTTGTGTATATATGGGTGTTTGTGTATATGTGTGTGTTTGTGTATATGTGTTTGTGTATATGTGTGTGTGTTTGTGTATATGTGTGTTTGTGTATATGTTTGTGTGTTTGTGTATATATGGGTGTTTGTGTACATGTGTTTGTGTGTATATGTGTTTGTGTATATGTTTGTGTGTATGTGTTTATGTAATATATGGGTGTGTGTTTATATGTGTTTGTGTATATGTTTGTGTGTGGTTGTTTGTGTGTGTGTAGGTGAGTATAAGTATCGGTATTGTTCACATTGATAACTTTTTTTTATGTTGTTGCAGATTTTGATGTACCAATTGGACTACGTCTTCGATTCGTTGGACTACTGCGTAGATCTACGTTTTTTGAAAATTGTATTAAAATGGTTAACGAGGGTTTTGTTGGGGATTTCTTATTTCAATAAAAAAAAATTGTCTTTGTGGTTTTTTTTCAAACGTTATTAGTGCCTAGATAATGGCAGT
The DNA here is from genome assembly GCF_050947455.1 of Rhinoderma darwinii. NCBI lineage: Eukaryota > Metazoa > Chordata > Amphibia > Anura > Rhinodermatidae > Rhinoderma > Rhinoderma darwinii. The sequence goes on from NC_134689.1 coordinate 83,342,674, forward strand.
TGGCTGATTGACAGCGTCCATTATTAAGGCGGTACTTAGTGTTAGCCGGTGCAGAGGCTAGCACTAACCACCCATTATTACCCCGGTACCCACCACCAACAGGGGTGCCGGGAAGAGCTTGGTACGATCCAGTACCCGACCATCTGTTGTGATGGTCGGGTACTGGGGCGGCCGTAGGCTGGTATTATGAGGCTGGGAAGGGCCAAAAACAGTGGACCTTCCCACCCTTGTAATGCTAGGCTGCTGCTACTGTGTTGTATCGGGCTGGTTATAAAAATGTGGGGGACCCCCACGTCGTTTTTTTTTTCAACACTGTGTTTGTGGCTGGTTATGATAAATTGGGTGGAACCCCATGTCTTTTTAATAAAAAAAAATTAAAAAAAATTACGTGGGGTCCCCCCCATTTTAATAACCAGCCAGATACAACACAGCAGCAGCAGCCTAGCATTACAAGGGTGGGAAGGTCCACTGTTTTTGGCCCTTCCCAGCCTCATAATACCAGCCTGCGGCCGCCCCAGGGCCCGACCATCACAACAGATGGTCGGGTACTGGATCGTACCCAGCTCTTCCCAGCACCCCTGGTGGTGGTGGGTACCGGGGTAATAATGGTGTTTAGTGTTAGCCTCTGTACTGGCTAACACTAAGCCTCCCCTTAGTAATGGACCTTGTCACTCAGACAGCGGCCATTACTAAAGTGATAGTAATAAAACTTGAAAATAAAACACAAAGATATAGATAAAATATTTTATTGAAATAAAGCACCCCCAACACAACCCTCATTAACCATTTTATTGATGAAAAAAAAGCGTCATCTAAGTAGTCCTCGAAACCGAAGTAGTCCAAACACCAAACCTGTAAAAAATCAAAAATATAAGAAAAAAAATGAAATAAAACATGTCGTAGGCTTAGTTTCACTTTCATGTGTTATACTGACTGTTATACCATGTATAGAAGCCTGCGGCAAAGTTGGCTTAGATACAGGGCGCCAGCAGACAGTATCATACATGGCCATACAGACATTTATACAAACAAACATACATACATACATACATGCAAACATACATGCACATATACACATACAAACATGACAACATACATACATACATGCAAACATACATACATGAAAACATACATACATGCAAACATACATACATGCAAACATACATGCACATATACACATACAAACATGACAACATACATACATACATACAAGAAAACATACATACAAGCAAACATACATACATGCAAACATACATACATGCAAACATACATGCAAACATACATAAATGCAAACATACATGCATACATACATGCAAACATACATACATGAAAACATACATACATGCAAACATACATGCACACATACACATACATGCACATATACACATACAAACATGACAACATACATACAAGCAAACATACATACATACAAGCAAACATACATACATACATACAAGAAAACATACAAGCAAACATACATACATACATACAAGCAAACATACATACAAGCAAACATACATACATACAAGCAAACATACATACATACAAGAAAACATACATAAATACAAGCAAACATACATACATACAAGCAAACATACATACAAGCAAACATACATACAAGCAAACATACATACATGCAAACATACATGCAATCATACATGCACATATACACACATGCACATATACACATACAAACATGACAACATACATACAAACATACATGAAAACATACATACATGAAAACATAAATACATGCACATATACACATACAAACATGACAACATACATACAAGCAAACATACATACATACATACATACAAGCAAACATACATACATACAAGAACACATACATACATACAAGCAAACATACATACATACAAGCAAACATACATACAAGCAAACATACATACATACAAGAAAACATACATACATACAAGCAAACATACATACATACATACAAGTAAACATACATACAAGCAAACATACATACAAGCAAACATACATACAAGCAAACATACATACATGCAAACATACATGCACATATACACACATGCACATATACACATACAAACATGACAACATACATACAAGAAAACATACATACAAAAATACATGCAAGCAAACATACATACATGAAAACATACATACATGAAAACATAAATACATGCAAACATACATGCACATATACACATACAAACATGACAACATACATACATGAAAACATACATACAAGCAAACATACATACATACAAACATACATGCAAACATACATACATGCAAACATACATGCAAACATACATACATGCAAACATACATGCACATATACACATGCAAACATGACAACATACATACATACATGCATACATACATACAAGAAAACATACATACATACATACATGCAAACATACATACATGCAAACATACATACATGCAAACATACATACATGCAAACATACATACATGCAAACATACATGCACATATACACATACAAACATGACAACATACATACATACATACATACAAGAAAACATACATACATGCAAACATACATACATGCAAACATACATGCACATATACACATACATGCACATATACACATACAAACATGACAACATACATACAAGCAAACATACATACAAGCAAACATACATACATACAAGCAAACATACATACATACAATCAAACATACATACAAGCAAACATACATACATACACATACAAACATGACAACATACATACAAGAAAACATACATATACATACATACATACATACATGCACATATACACATACAAACATGACAACATACATACAAGAAAACATACATACATACATACATACATGCAAACATACATGCAAACATACATGCAAACATACATACATGTTTTACTAAGGACAGAAGTTGTCAAACTAACCTAATCTGTTTTTATGAAGAGGTGAGCAGAAGTCTAGACAGAGGGGCCGCTGTGGATTTAGTGTTTTTGGACTTTGCAAAGGCATTTGACACTGTCCCCCATAGACGCCTAATGGGTAAATTAAGGACTATAGGTTTAGAAAATATAGTTTGTAATTGGATTGAGAATTGGCTCAAGGACCGTATCCAGAGGGTTGTGGTCAATGATTCCTTCTCTGAATGGTCCCCGGTTATAAGTGGTGTACCCCAGGGTTCAGTGCTGGGACCACTATTATTCAACTTATTTATTAATGATATAGAGGAAGGGATTAATAGCACTATTTCTATTTTTGCAGATGACACCAAGCTATGTAATATAGTTCAGACTATGGAAGATGTTCATGAATTACAGGCAGATTTAAACAAACTAAGTGTTTGGGCGTCCACTTGGCAAATGAAGTTTAATGTAGATAAATGTAAAGTTATGCATCTTGGTACCAACAACCTGCATGCATCATATGTCCTAGGGGGCGCTACACTGGCGGATTCACTTGTTGAGAAGGATCTGGGTGTACTTGTAAATCATAAACTCAATAACAGCATGCAGTGTCAATCAGCTGCTTCAAAGGCCAGCAGGATATTGTCGTGTATTAAAAGAGGCATGGACTCGCGGGACAGGGATGTAATAATGCCACTTTACAAAGCATTAGTGAGGCCTCATCTAGAATATGCAGTTCAGTTCTGGGCTCCAGTTCATAGAAAGGATGCCCTGGAGTTGGAAAAAATACAAAGAAGAGCAACGAAGCTAATAAGGGGCATGGAGAATTTAAGTTATGAGGAAAGATTGAAAGAATTAAACCTATTTAGCCTTGAAAAAAGACGACTAAGGGGGGACATGATTAACTTATATAAATATATTAATGGCACATACAAAAAATATGGTGAAATCCTGTTCCTTGTAAAACCCCCTCAAAAAACAAGGGGGCACTCCCTCCGTCTGGAGAAAAAAAGGTTCAAGCTGCAGAGGCGACAAGGCTTCTTTACAGTGAGAACTGTGAATTTATGGAATAGCCTACCGCAGGAGCTGGTCACAGCAGGGACAGTAGATGGCTTTAAAAAAGGGTTAGATAATTTCCTAGAACAAAAAAATATTAGCTCCTATGTGTAGAAATTTTTCCTTCCCTTTTCCCTTCCCTTGGTTGAACTTGATGGACATGTGTCTTTTTTCAGCCGTACTAACTATGTAATACATGCAAATATACACATACATGACAACATACATACAAAAATAAACTCACCTAAGACGTTCCCACGAAGAGTTGAACGGTCCTGTCACTTTTCTTCTCCCATTCACAATAACATAGCGGTGGGCGCAGATGACGTAATCACTTGGGCCTTATATGATTACGTCATCAGCGCCACAACGCATTGTTACTATGAATGCGAGCGGCGCCAAGAAGAAGGAAGATGGCAAGTGACGGGACCGTTCAGAGTGCCGTTAGAACGTCTTAGGTGAGATTATTTTTTTTATATATTTTTAGTTGTTCGCCGGGTGCTGATGCAGCACCGGTGCGGCGGGTACAAACATTACATGTAGTGACAGGGGGGGAGAGAGAAGTTGTTTGCCGAAACGGGGTGAATGTAGTGTAGTGTAGTGTAGGGTTGGTGACATTCACGGTGAGTTCGTCTCAATCGGGCTTACCATGCCCGCTTGAGACGAACATTCTCCCGATGTTGCTAGAACTACAGTATCTAGCAACATCGGGAGCGCGCACACTGCAGAGCGGAGCGGCTTGATTGACATCGAGCCGCTCACGCCCCTTTTTAGAAAAGATAACCAGCACTTGCTGAGTTATCAAGTGTAAAAAAAAGGCACTTAGGAAATGAATTTTTAAATTTTTTTAACAGCAAATGTTTTCAAATTCATTTCCTGCTTAGAATGTTTAAAAAAAAAAATTTGAGTCAACTTGGGACAACCCCTTTAACAAAAGCAGAAAGAAGGCAGACCAGGGGGCCTTCATTAGGCCCACGGGCTGCCATGACAATTATCGGCACATTGCGATCGAGTCGCAGGTGGGGTCGATGAGCTGTCAGAGGGGGCCAACCCCTCTTTCTAACAGCTTAGATGCCGCGGTCGCTATTGACACCCGCGTGAACAGCGTGATCTAAGCGTTACATACAGCTGACACCCACAGCGTATGGAGCGGGCTCAGTGCGTGACCCTGCTCCATATTTCAACCCCTGCACCAGGAAGTCCCGGCACGTCCTGGTGCGTGAAGAGGTTAATCTTAAGGTTTATTATTTATTCAGGCTGCACGTTTCGATGCTGGACCAGAATCTTCATCAGGCCAATAGTAAATACAAAAAACAAACACAACATTTATAGACTCTAACGTGATCTTTTAGTTTATATTCTTGAAGTTTATATTCTTTTTTTATCAACCAATCAGATGTGAACTACTGTCTTTCAGCAAATAAATAAATATATATATATATATATATATATATATATATATATATATATATATAATATTACTCAATGAAATTAATAACTACAACACAGTGATTCAGATGAGCATCTCCATGATATGTTCTAAAAAGTGCTTAAAAAGAAAAGCTCAAATTAAATTTTGCAGATAGTACAATACATTGTGAAGGAGGGTTCTGTTTTAATTCTTGAGGTTAGTTACTTCAAGCAACTAAAAAAAAAAAAATTCAAAAATTATTCAATTGACACCAAAGAAGCAGAGGAGTCATAGAAAGTACCACAGTATTCTTCTCAGCAAATCGCTATCACTGGCAGAGATAAAGTAATACATGCTGTGTTGACATAGAAACAGCAATTCCTTTCTTCAGTCTAGTGTTAGGCATTGGGAGTGGGGCTATTTAGTGGGTTTAATTGTACCCACAAGTATAAGTCTATAAGGCTACGTTCACACAGGGCAGATACACTGCGTACAGGTACCCAGCGTATCCGCCCTGTTGGGCGCAGGGTATACCATCCAAAAAACCGCACCAAATTGTGGTGCAGTTTTTCAGCCGGAATGTCCACTGCGGAAAACTGCACGTTACAAAAAACAAAAAACACATACCCTCCTGCAGACCGGCCCCCTGGGATGACGTTTAATCGCATGTGACCGCTGCAGCCTTGGTATCCCAAGAGGCCAGCCTAGACAAAGGAACACAGAATTCTAGGTAAGTATAAGATTTTTATTTTTGTTCTTTGCGTTGCGTGTATTGGTGGCGGAATCCCTGCTTTTCTGCAGCAAAAAAACGCAACATCTGCTATTTGTTGCGGCTTTTACCTCCCGCATTGGATTAAATCGGAAAAACGCGCAAAACACAAATGCAGCAATTACGCAAATACAATTGACATGCTGTGGATTAAGAATCTATTTCTGTGAGTTTTTTCCGCTCATCATTTACGCAGCTTGTGGATGAGATTTGTTCAAATCTCATCGACTTTGCTGCGACTGTATTATGCTGCGGATTTTCTGCAACAAAATCCGTTGAGGAAAATCCGCAGTATTTAAGCTACATGTGAAATTACCCTTAGGATATCATATTGCTGTACATATAGTGACCATTAATTATTTTACATAACTTGCCAACAATGAGCATAGAAATGTCAAAACATGAAGTTACAGAAAAACAATATATTTATATAACTGATTCAATTTATCACTTTAAATAATCCTCAGATTCTTCCTGCTATGACAATATTGAAAAATTGCACATTATCTAATGTAAGATAGCCATTAAAGCCCAGAAAAAAAGTTCCATGTATAAATCCCACGTGTATAAGTCCCGTACTTAACAGTTGCTTTGTAGTTTAACTGATTAATTTTATCTGGAAAGCTGCAGTCCATAAGTTACCACTCAGTGTACTTCTCTGGACTGCAGCTGTAGCCTGAGCTACAGTCAAAATCAATAAGTTGTGGCACAAAAAGTCTTGTGTAACCAAGTGCTACTTTTTTGGTAAAGTCTTAGGGTGCTTTCACACGTCCCAAATAAGGGCATCTTTTTTCTGCGCGGCCAATTAATACTCAGCAAAACTGTGCTTGTTTAACTGCAAATTGCCGCGGTTTAGCAATGTGTTTTTTGGCCGCATAGCTTATACAGGAGACTTGAGAGGAGATAGGGACTTTAACCCCTTCACGCCTCAGCCCTTTTTCAGATTTTCATTTTCGTTTTTTCCTCCCCACCTTCCAAAAGCCATAACGCCTTTATTTTTCCGTCGATATAGTACTATGAGGGCTTGATTTTTGCGGGACAAGTTGTAGTTTTTCGTAGCACCATTTACTTTGCCATATAATGTACTAGGATATGGGAAAAAAAATATTTGTGGGGTAGAAAATGAAAAAAAACACCAATTCCTCTATGGTTTTTTGCGCGCCATTTTTACGGAATTCACCGTGCAATTAAAACAACAAGTTAATTTTATTTTATGGGTCAATACGATTACGCCGATACCAAATATATGTAGTTTTTTCTATTTAACAAGTAAAAACCTAAGTGTAAAAAAGAAAATTGATTTTGTTTCGCCAAATTCCGAGAGCCGTTTTTTATTTTTCCGTCGATTAAATGGTATAAGGGCTTATTTTTTGCGGGATAAGCTGTAGTTTTTAATAATACCATTTTGGTGTACAGGCGACGGTTTAATCACTTTTTATTTCATTTTTTGTGGGAGATTAGGTGAAAATAGAGATTCTGGCGTTTACAATTTTTTTTTTACGGCGTTCACCGTGCGGGTTGAAGAGGCTCTGTCACCAGATTCTGAAATCCCTATCTCCTATAGCATGTGATCGCCGCTGCAATTTAGATAACAGTAACGTTTTTTGTTTTTTTTAAACGTTCATTTTTGGCCAAGTTATGAGCTATTTTATATATATGCAAATGAGCTTTGAAATGGACAACTGGGCGTGTTTTTTTTCGTATGTCCACTGTGCGTGTATTGTGTTTTCAACTGGGCGTGTTTACGTGTATGACGCTGACCAATCAGTGACCAGTCAGTGTCATACACTCCTCTCCATTCATTTACACAGCACATAGTGTTCTTACTAGAACGATGTGCAGCCACATACACAAGTGTCCTGATAATGAATACACATGACCTCCAGCCTGGACGTCATGTGTACTCAGAATCCTGACACTTCTGAATCTTTTCTGTGAGATTCCAGCAAGCCACGCGTAATCTCGCGAGATTACGAGGTAAACGAGATTTAGTTTCCCTTTTTGGAAATCTCACAGAAAAGATTCAGAAGTGTCAGGATTCTGAGTACACATGACGTCCAGGCTGGAGGTCATGTGTATTCATTATCAGGACACTTGTGTATCTGGCTGCACATCGTTCTAGTAAGAACACTGTGCTGGGTAAATGAATGTAGAGGAGTGTATGACGCTGACTGGTCACTGATTGGTCAGCGTCATACACGTAAACACACCCAGTTAAAAACACAATACACGCCCAGTTGGACATACGAAAAAAAACCACGCCCAGTTGTCCATTTCAAAGCTCATTTGCATATATATAAAATAGCTCATAACTTGGTCAAAAATGAACGTTTAAAAAAACAAAAAAAACACGTTACTGTTATCTACATTGCAGCGCCGATCACATGCAATAGGAGATAGGGATTTCAGAATCTGGTGACAGAGCCTCTTTAAATAATGATATATTGTGATAGTTCAGACTTTTATGGACACGGTGATACCAATTATGTTTATTTATTTAATTTTTTACTATGCTCTAGGGGGAAAATGGGAAAAGGGGGGGTTTTGAACTTAAAATTTTTTTGAAAAATTTTTTACACACAAAAAAAACTTTATTTAACTAATTTTTACTTTTTTTATTAGTCCCCCTAGGGGACTTCAACCAGCGATCGTTAGATCGCTTGCACGATATACTGCAATACTAATGTATTGCAGTATATCATGATTCTGACAGTCTCCTATGAAGCCCCGCCGGAGGCAGAGCTTCATAGGAGTACAAAGATGGCGGACCTGGGGGACTTCGTCAGGCCCCCAGGCAGCCGTGCCAACCAACGGCTTCCCCCGATCTCGCTGTGGGGGGCCCGTTGGGACATTACAGGGGGTCGCCCCCCTGTTTTTAGTAATTTAAATGCCGCGATCTCTATTGAAAGCGGCATTTAACGGGTTAAACAAGCGGGATCGCACTAAAACGGGATCCCGCTCGTAACCCAGAAGTGTCGGCTGTAACACATAGCCAACACACTCGCTCTATGGAGCGGACTCAGCCCGTGAGCCCGCTCCATATTCCCCCACCCAGCATGCGCCGTATATATACGGCGGATGTTGGGAAGGGGTTAATGCACAAATAAATATAGTGGCTTGTAAATCTCCATTGTACATTATTTGGACGACACATACAGTGTATTCAGAAAGTCTTCAGACCCTTTCACTTTATTTACATTTTCTTACGTTGAGACCTTGTGCTAAAATAAAAGGAAAAAATCTAGTTTTTCCCCATAATTCTGCACCAATACCCCATAATGACATTGTGAAAAGTAAATTGTTGCTAATATATTAAAAAGGAAAAACTATAGTACTGCATTGACATAAGTATTCAGACCCTTTACTCAGTACTTAGATGAAGCACCTTTGGCAGTGACAACACCCTCCATTCTTCTTGGGTATGATCTCACCAGGTTTGGACACCTGTATTTGGAGATTTTCTACTATTGTTCTGTGCAGATCATCTCAAGCTCTGTCAGGTTGGACGGGGACCTTTGGTGGACAGCAACTTTCAGGTCACTCCAGAGATATTCAATTGGGTTCAAGTCAGGGCTCTGGCTGGACCACTCAAGGACATTTAAAGAGTTGTCCCTAAGCCACTGCTGTGTTGTCTTGGCTGTTTGCTTAGGGTCATTGTCTTGTTGGAAGGTGAACCTTCGGCACAGTCTGAGGTCCAGAGCACCCTGGATCAGGTTTTCATTAAGAATACCTCTGTACTTTGCTCCATTTATCTTTCCCTCAAACTTGACTAGTTTCCCTGTCCCAGCCGCTGAAACACACCCCCACACCATGATGCTGCCACCATCATGCTTCACTGTAGTGATGGTATTGGGCAGGTGATGGACAATGCCTGACTTCCTCCAGACATGACACTTAGAATTTAGGCCAAAAAGTTAAAGCTTGATTTCATCAGACCAAAGAATCTTGTTTCTCACAGTCTGAGAGTCCTTTAGGTGCTTTATTGCAAACTCTAGACGGGCTTTTATGTGACTTTTATTGAGGAGAGGCTTATTTCTGTCCACTCTGCCATAAAGCTCAGATTGGTGGAGTGCTGCAGTGACGGTTGACCTTCTGAAAGTTTCTCCCATCTATACAGAGAATTTTTGAAGCTCAGCCAGAGTGACCATTGGGTTCTTGGTCACCTCTCTTACCACAGCCCTTCTTCCTTGATTACTTAGTAGCAGCAGACATTTTTTGTACCCTTCTCCAGATCTGTGCCTCCACACAATCATGTCTCTGATCTCTAAAGGCAGTTCTTTCCTCTTCATATCTTGGTTTTTGCTCTGATATGCATTGTCAGCTGTGAGTCCATATATAGACAAGGGTGTATCTTTCCAAATCATGTCCAATCAAATGAATTTACCACAGATCGACTCCAATCAAGGTGTAGAAACACATTTCAATGATGATCTAGAGAAATCGAAGTCCCGCAGAGCTAAATGTCATAGCAAAGGGTCTGAATACTTATGTCCATTCAAAATTGGAGTTTTTCATTTTTAATAAATTTGAATAAATTTCTAAAATTCTGTTTTTACTTTGTCATCATGGGGTATTGATTGCAGAATGATGGGGTAAAGCTTGATTTTTTATTTTTTTTTATTTTAGCACAAGGCCTCAACATAACAAAATGTGAAAGGGTCTGAAGACTTTCCGAATGTGCTGTATGTGACCTTATGCACAGTATATTGCTTTTATGCAAAATGTATGATGAAAGTAAGAACTGCAAAAGTTTACTTCAAAATGATTAATTAATTAATTTTACAATTTTTTTATTACCTAGTGGCAAGTACATCATTATTTCAGTTCCTTCTCACATTAGTAGGATCAACATTTTACTATAAGGCTGGGTTCACACGTGGCGGAATTTCACTTAAATTCCGCTGCGGACACTCCGCAGCGTTAATCCGCAGCGGAGCCGTTTCTGCATTGACTTCCACTTCTATTTAGAAGTGTTCGTTTAGACGATGCGTAACATTCCGCTGCGGAGCATAGGCTGCGGAGCGGAATTTGGTGTCCGCAGCATGCTCTGTCTGTTGCGGAGCAGTGGCGGACTCATGGCGGAATTTCTCCATTGACTTCAATGGAGATTCTAAGTTCCGCAATGAAGTCCGCAGCTGTCATGCACATGTTATGTGTGCTGCGGATGCGTCTTGCTTTTTTGCCATGACATTTCTTCATTCTGGCTGGACCTATGTATTTCTAGGTCTACAGCCAGACTGAGGAAGTCAATGGGGCTCCCGTAATGACGGGAGCGTTGCTAGGAGACGTCTGTAAATAGTCACTGTCCAGGGTGCTGAAAGAGTTAAGCGATCGGCAGTAACTGTTTCTGCACCCTGGACAGTGACTACCGATCACAATATACAGCAACCTGTAAAAAAATATAAGTTCATACTTACCGAGAACTCCCTGCTTCTGTCTCCAGTCCGGCTTCCCAGGATGACGTTTCAGTCCAAGTGAGGGCTGCAGCCAATCACAGGCCAAGCACAGGCTGCAGCGGTCACATGGACTGCCGCGTCATCCAGGGAGGTCGGGCTGGATGCCGAAAGAGGGACGCGTCACCAAGACAACGGCCGGTAAGTATGAAATTCGTTTACTTTCACTAGGGAAAGTGCTGTCCCTTCTCTCTATCCTGCACTGATAGGGAGAAGGGAAGCACTTTTCCCGCAGTCCGCAGCAGCTAGTCCGCATCAATTTACTGCACATTTTGTGCAGATCCGCAGCAGAATCTGCAACGCAGATTCTGTGCGGCATTGATGCGGACAGTTGCGGAGGAAATCCGCCACGTGTGGTCATGCCCTAACAGCCTAATCTTGATGATAGCAGAGTGCTATTAAGCACAATATTCCATCAAACCCACAACTTAAATATACAGATTGCAGACTCATGGGGGATAATGAATTTGTCCTGGTACTATTTTCAGCATGTGCAGCTATCTGTTTAAATGAATCTGAGATATGGAAGCCTATAAGTACTTACAAGACCTTCTGGTCCCCTATAATTTAACCCTCTGAAAATTCACACATGAGAGGATGCTATAGTCAAATATATATTTTTAATAAGTAGTTTTCTAAATCTTAAAATTAAATAAATGAATATTTAAAGTGTAATAAAAACCCTTCATCTTTCACTGTTGCATTTACATGCATTCAGTTGAGCAGGAATGCATATGTGTTTAGCAGTACTTAATGTATAAAAGGAAGACCAGTATGTTAGAGAAAATATATACTACGTATGGTCAGTCAGATGTACTGTGTATCTCTAGAGTCTGCAGCCACACAATTCTTTCTGATCAGCTAAAGCAAATATAATAAAGAGGAACAAACACTTCTTGAATTTCAAAACTTTTACTAAAAATATTAAAAGGGTATTCTAACCATTGACATTTATGGTCTATCCACAGGACCCTATCTAGAGATTAAGTAGGCTTGTGACCCCGCTTGTGCGGAGATTCAAAATGATTGAGCAATTAGCATCTATCTTATATATATATATTTTTTATATTGTTTTTTTTTTTTTAATCTTTTTATTTTACTCAGAGCAGGTCAAACATGGTCCAATTACATTTAGATTTTTTTGTTAAACCATCATTCTCATCAAAACATATGATTCATCCTAAAGTGAACCCTTCACCTCCCCATACATGTGCAGCTGAGTGCAGCATGTAATGGGGAGGGCTGCACAAACCCTGGGGCACTTTAAATTTTTCTCCACCTCCCTCCGTTATTTAGATATTGGTGCCGTTATATTTGGTGCCCGATATTTACATAACCCCCTGAACAGTCAACGGGGCGTGTACTGGCAAGGGGGCGTGTTACTATGGCTGTGACACTGTCAAATCAGATATGGACAGTGCCACAGCAAGAGCGAGCAGAGAAAGTGCACGCTCACTTCAGCTATGAAGATCAGTCTTTTCACCCGAACTGGCAAGGGGGCGTGTCACTGCTACGGACAGTGGAAGAGCTGTGGATAGGAAAGCGCGGGAGCCCTTATACTGTCCGTAGCAGAGACACGCCCCCTTGCCAGTTCGGCAGACAATACAAGACTGATCTATTGCAAGAGTTGAAGAGATGAGAGCGTGCATGCTCTCCTCTCCACAGCTCTTCCACTGTCCGTAGCAGTGACACGCCCCCTTGCCAGACATGCATTGTAGATCGTGCCATACAGTCCCCGCACCTCCCCCTTGTAGACAGTGCCCCCAAACAAAAACAAAATTGTACTCACCTAGGCCCTGTTCCCATGATGAACTGAGCTGCTCCATGACGGGACCCTAGTACAGAGTTTCCCAACCTTTTCGGACTCGAGGCAGCACTGGAAAAACAAAATTTCCTCAGGGCCCCCTTACCAAAAATTGTTTTGAGAAAGACAGAAAACGGCTAAGAACAAGCACTCCACTCGTAGGGCATGTTCACACACGTTTTTTGTAAGGCAAAAAAAATCTGCCTCAAAATTCCTTCAGCAACTGACAGCGTTGGGTGACCTTTTTTTTGTGTTTTTTCTTAAGCTGTTGAAGCTAATGCAAAAGACGCAGGAAAAAAAGCTCCAAACGAGCGCCACACTTATCTTCTGCCTCCTATTAATTTCAATTGGAGGTCAGAGGTGGAAATCACTTGAAGACCATCAGCCCCCCACTCACAGAAAAATTACCATCAACCCCCCACTCACAGTAAAATGACCATCAGCCCCCCACTCACAGCAAAATGACCATCAGCCTACCACTCAGTAAAATGACCATCAGACCCCCACTCACAGATTCCTCCTGTAGGTAGCGCCACACAGCCCCTTGTAGGTAGCGCCACACAGCCCCTTGTAGGTAGCACCCCACAGCCCTTTGTGGGTAGCACCACACAGCCCCCTTGTGGGTAGCACCACATAGCCCCTTGTAGGTAGCACCACATAGTCTCCTTGTGGGTAGCGCCAGACAGCCCCCTTGTAGGTAGCGCCACACAGCCCCCTTGTAGGTAGCGCCACACAGACCCCTTGTAGATAGCACCACACAGCCCCCTTGTAGATAGCGCCACACAGCCCCCTTGTAGATAGCGCCACACAGCCCCCTTGTAGGTAGCACCAGACAGCCCCCTTGTAGATAGCGTCACACAGCCCCCTGTAGAGTGTGCCACACAGCCCCCTGTAGGGAGAGCCACACAGCCCCCTGTAGGGAGTGCCACACAGCCCCATGTAGGGAGTGCCACACAGCCCCATGTAGGGAGTGCCGCACAGCCCCCTGGTAGGAAGTGTCGCAAAGACCCCTGGTAGGGAGTGCCACACAGCCCACAGCCCCCTGGTAGGAAGTGCCACACAGCCCCCTGGTTGGTAGTGCCCACAGCCCCCTGGTTGGTAGTGCCCCACAGCCCCCTGGTTGGTAGTGCCACACAGCCCACTGGTTGGTAGTGCCACACAGCCCACTGGTTGGTAGTGCCACACAGCCCACAGCACCCTGGTTGGTAGAGCCACACAGCCCACAGCCCCATGGTAGGTAGTGCCACATAGCCCCCTGGTAGGTAGTGCCACACAGCCCCCTAGTAGGTAGTGCCACACAGCCCACTGGTTGGTAGTGCCACACAGCCCACAGCCCCCTGGTTGGTAGTGTCACACAGCCCACAGCCCCCTGGTAGGTAGTGCCACACTGCCCACAGACCCTTGTAGGTAGTGCAAGGACTATGAAATGACCGATAGCTGGCGGGCAATAGACATTCAAAAAAGGACAACTGTGCAGGAGCACACAAAATACCCAGCTTTCCCAGCTATCAAATAAATGTGTGGAAATAAACTAAGTTATAACTTTTATTTAGTCTGAGTAAAGGATTAATCCTTTTAGCTAGATTAAATAAAAGTTATATCTTAGTTTATTTCCACACTTTTTTTTTTTTATACCCGGGAAAGCTAGGTATTTTGTGTGCTCCTGCACAGTTGTCCTTTGTAGGTAGTGCCACACAGCCCACAGCCTCCCTGTAGATAGCAACCCCCCTCCTTCCAGTAAAGATAGCGCCACCGTAGCTCCCTGAAGTCGTGGAATCCACGTGTGGCCGGGGATTCCGGTCCTGGAGCGCTGCTTGATGCCTCTGTCCATATATGGACAGTGATATCAGGGAAAACTCCTGAGGCGGAATCCCCGTCCACAGCGTTGCAGACGCTATGACCATCGATTCCACTCCAGGAGAAGCTCCTGTCGTCTATGTCCATGACGTCATTGGCTTCTCCTGGAGTGGAATGCCCGGTCATAGAGTCTGCAATGCTGTGACTGGCGATTCCGCTTCAGGAGTTTCCCCTGATGTCACTGTGCATATATGAACAGAAACATCAAGCAGCGCTCCAGGAGCGGAATCCCCGGCTACACAGGGATTCCGCTCCTTCAGGGAGCTACTGTGGCGCTATTCAGGATATAGACTGGGATATAGACTGGCAAGAACTAGTGCCAGATAAAGGCACAAATGATAAATTGGAGTAATTAAAATCTACTTTGGGTAATTATACTGCAAAAATTATTCCTATAGGTAAAAAATTGAAACAACTAAAATTAAACCCCATAATGCTTAAACCTACTGGCAAAAAAAATCCCAAAAAAGGGCATTTAAAATAAATAAATTGGAGGCATAAGCTTTAGCCTTTGAAATTAGCTTAATAAAGTCTATTAAACCTTCCCGACATTTGACGTATCCATACGCCAAAGTCGGGTAGGGGAAGTATGGAACGGGCTCACGGAGTAAACCCGCTCCATACGATGCCGGTGTCAGCTGTATGTTACAGCCGACACTTCAGAGTAACTAGCGGCATCGCGCTCGAGAGCGATCCCGCTCGTTTAACTTGTTAAATGCTGCGGTCAATACCGACCGCAGCATTTAAATCGTTAGAAAGAGGGGGGCAACCCCCTCTAACAGCTCATCGCGCCCCCAAAACGCAATCGCAGGGGGGCGATGGTTGCCATGGCTGCCTGGTTGCCTAATGTAGGCCCCCAGGTCCACCATCTTTGTGCACCTATTAAGCCCTGCCTCTGCCAGGGCTTAATAGTTGCCTGTCAGAATCACGATATACTGCAATACATTAGTATTGCAGTATATCGTGCAAGCGATCTAACGATCGCTGGTTGAAGTCCCCTAGGGGGACTAATACAAAAAGTAAAAATGAGTTAAATAAAGTTTTTTTTGTGTAAAAAATGTGAAAGTAAAAAAAAAAATCCTTTTACCATTTTCCCCCTAGAGCATAGTAAAAAAATAAAATAAATAAACATAATTGGTATTGCCGCGTCCGTAAAAGTCTGAACTATTACAATATATAATTATTTAACACGCACGGTGAAAGCCGTAAAAAAAAATTGTAAACGCCAGAATCTCTATTTTTTGGTCACCTCATCTCCTACAAAAAAATTAAATAAAAAGTGATCAAAATGTCGCCTCTACACCAAAATGGTATTATTAAAAACTACAGCTTATCCCGCAAAAAAGCCCTCATACCACTTAAAATTAAAAAAGTTATGGCTCTCGGAATTTGGCGACACAAAATAAATTTTCTTTTTTACACTTGTAAAAGTAGTAAAATATAGAAAAAACAATATATATTTGGTATCACCATAATCGTATTGACCCACAGAATAAAGTTAACATGTTGATTTAATTTCACAGTGAATTCCGTAAAAACGATGCGCAAAAAACAATGGCGGAATCTCTGTTTTTTTTCATTTTCTACCCACATATAATTTTTTTCCTGTTTCCTAGTACATTATATGGCACAATAAATGGTGCTATGAAAAACTACAACTTGTCCCGCAAAAATCAAGCCCTCATAGTACTATATCGACTGAAAAATAAAGAAGTTATGGCTTTTGGACTGTGGGGAGGAAAAAACTAAAATGAAAATCTGAAAAAGGGCTGCGTCGGGAAGGGGTTAAATAGTATAATCCCTATATGTGGTAAGTGCGGTAAGCTATCATTTGAGGGATAAAGAGTGGCAAGTTCCTTCTCCTTTAGGGTATGTGCACACGGTAGCAGGCTTTTACGTCTGAAATGACAGACTGTTTTCAGGAGAAAACAGCTGCCTCGCTTCAGACGTAATTGCTCCTTCTCGCATTTTGCGAGGCTTCTCTGACAGCCGTAAATTTTGAGCTGTGCTTCATTGAGTTCAATGAAGAACGGCTCAAATTACGTCTGAAAGAAGTGTCCTGCACTTCTTTTGACGAGGCTGTATTTTTATGCGTCGTCGTTTGACAGCGTAAATGACAGGTTGTCTGCACAGTACGTCGGCAAACCCATTCAAATGAATGGGCAGATGTTTGCCGACGTATTGTAGACTTATTTTCAGACGTAAAACGAGGCATATTACGCCTCGTTTACGTCTGAAAATAGGTCGTGTGAACCCAGCCTTATTGTATATTTCTTCAAACTTTGCTAATTCTCTATGTGTCACCCACATCACTGATAACTCTGTTAAGTAGTGTTAAAACTGATTCACCCTCCACATTTCAAGAGGTGATGGGTTAATCCTATCTAGAAGTTGATCTCTTGTTATCTGTGCCGCTATCCCACAGAAATGCATTGCCCTGAAGATCTTCTCCACTTCTTCAAAATTACATTTGTATTCCCGTGGTAAATTCAGGTAAACCTAGGATTGGGAGCATCGGTGAAGGTTTCGGGGAGGTCTGTGATAATGTAAAAGTTTTATGGCATACCTGATATTTTGGCCATATTGTAGGGAATTTTTTATTTTTTATCTCTTTTGGAATATTTTCTTTTACCCTTAATAAGCCTATTAGATATTTGTGACATATCCTACAAATACTCCAGAAACATTGAAATACTCCATTCAGTGTATTATTCTTGTATTATACCTCTTAAAGCATAGAGCTACATGCGTTAAATAACACCAACGCTACTGCATAGATTATAATCTTTCCCTGATGAGCAGGTGTACTTTCCAGCCTGGCTCCCATAGACAGGGACCTACTGTGTCTAATGGAAACCTGGCCAAGACTAAAGAGATCTCAGGGATCAAAAGTATGCATATTAACTGGAACTTTTTAATAAGTGAGTTTTAACATATTCATGTCTATCGTGGACCAGATTAAAGCATGATAAAATAAACTCTGTCACTAGGTATAGCATTTAAGAAGTTAAGCTATTGCGGAGGACAGCAGGTAATCTACAGTATGCACAAATCCCAACACTATGCATTTGAATATATTTCCTTTCAAGATGACATGGTGTATTTGTATACAGATGTAAAACAAGGAGCATGAATGTGTCTAGAACATATTAATTAGGAAACACTTTGATCTGGCTACCTCCCCCATTTGACGATGTAAAATGCCACTTTAATACCTATAAAATGGATTAATTAAAACTTGACGGTGATATTTCTAGTTGACATTTGTATTATGGAATTGCATGTCTACCGGTAATTATGTTGCTCATTTGACCTCTTCATTTTTAAGGAATTGTTTCTTATACATTAAAATAATATAGTGTATCTAAGAACATTGCTTTAAATAACGTTGTTTCCATTACTTTCCAGATTCAGTAAATGTATTTACTTTGTAAAAATTGTAAACCACAAATCGCACTGTATAACTTAATACATCAAACAAGCAAATTCTGTAATTTCTTGCCAAGGCGAAATCTAATTTAGAAGGGATGAAATTGTATTTCCATCCTATAAGTCACGTGACTGAGAGGGATAAAAGGAATAAAAGATTATTACCCACTAAGACAGCAAAATATACATAATCACAGGCTGTTTTTATTTTTTCTAATACTGTTTCCTGTTGTGCTTATACAATAGTTTGTTTTTTACTTAAAAGATCATTTTAACTGAAGGTGAAAAATACATTAACGTTTGCAGGCAATACTGGAAATTACCGATAAAATTGAACTAATCTTCTTACAAAGATAACAAGGGTAACGTCACAAAACATGTTTTGTTAGCGGGCAAAGTAAATAGAATCTTTCATATTTATATGAATGTTCAGGCAAGACAAGCAGAAGGGTTCCAGCAATTGTATTAGTATTATGGGGCCTCTGCATGAGAGACTCACAGAACAAGCAAATCTATAAATCCTGCAGCATTACACCGTCATCCTTCTAAACATTACAGATTATGCATCAAATTCAATTCTTTTGGTGGTTTGATAAAGAACATGCAATGTCATGGGAATCAGTTGTTTTCAAAGAAAAGTTTCAATTGTAAAACCATCAGACAGAGATTCAAGAAAAAACATTTTTTAAGTAAAATTTTTTTATTATAAATATTGGTTCCATTTAAGCAAAGTGTAAAATATTGTTCTAAGGGATTTTTCAAACTTCTTACTGCAGTGCCATATTTTCCGTATGTAAGGCAGTAGAGGTATTTTAGCCTCCATTGTCTAATACATGAAAAATGACTCCATATAATATAATTTCCACAGATTTTGCTCATGTACATTTATGATTTAGAGGAGATGTGTTGATAATAATATTTGCAAATAATGCTCCTAAAATAGCTCAGAGGTGACATGATTATTACATTTTTAAATTGTAATAATTGAAAATTCTATTAAAAAATATGTGTCTTTTGATGCAACCACCAATATAATGTGTATGTTCTTTATCTAAGTTCCTTCTCTATGTAAAACCACACATAACAGAATCTGGAGGAAATTAGAAAAAGCCACAAATCTGCTTTCATTTAGAATTTTTCCTTTCAATATAATAGAATGTCTCCAAGGGTCACCAGTGCAGAAGGTCCACCACAATATAAATGCAATGCTAAAATACACGTGCACTTTGTCTCATAGAAAACCCTACTGATATGCTCTTTCCATGAAGTAGTGATGTACCTCATCAAATCAATGAAACCTTAGACGGTTATGTAGCTATTTATATTTCAACCAAAAGAGTTGTAAAAACAGACACAGCAGCAACGGGCTGGGCTGGTCCCCAAGTAGATATTAAGGGCACGTTTTTCTGGCTTTATATTGCTTTGACCATTATCGCGACTGCACTTTACCGTTAAAAGAAAAAGAAAATCTTCTGTATTTAGCAGAAGTGCTGCACATGAGGTGCTTCTGCTAGAAAACCCTTCTCTGACGCTGACCACCAGAGAACAGCAGAAGAGCGGTGCATGTGAGTGCGTACTGCCATGTCTGACGCCGCCTGCCAGAGATAGATAGGAGCAGGAAGGTGGAGGAGATGAAAGCAAGGGATTGAGAGCTACGGCCTGTGAGAAGCAGTGTGAGATACTCAGCCTCCTGCCTTTATTCAGGACCTGGAACACTTGAATAATAGCAGAGCTGCAGAGTTGCAGCACGGCCACTATACAGTAGTCAGAACCATCTGCTTCCTGCACTGACCACTGCGAAACTTCCAGTGCCGGGGCAGCCGCAACAGCTGATCAGTGCGAGGTACTAGTGTCAGACCTTCACCGATCATATACTGATGACCTATGCTGTGGATACGTCATCAGTATGAAAACCTGCCCTAAGCCCAGACAACCCCTTTAAATGAAATTGTAACCAAGGAGATATTATAAGTTATTACATTAGGTGTTCAACACCAAAAATAGTCAGTATAATAGTACTAGAAATAGGGAATAAAATAAAGTAGGGAAAAGCGATGTAATATTAAAATGTACACTAAAAATTCATTTTTGTTATATCTCTCAATTTAGAGTTTTATATAAATATCACCAGTAGAAGAAATGGGTCCTTTTTACCCATAGGACAAAGGCTGGGTTTTCCCAATGTATGATTTCGTCACCAGCCTTACCACTAATATAAGGTCAGTCTAATACCACCTATTTCTGCATATAGCCTCTCAGATGCAAAATTATATCAGTATCCCCAATATTTATTGTATTGCATCAGGATCATAACTTTTGGGCCATGTGACTTTTACTTATATTTTATTACCCCACAGTAAATGTATGCTTCCTGCCTCATCAAGCAGATCCAAAGGCAGATTCTTCCAAAGGATAATGCTTAAAGCAGCGTGTTTTACTCCATGGATTTACCTCAGCAGCATGTGGTCTTATTGTTGTATCCCCTTATTGAACAGCATGTTTCACTTGGAGATTGTTGTGTGTATACAGGTGTGATTCGGCAAATTATCTATACCAATTCTGCCAAGAAAGTTAGAGTACACCAGTTTATAAATCAACATATGCATCTTGTGTTTGTAATGCCGCCCAAGCAGTTAGCAACATACAGCGGCCTATAAGATCTACATCTACATGGAAGCTGCACATGCGGTCCACCCAAACACAGGAGAAGGCGGCCAGCAGTTTCTGCAACTACGTATATTGTAGGCATTTGAGAGGGCTACGTACATAAATAGGTGATAATAAACTGACCTTATATAAGTGGTAAAGCTGGTGAAGAAATTATACAATGGGGACACCCAGCCTTTGTCCTGTGGGTACAAATACTTTATCTCACTGGTGATATTTAGATTAAACTCTAAAATAAGATATTTAAG
The DNA here is from genome assembly GCF_050947455.1 of Rhinoderma darwinii. Classification (NCBI taxonomy): domain Eukaryota; kingdom Metazoa; phylum Chordata; class Amphibia; order Anura; family Rhinodermatidae; genus Rhinoderma; species Rhinoderma darwinii. The sequence goes on from NC_134689.1 coordinate 83,364,258, forward strand.
AAAAATGTATGACATAAGAATTTTAAGTGTACTAAATAAAAGTTACATTTTAATATTACATCACTATTCCCCACTCACTTTTTTCCTTGCCTAGTAATAATATTTTGACTGCTGAGGGCTCTATAGGGACTGGGGAGTAATATTCTCTAAACGCGTCTGGCTTCAGAGGGCTCTATGGGGGGGTGTATTATGCCTCAAGGGGTCTGGCTGCTGAGGGCATTATGGGGGGGGGGTGTGTATTATGCCTCAAGGGGTCTGGCTGCTGAGGGCTCTATGATGATTTCATATTGCAAGGATTCTGGCTGCTTAGGGTTCTATGGTGGGAATTATAAAGTAAGGTGTCTAGCTGCTGGGGGCTTATGAGGGGATTATACTGCAAGAGGGGTTGTCTGCTAAGGCCTCTATAGATGGATTATACTGGAAGGGGGGCCTGACCGCTGATGGCTATATGGGGGGAAATTATTCTGGAAGGAGGATCTGACTACTGAGGGCTCTATGTAATTATGGGGACCTCTGCGTCTGTAATTACACTGTCAGTGGAGCTCTATGTCATTATACTGCATGGGGGGGGGCTTGTAAACAGATTATGGATGGACTGCTACTCATGGGCCGGTGCTGTTTGCTTGCACCACAGGCTAAAGTTTGCCAGCTAGCCCCTGAGACACAGCCCACGTACAAGTTTGGTGATTTTTCGGGGAAAAAAAGCATACTTTTCTAATCTCATACAATCTTTCGAGTTTCTAATTCTACTTATAAAACTCTGAACTTTGAACTTGTACATGCCGTACGTTATGAAAAATAAAAGGGACAGGGACAAGAGGAACACTAATTTAAGGTTCTTTCTTTCTGCACTGCTCGGTCTGAGAGACTCATAAAAAAGGTCTGAGCTGTGTTAACATCCTCAACCATAAAAGTCATTTAAAGGGGATATTATAGTAAGAAATAATGTGACTTCCAAACAGTAACATTGTTTTTTCAAAAGTATACTTTAGTCATAGAAAATACATATTATAGTAAAAACATTATACATAAACTAGAAATATGGCCTCAAACTTCCTTCTTATTCATAAATCTGTCACAAGCAGCACTGAAAACGCTGTTACTCACCTCTCCACGTCCCATCATACTTCTCTCACTTTCTTATGGCAGTCATGCAGTGTCGCTAGGTAAGCTGTGTGTGCTGCTGGTGTCACTGACAGAACACACGAGTTCACAAGTCGTGGATGAGTCGCTGATTTTTTTGCGTATCTGATGCAGATTTCACATTTTGCGATGCAAAGGGTAAAATCTGCAAAGAAAATCTGCTACAAATCTGCGATGTGTGAACTCTTAGTTCTTTGCTGCTCTGTCTTCCTTGGGCAGGTGACAAGACTCTGCTGCTACAGTTTATGTTGATTAACTCTTACTGTGCTGTATTGGCTTGTAGCTATGCCTTCCATTAGCTGCTTTCATTATGAGGTCATTCAGGTGTGCTATTTAAAACCAGCCTAGGCTTTCACTCATTGCCTGAGAATCAGCATTGTTGCTTCTGCTTCCTTTTAATTTCCTGACTGCAGCCATCTGATTACTGTGGTACTTCTCAGCCTGCTTCTGTGTCCAGCTTCCAGCTTATTTCTACTCTCCAGTCCAAGCCATCTCAGCTGTCATTGCTGTGTTTGGCAGGCAGTACCAGTCATAAGAAACAACACCTTTAGCCTTGTGTTATATGACACAATCATTATGTGCAAAGATAAAAAAGAGATATGCAAACACGAAAAAAAATTAAAATTGTTTCATTAGGTTACAGATGTACACTCCTCAACTTTGAAATTGCAACACCAAGAAGGGCAAGCCATAAAGTTATGCAAATTGAAGAAGTAGCACGCGTCACTAAGATCTGTAAATTATAAAATTTTCAAGCACCATAATCCAATCTGGGACATGTGGGAAGGGCATAAAAGCCAGATAGCAAGCAAAGTTTTTTAGCCATGTGAAACCTCAAAATTTGAATCAAGTTGAGTGGGATGATTGTGCGATGCCTCTTGTTCGTCGACATGCCAGTTATCGCTACTTGCAAACTGAAAGGGAAAAAAAACTTAAACTGAGAGACCTTGGTTTATCACTCTGGTACATCGCTACGTGCTTAGGCTGAGATGTCAGCACTGTTCAATGTTGTATGTCCCGGAGGTTGGTCAAACAACTATGAACTGGAATAACAGCAAGAGGTGTGTGGAGGCGAACCTCTGCACGGATGGATTGTATGATTAGAAGAATGGCGCATAGTGATGCATTCTGTACTGCAAGTGAAAGTGGATGTCATATCCCAAGCCTAGGGCGACAACCAGACAAACCATCAGAAGTCGTTGGCACGATATTGGGCTACGATCGAGACCTCCAAGTACAGGTTTTTGCTTTGACTACACGCAACCTCTCTCAAAGGCTATTATGGTGCACCGCAAAATGGCAATGGAGGCTGGAATGAAGGTCTATCCTCTTCAGCGAAGAGTCCCGTTTTGTCTTGGACGCAATAATAGTTGCAGATTGGTCTGGAGACCAAATGGGCAACTCCATGAAGAGGCCTTTACAAGAGAACGTCTCACCGGTCCTGCTCCCAGGATTATGGTGTGGGGTGGCATAATGTACTGCAGCCATACCCCTATAGTTTTCATTTCAGGTACACTAACAGCTCGGTATTACATTGATTTAGTCGTGGAACCAGTGTTACAGCCATTTCTCCAAAGTGTCACAGAAGCTGTTTTTCAACAGGACAATGCCAGGTCGCATGTTTCTCATGCTACTGTGAGCAGCCTGTTTGGCCGAAACGTGATACCATGGCCTGCAGTGTCTTCAGACTTATCTCCCATCGCTCACATATGGGACGTCATTTGTTGGCAATTGCAAAAGGAGCTGCCAGCAACCAATCTTGAAGATTTGAGTGCCCAAGTGCATAGCGTGGCATAAAAATTCCGAAGACAACAATTATTAACCTCATTGATAGCCTGCCAAGGCGTGTAAGAGCGTGTACTTCTGCGCATGGTGCTCATACTCAATACTGAATAAATCGACATGATTTTGAATATTTAGGTTTTTTGATTATTTGCATATCATTAACATGTCTATCGATCCTGTGATTTCCACAATACCAAAACTTTTACTTCTTGGTGTTGCAATTTCAATGTTGAGGAGTATAGCATTGGCACCTTAACCCTGGTGCCTGTAGAAGCTAAAGGCCCTTGTGCCTCATGAGACAACACCAGTATTAAACATGTATTAAACATGGCCCATAATAGGTGGGCACCTTGTCACTGGAATTGGTGCCCCGGAACTTCAAGTTACACCTCTAATCAGAGATGTAATAATTCTCATTATTTAGTCTCCAAATTATTAAGGCTAGGGCTACACGACGCCATTGGCAGTGACACAGGTCGCATAACCAAAGATTGATGTTTTGCTTTGCCTGCATCACAAGTAATAAAAGTAATCGTGGCCTCGTTGCGACCCACAGGTTGCTGCAACCACGACATGAAAGTCGTAGAAAATCCAAACCTACTGGATTTCGTGCAACTGTTAGGTTGTGGTCGCGGCAACCTGTGGGTCGTAATGTGGTTACATACACTTTCATTATTTGCTGACTCTCAATGAATTTCTCGTAGATAAGAGAGAAATACCGTTGTTGATATCAGGAGATTTAAATTGTGTACAGTATATAATGATAAATTAGATAGAATTAGGCTGGGTTCACACGACCTATTTTCAGACATAAACGAGGCGTATTATGCCTCGTTTTACGTCTGAAAATAGGGCTACAATACGTCGGCAAACATCTGCCCATTCATTTGAATGGGTTTGCCGACGTACTGTGCCGACGACCTGTAATTTACGCGTCGTCATTTGACAGCTGTCAAAAGACGACGCGTAAAATTACAGTCTCCTCAAAAGAAGTGCAGGACACTTCTTGCGACGTTTTTGGAGCCGTTTTCTCATAGACTCTATTGAAAACAGCTCCAAAAACGGCCGAAAAAACGGCGCGAAAACAGCGCGAAAAACGCGGCAAAAAACGTGAGTTGCTCAAAAAACGTCTTAAAATCAGGTGCTGTTTTCCCTTGAAAACAGCTCCGTATTTTCAGACGTTTTTGGCTCAGCGTGTGAACATACCCTAAGACAGAAGAAGGTGGATAGAGCAATAAAAATACTCTGTTGAAAAACTTTACTGATGAAACGGGGTCGTGTGATATCTGGAGAGTAAAAAATTCAATTAAAAGTTGCAATTAACTTGTTATAATAAAAAAAAAAACATGGTATTTTTTCAAGGATAGATTTAGTTCTGGAAAATAGCGAGGCACTTAAAGTGGTACAATCTATTATGTTTGGACCCAGAATCCTGTCGAATCATAGAATGGTAATTGTGGAATTGGATGAAGTGTCAAGGATTAGATTGTAAATTGGCTGCCTTTGTTAGGAAATGATGAGGTAATCTTGGGTCTCATAAGAGAATTTTTCTACTTTAATAAAATAACCGCCTCCAAGCAGACCGTTTGGGACTCAGCAAAGTGTTCATGCTAGGGTTACGCAGTAAAGAAATTGTATGGGCAAAATCCAAAAGGAGAAAAGAAGAGTTGGAACTGAGTTTGCATGTGGAGAAGAGGGAAAATAAGTTACTGTAGGTCCCAGACTAACCAAACAAAAAAAATGAATAGGAGGGAGCGATGGAAAAGCATATGATTAAAGTATTAGATGAAGTAAGAGTGGCGGAAAAGCATCTTGAAGAAGAGAAAACATAGATTTCATGCAGCAAAAATGGTAGAGGGCGAGATTTGTTTCTCCTGTACGATACTGAATTTGGTACTCACTTGATTGTAACCTCCATCTGGCAACTTGAACACCTGAACACTTTTACCCGTGTTCCTTTCTATTCCCCCCTTCCCTTAGCCCTCCCTCCTTTCTTTTCCTTTTTCTTATTCCATGCAGCACGCCTATCATATATATTGCCTTTCTATTACTGATGTATATGCTACTTAATACATACTTTAATTAATTTATATGCTATATATGTAACATTGTTGTCTGCTTCCCATTGATTGGAAGCCTACTTTTTAGCGCATCTTTTGCTCATTTATATTTTATACGTTTGTATTATTCCTATTGTCACTGTATTCCTATTTTGTCATATGAATATTTGTTTCTTTTGTTTGTAATTTGAAAACTCTTTTAATAAAAATCAGATTATAAAGTGCAATAAGATATAAGCAAAAAAAATAGTTTATACAAAGCAACAATACAAGTCAAATATGGGTAATGTGGAGGATCTATCTATATTTTTGGAGTATTTGCCCTTCCTAGTGATAACTTCCCAAAAAAATAAATGCTAGGGGCCCCAATTAATTAATTCCCGACATTTGACATAGGGTGAGATCATAGCCAATAAGGGGGAGTACGGTTCACGAGCTGAGCCCGCTCCATACACCGCGGGTATTGGCTGTATGTTACTGCCAACACCTCACTGCAAACTGTTAGTCATTAGGAATACATGAATATCTATACCCAGGGCCGTTTTTACGGCTCACGCTGCTCTAGGCACTAAGCTTGAATACTATCCCATTAAAGGCCTATTTACTTTAGCCAATTATCATAATGATTCGCTAGTGTCTGACCAATTATAATGATATTTGGACAGTGTTAACAAAGGAGAAGATCAATGATAAAACCTTTGTCTATCGTTGCTCTGCAATTGTGATGTAAAAATAATTGTTATCAGTGACACGATTGATAAATGTTGAATGCCGCTCATAGTGAAATTTATACTTGGCATTGATGCCTAGTGCACAGCCCTGTCCAGGTGTCAGGTGGTGTGGACTTTGTTCCCCAAAACTCATGTGTTCTATTGGGAAATACAGGCCACACTATACTGTACCAGAGTCTGGAATCTGCATACGTAGATTAGCCCTACCCCCAAACTATAATAATACAATGCCTAAATATTACCACTATGACTAAATAATACTACCATACTGTCACTAGATAACACCCCGATACTGTGAATGAATAACACCACCACCATACAGTGACTGAATAATACCACCATACAGTGACTAAATAATACCACCATACAGTGACTAAATAATACCACCATACGGTGACTGAATAATACCACCATACTGTCACCAGATAACACCACAATATAATGACTAGATAACACCACGATACTGTGAATGAACCAACATACCATGACTGGATAATACCAGCATACAGCGACTAGATAATACCACCATACCGAGACTAGATAACATCAGCATACTGTGACTGAATAATACCACCATATCGAGACTAGATAACATCACCATACTGTGACTGAATAATACCACCATACAGTGATTGAATAATATCACCATACAGTGACTAAATAATACCACCATACAGTGACTGAATAATACCACCATACAGTGACTGATTAATACCATCATACATTGACTAGATAACACTACGAGAACAAAACATTTGTGCGCAACCTTGCGAACATTTCAAAATGTCTGATAGAAAAACATTGAAATTGATGTGCATGTTGTCCTAATGCCACACAAGCAAGCTATAACTAAGCCCCCGCTCCTCCACATATTTTACTTAGGATGTATTTACATGTTGCGTTCATATTTTGCTGCAATTTTCACAAAATTAAATGCAGCAGAAACGGCAATATGGCTGTAACACATGAATATACTCTTAGGGTCAGTTCACTCGTTGCATAAATATTTTGGGTTTTCCGCAACGGAATTTGTTGTGGAAAATCCCCAGCAAATACTATAGCAGCAAAGTGGATGAGATAAAACAAATCTCATCCACACGCTGCGTAAATACTGAGCGGAAATACCACTCAGAAATTGACCTGCGGTGTGGAATTTTATTCTGCAGCATGTCAAATGTATTTGTTTTAAACACTGCTTATTTGTTGCGGGTTTTCCCCATTGAATTCAATAGGGAGGTAAAACCCCCAACAAATAGCAGCAGTTGAATTTTTTGCGGCGGGTTCACAGCAATTTCGCCGCAAAAAATGCAGCACAGAAAAAAAATCTTATACTTACCCAGGAGTCTGTGTTTATTCCTCCAGGCTGGCCCCCAGGGATGCCGTTTCAATCAATGCAGTCAATCACAGGCCAATCACAGGCTGTAGAGGCGGTCATATGGGATGAAACCTAATCCCAGAAGGCCGGCCTGCTAGCATACACACAGCATGAAATCGAAAGCATAATACAGTAGCAGCACAGTGGATGATATGTGAACATATCTCATCCCTACACAGAAACCGTTCATAACTTGACCGGCAGTGCATTTTTTAAAATCTACAGCATGTCAATTTATGCTGTGGAATCGCTGCTCTTGTATTGTGGGTTTTACCCATTGAATTCAATGAGAGGTAAAACCCACAACACATAGCCATGTGTTAATAAATACCTATAACTGTATGTGAAGACAAATCAAATCTCCCAAAAGGGAAAAATAATGACACCAAGTACAGTAAGTAACTTGCAAAAAATATAAATTCTTTATTACAATATACATTAGAACATGTTGGCCATCAGGACCTAAAAACCACAGACAATTAAAATATACAATGTGGAGAACATGAGGCTACTCAGAATGGCCTATATTCAACATTCAATAATACCAGACAGGGTCACTATGACAGTCATGCTATAAATGTACAGTACAAGGATAACCGACACCACAAAATGTGTCTCCAAAAAGCATGCTGAAACAGAACAATGTAATACAGACCCTGTAAAAAATAGTATACACGAGAGACTTGTAGCTAACACTGAAATCTCAGTGTAAATAAAGTGGTATAGAGACCAGGGTATCACCAAAAATCAGAGTAGGTCCCAGAAGCCATACCAACCCGTGTATTGCATATCAAGCCAAAAATGAGCTCCACAGCAAGAGCCCCGACGCACGTTTCGCGGTAGCTTTTTCAAGGGGTACTGACTAGTAAGGTGACCGGCGTTGTATTTATACTCAGTGGTGGGAGAGGTTTATTCAGAGATAGCAAATAGCAGCACGACATTCTCAAATCCCCAATGCTGAACACCTGAAATGTACCAGGTGTTCTACATTGGTGAATCAGCATGTCTAAAGTTACCTGAATGCTGATCGGTAAGCAGCAAACACCACCATTGCAAATGTCCAGTGTACGTCTCAAGGAATGTAAACGCGCATGCGCGTGCGCATCAGACCGCAAGCGCCGCAGACAACAGATGTAATAGCTTATATATGACGTATCACATCATAGTGGCTATTTTAAGTATGGGCAAGGACAATAAGAGATCAACTTATATGGCAAAAACCAGTATAGGGCATATGTATCACGATCCGATTTTTTATGTGAGAAACAGAATATAAATATACAATGGAACTCTAATGTCTCAAAATATAAGCAATAATACATATATAGAAAAAATATACATAATTTGATAATACATCAAACATAGTGTCATACTGTCATTTCATAAAACCATCAATACAAAAAAGACCATATATTGACTTATATATATACAAAAATAAATATATATAACATATAGTAAACCGGGGAAACAATTTATGAAAGAATATTATTTCATAAAAAATAATAATAAATAATAAATGATAGTGAGAAGTGAGTGAACACACGTGCACAGTGTGGTGATAAAATAAAAAACAAAATAAATAAAGTGAAACACACGTGACAAAACCACAGTTAAAATACAATTCTATTTATTAATATAAATAATACATACAATAATGTAACAGATGTACAATGTGATATGTTCTAATATGCTCAAAAAAATTTATAATGATAAGACATATGTGATTTTATTGTTAGCATGTATATAAATAACAAGCGTGTAAAAAATATATATAAATATATTGAGAGTGAATATGTGTAAACATAAATGTGAATAAATAAAAATATAAATATAAAAAAAATATATATATATACACAACATACCAAGTGTGATGACAAAATTTATATAAGGATATATAAAGTGGATAATAAATAATGTATAATAAATATGTGTGCAGTGTGTGCACAAACACACGAATAAAAATAAGTACCCCATGAAAAGAGCTAAAAAATGATCAAAATTTAGAGTATGTTCAAAACGTATTGTTGAATAGAGTCCAACCAAAAACATTATTCTGAGATATAATATGTGATACTTGGTATTCTATTCAGCCCAATAAATACAGATCGTATGGCCCCTATAAAAAGACAAAAATGATGATGTTAAAAATGCCACCAAATATGGATACAGCCAAAACGCAATAAATCTTAAACCGACAAGCCCACCAATTATTAACAGCACAGTCCAACCATACCAGTCAAATATATACAGGTTTAAAAAGTTAAAAGATAATGATGCTATAGGACCCAAAAAGAAAATATTGTTATAGGAAGGAAGCGAAGGACATTTTCTCATTGAGCCCCAGAGGCGCGCTAGTCTTCAATTTTGTGATCCATTTACATTCGATCCGTTCTAATTTACGGAAAGTATCTCCTCCACGTGATCCAACAAGAATTTTGTCGATGCCATGAACCTTTAAATCCTGCCACTTGTTATTGTGAAAATCGCGGAAATGTCGGAGGATAGATTTCAATTTATCGATTTCTTCCCAGTTGTTACCCTCTATTGTTCCAGCCTTTTTAATGTCCCTCACGTGTTCTTGAATTCGCATTTTAAGTTCTCTTGTGGTCATGCCTACATAAGACAGGCCACATGGACATGTTGCCATGTACACTACACCAGTAGTACTGCAATTGATGAAGTGTACAATTTTAAAACTTCTTTTCTTTTCAGAATCAGTGAATGTATCAGTTTTCACAATCAATTTGCAAATAGAGCAATGACCACAAGAGAAAGATCCCCACGTCGGCCCTTTAGAGCCAAAAAGATAGGTTTTGGGACTAGGAGCACTATAGTGACTCCGAACTAAGTGGTCACCCAAGGTTTTACTTCTTTTGGCTGTAAGTTGGGGCTTCGGGGGTAGATGTTTTTTCAAATCTGGATCCGTGAGCAGAATTGGCCAAAAGCGAGTCACAATATTTCTTATCTCCATCCATTGCGAGTTGTATGGAGTAATAAGTCTCACTATATCATCCGTGTTCTTACGTTTTTGTTGAGTAAGCAGATTATTCCTATTACTGTGACAAGCCCTATGATATCCCTTCTCGATATCCTTTTTAGGATACCCTCGTTGTATGAAGCGGGTCCTCAGACATTGTGATTCTCTTTCAAAATTAGAATCGGAGTCACATACACGTCTGGCCCTCAGGAATTGCCCCGTAGGGATAGCCCGTATAACATGAGAGGGATGAAAGGACGATGCATGTAGGAGAGAATTTACAGAAGTTTCCTTACGGAAAATGGTGGTGCTGAGCTTACCTGTATCTTGTACTGTCATTTTGATATCCAAAAAATCCATGTTGGTTTGACTGATCTTACTCGTTAATTTGATGTTCTGTGTGTTGTTGTTCAAAATGGATACAAACTGATCAAGGTCTGCACGCGTACCCTGCCAAATAAAAAGGATGTCATCGATAAAACGCATCCAACTAACAACACATCCAGACACCATATCCATGGCCTCCCGTACAATTTCCTGTTCCCAGTAGCCCAAAAATAAATTTGCATATGAAGGTGCACAGGTGGCACCCATTGCCGTCCCCCGAAGTTGTAAATAGTGTTTGTCCCTGAACACAAAATAATTATGCTCAAGGACAAAACGCAAAAGGAGGATCAGAAATTGGACCAATTCACAATCGTGATCACATGGGCCTAAGAAGTATTGAATAGCTCGCAGCCCTAACTCGTGGTCAATACAGGTGTACAGGGATTCCACATCACAGGATACCAAATACATATCCTGCTCAATGGTCACCCCATCTAGGCGTTTCAACACGTCCGTAGAATCCTTCACATATGATTGTAGATTCTCGACGCATGGACGGAGATAAAAATCCAGGAAGCGACAGATAGACTCACACAAACTCCCACATCCTGACACAATAGGCCGGCCTGGTGGTTTCTTATGATCTTTATGTACCTTTGGTAGGAGGTATAGTGTGGGAGTGATGGGAAACTTCACAGTGAGCCCATCCATGATTTTTTTAGTGATGATGTTATTATCACAAGCTTCCATTAGTATCGCATCCAACTGTCCTTTGAAGTCAGTAGTCGGGTTATATGTCAAACGCTTGTAACACTCCACATCCCGTAATTGCCGATATGCCTCTGATTCGTACATCTCAATAGGCCATATCACCACATTTCCACCCTTGTCAGCCGGTTTAAACACAATGCCCTTCATCTGCTTAAGCTCACGTAAAGCCTTTCGCTGGGCCCAAGATAAATTACATAGCCATGTGTTGCAGCAGAAACGCAATTCCGCCACAAAAATCTTAAATGAGAAAAAAAAAAGCTTATACTTACTCCCAGCCATAGTCATAGTGATGCATATTCTGTTCTGAGCGAAGTCTGGCCGCAGTCTTGATGATTCATCCCATGTGACTGCTGCAGCCAATAAAAGGGTGCAGTGGTCATATGTACTACAGCGTCATCCCAGGAGGCCAGGCGGTGCTCAGATCAGAATGTGCATCACTATGACTATGGCCAGGAGTAAGTATAAGCTTTTTTTTAAAATTATTTCTGCAGTGTATTGCCCTGTGTTTTCCTACCCATATAATCAAGTTGCTCTCCCCCACAAAAAATGATCTGTAAAGAATCCTTTCTTCCCCATACATGACATTTGCAGCCAAGTTCCCCTCCCCCACATATAATTTATAATAAGCTCTTACACCACAACATAAACTATACAGAAATATCCCTCCCCACATAATTGATTTATAAAAAATCCCCCCACACTCCTATAACATTTAGAGCAATGTCCCCTGCCCCACAAAATCGATCTATTCAGAATTCCCACACATAAAACACTTATAACCAAGTCTCCCCTCCCCCACAAAATCGATCTATACAGAAGCCCCCATCCTCTCGTAGATATAATTTAAAGCTCCCTCTTCCCTCACACAGCACATAAATTAACATGTATTACACTACAGCTGCTGCACTTACCAGACTCCGGAGGTCTGTGGAGGAGTCTTCATTGTGGCAGCAGCAGAGGATCTGTGTGCAGGACAGAGTGTACTGATTGGTGGAGCCCCTGCTGCTCCACCAATAAGCGCTCACTTCGCACAGGAGAGGAGAAGAAGGAACATTTCTCCTCTCTAATGTGCGGACCGTACGTGAAACCCCCCCACGCCCCCTTTTTACTTGTCAGTCCGGCGGGAAGCAAGTGAAGGGGTGGTAATCATTTTTAAATAAAAAAAATTATTTTGCCCTAGGCACTGCACCCCCAGTGCCTAGTGGTAAATACGGCCTTGTCTATACCCACATAGCATTTTGGTTTGTGGGGTTTTTAGCCGATTTTGTGGTCAGTGACACAAAAGCGGTGAGGTGTTGGCTGTATGTTACAGTCGACACCTAGCTGCAAATCGTTAGTCGTTTTTGTGATCAGTGTCACTTTTTTCAAATTGCAGCATGCTCTAGGTATGGTGTATCGCGTTTTTCTCAATGCACGTTAATAGACATTTTAATATACTGTATGTTTAAAATAATTCATTTACAAAAGTATATCATTCAAAAGAGGCCATAAAAAATGCTTATAAAATGATAAAAACACAGGTGTTTACATGAGTTGTTTTTATGGCAGACAGACAGACAGACAGACAGACAGATAGATAGATAGATAGATAGAGCTGTATGATGGTTCAGTGGTCTTATTGTTACTTTTTGTATTTAACCCCTTAGTGATTAGCCTATTTTATGCCTTAATGACCAATAAATTTCATTAGTTTTTCCATCGTCGCATTAAAAGAACCATACAATTTTTTTTTCCTGTCAAAATAGCTGTATGAGAACTTGTTTTTTGTGGGATGAGTTGTATTTTTCAATGGCACATGTACAGTTTTGATTAAATTTTATAAACTTTTTTTGGGGGGAGGGAATAGAAAAAAACATAAATTCCGCCATAGTTCTATGCGTTTTAAATTTACAACGTTCATCGTGCGGCGTAAATAACATGTCACTTTTATTCTATGGGTCATTACAATAACGGCGATACCACATATGTATAGATTTTTTATGTTTTAGTAGTTTTGTAAAGTAAAAGTCAGACACACTTATGACAGTACAGTTTGTTGAGGCAACCTTATGATGCCAGAAGAGTCTTGTGCACAGTGCCTATGAATTAGATTAGGACTCTTTTACAGGGCCTTACTGTAAGTATGCAACCTTTTCAGTTGCATCAGCTGTATCTGCTAAAGAAGAAACTGCAGAAGGCCTGTCACCTGACGCTTATCACCACTATAAGCCTAATATTATTTGTATAACAATACTAAGAAGATATTGTATAGTGTTGTACTGTATTTTTTTTTGACTATAGGATGCACTGGACCATAGGATGCATAATTTAAAGCATAAAATATGAGAAAACTTTTTTTTTTTTTTTACAGTACACGTCCTCTGGGTAATATTTAGGCGATATGGTACAGCAACAGTACTACAACGCTAGCCATGGTACCCCAATACAATGCCAGCCACAGTGCCTCAATGCAATGCCAGCCACAGTGCCCCACCACAATGTGCATCATAATACACCAATATAATGACAGCCATAGTGCCCCAATATAATGCCAGCCACAGTGCCCCATCACAATGTAATCCACAATGCCCCAATACAATGCCAGCCACAGTGACCCAATAAAATGGCAGCTACAGTGGTATAGCATGTTGGCAGCAATAGTTTTCTTACCCTCCTCTGAACTCACCAGACATCAGAGGTGTAGAGAGGCAGGGTTTAATGAATCTGCTCAAGTCACTGTTAGAGAGTTGTGTTCATATGAGATTGGGGCATGGCTAGAAGGTCCTTGCAGATCAGTACATGCACAGATTTACTATGCTTTGTGTACAAATGTCTGTTATTTGCTCACTGAACATTCATATTTTACAGAAGTCTGTGTGTAAGATGACAGTGTTCAGTGCGCAGATAACAGAGATTCTTTACACACAGAACAGGACATGCTGCTGCAATTACACTGCAAGGACCTCACACTGCCTGTATTCGGACTATTAGATGCACCAGAAGATTACAGCACAGTTATTAGGACAAAAATGTGTCTAATAGGTCAAAAAATACGGTAATTGATGCTATTATTTAGATTGTAGTTGTTGGTATTATTTGAGTATTGGTGGTACAGGACTAGTGGTTTTACTTAGGCATTGTGTGGCACTGCTACTTAGGCACTGCAGAGTATATTACTATCATTGCAGTATAGGGTGGTGTTAATTGGCAAACGTATGCCACTTTTATCTGGGCACTACACTGTATGGCACATAAAGCTAGACAATATATATAGTAACATAGTAAAATAGTACTCCAAATATGGCAGTATAGTATAGTTATTTTTACACAGTACACCATATTGGAAAAAAATGCATAGGGCACCATCCGACACAAAGAAGGGGTACCTTTTTGGGCATTGTGTGGTTGTCTCAGCAAATGTACCGCCCAACATGCTCCCTGCGTCTCTCCATGCCCAATGTCAGATAGGGCAGGAGAACAGGATTATATTGACCCTTTAAAGCATTATATTGGACCTTTGGGAGGGATTCCCTTGTATGGTTTACCAGCTTGTCCTAAAAGTACAAATCTGTCTGAAGTATAAGGCTGGGTTCACACAGAGTTTTTTGCCGCTTGGAATTTTGAGGCTGACTTTGCTCTGCCTGCACGCCGAATTTCGCAGCGATTTTTGTGGCGTTTTTCGCCCATGGCCATTGAGCGCCGCGGGCAAAAAACACAGTGAAATAAGCTTCTTCTGCCTCCCATTTATGTCAATGGGAGGTCAGAAGTGTAAACGCCCGAAGATAGGGCATGTCCCTTCTTTTTCCCGCAAGCCGGTTTTTCGGCTCGCGGGACAAAAATACCTCCGCCTCCCATTGAAATCAATGGGAGGCATTTTCGGCCGTTTTTTGGCGCGTTTTCCGACGCGGTTACCGCATCAAAAAAACTTGTCAAAAAACTCTGTGTGAACTCCCCCTAGCCTTGTGCATATGATTTATTTTCTCCAAAGAACAAAAAAGATAAGTAATATTATTATTTTACAGATTACATATTCAGTCAATGGAAAATCTTAGTTCATATTGATCTAACAAGTTCAGTATGTTCTTTTCAATACACATATATTTTTTCTAACAGAAGTAAAAAAAAAAAAATATAAAGAAAAAATCTATTACATTTTCATGGAGAGCTCACACAATCAATGAACCACACCTGAAATATCCCTAGGCTTACAGTAGTTGCCCACCTCAGAGTATCTCTAAATTGAGCTTTACTATACTCACTTTAGACAGAGAGCAAATAATGATATTAATAACAATCATGCAAGACTATAATCTGTGCACACCACTCAATTTACCTTTTTATAGACTAGCTCTCCACATCTTAGCACCGCTGTCTTGCTGCCATTCCTCTCTAGTTCTCTCTTAAAGAGAACCTGTCACCAGCATTTCACCTATTGAATGCTAGTCACCCATCGCTGGCCGCTGCTGTGAAAAGTTCATTGCCATTTCCTCTCTCCTAAACTCTTCCTCCGACCGTAAATAACGGTAATAATCTGGTAGTGTACTGGCAAGCCCTGAATGTCAAAATCTTGTCTGAGATAGCGCGCATGCGTCCTTCATGTATGGTCCGATACCCTTCCCTGCGTCATCCGGGCCTCAAATCTAGTTACTGCGCATGCTCGGCTACGGTGTCCCATTGTTGTGTGCACGCACCAGAACAGGACATCGATGCCCAGGCACGGGATTTTGTGTGTGCTAAGGGGGGACGAGGAGCTGTCAATCAAAAGTAATGAGGACAAGTAAACTCGGAAAGGCTTGAGGAATGAAGATATGACTCTTTTCGAACAAAGAAATAACTTTTTTATGCTCATTAGCATACGGCACAAGAACACAAAAAAATTGAATACTAAAGGTACAGAACCTACTTAGAAGATAATTATAGGTTACATAAAAATCATTTTCAGCCACTACCACTATGCTCGTTCAGCCGGCAGCTATACTTTCCAACTCCACATCTGTCATTGGGAGAAAGTCGGGAGACTCCGATACAAATTAAATTGTTGGTAAAAAATTGGCGCGATCGGTGTCAGGACCTTGTATGCACCGGGCTTAATTTGGCCACCTGAGGGGTTCCGGAATGGGCCCTGCAGACAAGAGTAGAGGTGAGTAAAATGCATATAATTATTTCATGTCTGATCGGGAAGGGGAGTATGGGGTTTTGCCCCTGGATGCAACCATGCCCCAACTAGGCTTTCCTTCATCAAGGGCAAATATATAGATTGCTGCCCTAGCTCTGTATCTAAATACCTGGCCAAGGCAGAGAGGCTTGTTGGTAACCCCCTGGCAATCAGTACCTGGCAGCATCCCCTATTTATATTCCTGAGGAGCCAAGATAACTGTGAACATTGATTTGCCAATGCTTAAAATGGGACAGACCATTACATTATGCACTGCTGATTTGCAGTACATCCAACATACAGATGTAGCACAGTCTATCTTGACTGATAACTTGCTGCAGCATGATATCACACAAAAAAAATCCATTGGAAAGCCATAGAAAAAGTTAATTTAAAGTTTATTGCCACTGTGTATTTAATGTGTTAATAAAATAAATAGTAAAGATAAAGAGTGCCACATCTATATATGCAGTTCTTTGAACTTTGAAAATAACTGTATGGGTAAGTTCACAAGTAGCGTAAATACTGTGGATTTTCCGCAATGGATTTTGTTGCAGAAAATCTGCAGCATAATACAATTGAAGCAGAGGGGATGAGATTTGAACAAATCTCATCCACACTCTGGGTAAATGCTGAGCAGAAAAATCTTTCAGAAATTGAACTGCGGTGCGGTTATTTAATCTGCAGCATGTCAATTGTATTTGCGTAATAGCTGCTTTTGTGTTGTGGATCTTCCCCATTGAATTCAATGGGAGGTAAAACCCGCAACAAATAGCAGATGCTGTGTTTCTTAAGGCAGAAAGGCAGCGATTTTGCTACAAAAAAGCAGTCAGAAAAAAAAATCTTATACTTACCCAGAATTGTGTGCTTCTTCATCCAAGCCGGCCTCCTGGGATGACGTTTCATCCCATGTGACCGCTGCAGTCAATCATAGGATGTCAGAGGGTAAGTATGTTTTTGTTTCTTTTAACGTGCAGTTTTTTGCAGCGGATATTCCGGACGAAAAACTGTTTCTGAATTTGGTGCTTTTTTTTGCCGGAATTCCCTGCCGCCGTCAGGGTGGATATGCTGTGTACCTTTAAGCAGCATAGCCCCCCTGTGTGAACGTAGTTTAATTGGACAAAAACTTAAAAGTTGCTGGCTGAATTCACTAATCTCTTAAAAAAAAAAAAAATGCACTGTTCACTTTAATTAAAGCATACAAAAACTTTAATGAATTGTTATTTTCTATGACAAATACCTTGATGAAATTCATACAAAACATGTTTATTACAACACAAGCCAAAAAAAATGCAAAACTCAATAAAAATAAATAGTTTGTGAGATGGCGGATGTGTTGCTGTGAGCTCCGCCCTCTTTCCCAGCACACCTAGCGAGACTACTTAACCTGCCGCAAACTGGCTGGCATGACGAGGAAATCACCCAGAGCAGCTGCAGCAGCAAAGTCAATCCAGAAATCAACAATTACGGCTCAATGGTGCCAACCCCACAACCCTTGAACCCTGTGAGATATGGAAATAGTACTCCTGTATGGTCCTCAGACACTGCTGCCTCAGCAAAATATGGTAATCCGACTCCCACTCCGAGTTGCTGCAACATATTAAAACGCTGTATCAAGCAGAATTTGCAATGGCAGTTTGGAACTTCCAGGATCTGGGACAACGCACCGATGAACTAGAAAGAAAAGCTTACATGGTGGACTCTCTGGAGGGGCACGGGAAATGAGTAGATCAAACCCCCAGAAAGGAGGTGTTGGAGGCCCATGAGAATAGGTCTGGAAGGTTCAATATTTATATTAGGGGCTTACCTGAATTGGTACAGCTTTAAAGGACACAGCATTGAATCTGTTTTCTGCACTAATGCCTCAGGTGGAACGCTATAAATTTTGAATTCACAGAATATATAGGGCGTTGGCCAAACCCGCTAACCTGGAATTGCCCAGAGACTTTATTCTTAAGCTCCACTATGCAGAGGTGTGATGCCAGATATTGGCTGACGCTGGGAACCTATCTCCTTTGCTAGGTATGCTTACCACAGTCCAACTATGTGCTAATGTGGTTGCCTCTACACTTGCTAGACACAGACCTTTAAGACCCATTACCCTACACGTGCTAATATTCGATACAAGTGGGGATTCCTGTTTGTTCTACATTTTTAACATAATGTGCACCATAACTTTGTCTGTATTTTGGAGGATAGTAAACGTCTTTTATTCACCACGGGACTCTTCAAGGAAGAGGTTCGACAAAACACCTCCAGGCCTCCGCAACCTCAATGTGCTCAAAGAAAATGATCAACAGAAAGGAGAAATTTTAGACAACGTCCCACCAGTTTCCCGTGTTTTCAATGGATGCACCATGCTCCAGTTATTTATCTTTTATCTGTATTGCCATATACACTCTTGCACACTATAGCCCAAATAAACTGTACTAGGATTATCTCAATGTCCCCTTTTTCAAAATTTAGGGAGATTCAAAATCCAGTTTTGCTGATGTTTGTTACTATACTAGATGTTAACAATACTGTCACACAATGTGAGGGGCTTTAACTCCCCTCAGAAACTGAGATAGGCCTTTCTTCTTTAACCTGAAGCATTGTCCTGATGTTTTATGTATTCAAGAGACGCACTTC
Organism: Rhinoderma darwinii; assembly: GCF_050947455.1. NCBI lineage: Eukaryota > Metazoa > Chordata > Amphibia > Anura > Rhinodermatidae > Rhinoderma > Rhinoderma darwinii. The sequence goes on from NC_134689.1 coordinate 83,383,192, forward strand.
TACCAAACTCCTTCACTAACTGTTTTTATACTCACTATTCCCTCTATTATATCACTTTAGCAGATTGCAAACATAGAGGAGTACTAATAGAGATGAGCGAACTTATGAAAAGTTCGGTTCGGCAAGTTCGCCGAATTTCGTGCAAAAGTTCGATTCGGACCGAACTAGTTCTGACCGAACCTGTAATACAAGAAAGCCCCTAAAAATCGTGTATAACACTGTTTTAAAGCCCTAGAAGCCCTGTATAACACTCTTAGGTCACCCATGAGTGTATCCAAGTACTTTTGAGCTGTCTTTAATGCAAAGTTGGTGTCAAAGTTACGCCAACATGTATGGCTCTAGGAAAACGGATGGGACACGGAGATAACTAACAGAAACCACTGCACTTGTGCATGTTGTATGCTTAATGCATTGTTAAAAAAGGTACAAAAATTTACCATTTTAGGCGGCTGATGCCTGCCAGGGTTCATACATATAAGGTGGTAAAAGAAGAAGCAATGGCTTTTGACAAGCCCTCCAAAAATTGACCCTTTTTATTGGCAGATGCCTGCCGGGGTTCATCCATACATGGATGTAAAAGCAACAAGCAATGGCTTTTCACAAGCCCTCCAAAAATTGACCCTTTTTATTGGCAGATGCCTGCCGAGGTTCTTCCATACATGGATGTAAAAGCAACAAGCAATGGCTTTTCACAAGCCCTCCAAAAATTGACCCTTTTTATTGGCAGATGCCTGCCGGGGTTCTTCCATACATTGATGTAAAAGCAACAAGCAATGGCTTTTGACAAGCCCTCCAAAAATTGACCCTTTTTATTGGCAGATGCCTGCCGGGGTTCTTCCATACATGGATGTAAAAGCATTAAAGCAACAAGCAATGGCTTTTCACAAGCCCTCCAAAAATTGACCCTTTTTATTGGCAGATGCCTGCCGGGGTTCTTCCATACATGGATGTAATAGCATTAAAGCAACAAGCAATGGCTTTTCACAAGCCCTCCAAAAATTGACCCTTTTTATTGGCAGATGCCTGCCGGGGTTCTTCCATACATTGATGTAAAAGCATTAAAGCAACAAGCAATGGCTTTTCACAAGCCCTCCAAAAATTGACCCTTTTTATTGGCAGATGCCTGCCGGGGTTCTTCCATACATGGATGTAAAAGCATTAAAGCAACAAGCAATGGCTTTTCACAAGCCCTCCAAAAATTGACCCTTTTTATTGGCAGATGCCTGCCGGGGTTCTTCCATACATGGATGTAAAAGCATTAAAGCAACAAGCAATGGCTTTTCACAAGCCCTCCAAAAATTGACCCTTTTTATTGGCAGATGCCTGCCGGGGTTCTTCCATACATGGATGTAAAAGCATTAAAGCAACAAGCAATGGCTTTTCACAAGCCCTCCAAAAATTGACCCTTTTTATTGGCAGATGCCTGCCGGGGTTCTTCCATACATGGATGTAAAAGCATTAAAGCAACAAGCAATGGCTTTTCACAAGCCCTCCAAAAATTGACCCTTTTTATTGGCAGATGCCTGCCGGGGTTCTTCCATACATGGATGTAAAAGCATTAAAGCAACAAGCAATGGCTTTTCACAAGCCCTCCAAAAATTGACCCTTTTTATTGGCAGATGCCTGCCGGGGTTCTTCCATACATTGATGTAAAAGCATTAAAGCAACAAGCAATGGCTTTTCACAAGCCCTCCAAAAATTGACCCTTTTTATTGGCAGATGCCTGCCGGGGTTCTTCCATACATGGATGTAAAAGCATTAAAGCAACAAGCAATGGCTTTTGACAAGCCCTCCAAAAATTGACCCTTTTTATTGGCAGATGCCTGCCGGGGTTCTTCCATACATGGATGTAAAAGCAACAAGCAATGGCTTTTCACAAGCCCTCCAAAAATTGACCCTTTTTATTGGCAAGGGTGAGTAGTAGCAGCACATTAAAAGACACTGGACGACAGTCACAGGACAAAGCCCTGTGGTGGGGCAGGCCTGCTTGTAGCAGACGGGCGGCAGTGGAGGTTTATTGGTGGTAGTAGTCGAGGTAGCCAACACAGACAGCAAGGGTGCAAGCAGTAGTAGCAGTAGTAGCAGCACATTAAAAAAAGAGACTGGACAGTCAGAGGAGGACAAAGCCCTGTGGTGGGGCAGGCCTCAGGCCTGCTTGTAGCAGACGGGCGGCAGTGGAGGTGTATTGGTGGTAGTAGTCGAGGTAGCCAACACAGACAGCAAGGGTGCAAGCAGTAGTAGCAGTAGTAGCAGCACATTAAAAAAAGAGACTGGACAGTCAGAGGAGGGCAAAGCCCTGTGGTGGGGCAGGCCTCAGGCCTGCTTGTAGCAGACGGCAGTGGAGGTGTATTGGTGGTAGTAGAGGTAGACTAGCCAACACAGACAGCAAGGGTGGTAGGACTGGTAGTAGCAGCAGCACATTAAAAAAAGAGACTGGACGACAGTCACAGGACATAGCCCTGTGGTGGGGTAGGCCTGCTTGTAGCAGACGGGCGGCAGTGTAGGTGTATTGGTGGTATTAGAGGTAGCCAACACAGACAGCAAGGGTGCAAGCAGTAGTAGCAGTAGTAGCAGCACATTAAAAAAAAGAGAGACTGGACAGTCACAGGAGGACAAAGCCCTGTGGTGGGGCAGGCCTCAGGCCTGCTTGTAGCAGACGGGCGGCAGTGGAGGTGTATTGGTGGTAGTAGTCGAGGTAGCCAACACAGACAGCAAGGGTGCAAGCAGTAGTAGCAGTAGTAGCAGCACATTAAAAAAAGAGACTGGACAGTCAGAGGAGGGCAAAGCCCTGTGGTGGGGCAGGCCTCAGGCCTGCTTGTAGCAGACGGGCGGCAGTGGAGGTGTATTGGTGGTAGTAGTCGAGGTAGCCAACACAGACAGCAAGGGTGCAAGCAGTAGTAGCAGTAGTAGCAGCACATTAAAAAAAGAGACTGGACAGTCAGAGGAGGGCAAAGCCCTGTGGTGGGGCAGGCCTCAGGCCTGCTTGTAGCAGACGGCAGTGGAGGTGTATTGGTGGTAGTAGAGGTAGACTAGCCAACACAGACAGCAAGGGTGGTAGGACTGGTAGTAGCAGCAGCACATTAAAAAAAGAGACTGGACGACAGTCACAGGACATAGCCCTGTGGTGGGGTAGGCCTGCTTGTAGCAGACGGGCGGCAGTGTAGGTGTATTGGTGGTATTAGAGGTAGCCAACACAGACAGCAAGGGTGCAAGCAGTAGTAGCAGTAGTAGCAGCACATTAAAAAAAAGAGAGACTGGACAGTCACAGGAGGACAAAGCCCTGTGGTGGGGCAGGCCTCAGGCCTGCTTGTAGCAGACGGGCGGCAGTGGAGGTGTATTGGTGGTAGACTGGTAGTAGCCGAGGTAGCCAACACAGACAGCAAGGGTGCAAGCAGTAGTAGCAGTAGTAGCAGCACATTAAAAAAAGAGACTGGACAGTCAGAGGAGGGCAAAGCCCTGTGGTGGGGCAGGCCTCAGGCCTGCTTGTAGCAGACGGGCGGCAGTGGAGGTGTATTGGTGGTAGTAGTCGAGGTAGCCAACACAGACAGCAAGGGTGCAAGCAGTAGTAGCAGTAGTAGCAGCACATTAAAAAAAGAGACTGGACAGTCAGAGGAGGGCAAAGCCCTGTGGTGGGGCAGGCCTCAGGCCTGCTTGTAGCAGACGGCAGTGGAGGTGTATTGGTGGTAGTAGAGGTAGACTAGCCAACACAGACAGCAAGGGTGGTAGGACTGGTAGTAGCAGCAGCACATTAAAAAAAGAGACTGGACGACAGTCACAGGACATAGCCCTGTGGTGGGGTAGGCCTGCTTGTAGCAGACGGGCGGCAGTGTAGGTGTATTGGTGGTATTAGAGGTAGCCAACACAGACAGCAAGGGTGCAAGCAGTAGTAGCAGTAGTAGCAGCACATTAAAAAAAAGAGAGACTGGACAGTCACAGGAGGACAAAGCCCTGTGGTGGGGCAGGCCTCAGGCCTGCTTGTAGCAGACGGGCGGCAGTGGAGGTGTATTGGTGGTAGTAGTCGAGGTAGCCAACACAGACAGCAAGGGTGCAAGCAGTAGTAGCAGTAGTAGCAGCACATTAAAAAAAGAGACTGGACAGTCAGAGGAGGGCAAAGCACTGTGGTGGGGCAGGCCTCAGGCCTGCTTGTAGCAGACGGGCGGCAGTGGAGGTGTATTGGTGGTAGTAGTCGAGGTAGCCAACACAGACAGCAAGGGTGCAAGCAGTAGTAGCAGTAGTAGCAGCACATTAAAAAAAGAGACTGGACAGTCACAGGAGGACAAAGCCCTGTAGTGGGGCAGGCCTCAGGCCTGCTTGTAGCAGATGGCAGTGTAGGTGTATTGGTGGTAGTAGAGGTACTAGCCAACACAGACAGCAAGGGTGCAAGCAGTAGTAGCAGTAGTAGCAGCACATTAAAAAAAGAGACTGGAGAGTCACAGGACAAAGCCCTCTGGTGGGGCAGGCCTGCTTGTAGCAGACGGCACTGGGGTGGATTGGTGGTAGAAGTAGTAGCAGCTGCAGCACCAACAGCGGCACATTAAAAAAAGAGTGGACAGGACAGAATCCCATAGTAGCAGGCGGCAGTAGCAGGCGGCAGCAGCAGCAGCAATGTAAGATCTAATCAGTGGCATCAGGCACAGGGGTTTTAAAATCCTCACCGATCCACGCTTGATTCATTTTCAGAAACGTGAGATTTTCCAAGCTGTTGGCGGACAATCTTGTTCGCTTAGGGGTGACGAAGCCCCCTGCTGCGCTGAATACCCTCTCTGACGCTACACTGGAGGGTGGACAAGACAGTACACCCATGGCAAACTGGGCCAGTTCTTGCCAATGATCCAATCTGCTGACCCAGAAGTCCATGGGGTCTGGGATCAGCATTTCTGACGGAGAAAGGGCACAGTCCAAGTACGAGTGAACCTGGTTGTTTAGGTGCTGCACCTGGAGATGGTGAACATCCCTTTGGTGACTAGTGCTACGATGTGTGTCAGGTCGGGGTATTGGATGTAAAAATGTTGTCATCATATTTTCCAAACTGAATTGGCTGCTGCTGCTGCTGCTGCTGCCGCTGCTGCCACGGCTGCCGCCTATTGCAGAGGTAGCTCTGCCAGAGGCGGTGGAACGATGAGACAGTGGGGAGCGGAGAGTGGCCCCCCGGTCAGACATGCTTGCAGCGGGTGTCTGCCGTTTGAAAGCCATGACAAGCTGGCTGCATAGCTTCTCTCTATAATAAGCCAATTTTGCCTCCCTCTCGGAAGGCGCAAAAAACTCCCCCATTCTGGCTTTATACCGAGGGTCTAAAAGTGTGGCTATCCAGTAGTCATCTCTTTGCTTCATGCTAACAATACGACAGTCAGCGCGCAAGTAACGAAGCATACAGCTCGCCATCCTGGCCAGCGTTTCAGAGGGCCCGGTTGGTTCCATCTCCGCCCCATACTGCCATGGTTGTCCATCATCAAGGTCGTCGTCAGACTCGTCATCACCACCATCACTGTCATGTTGTGCGGCTGCCTCGTCCCCTATCCCTTCCTGTGATTCCATCTCCAAATCCAGCTCCTCTTCAGGTCCTGTTTCCTCATCCTCCTCCTCCTCCTCAACATCCATAGCCAGATGTGATCCTTCCTCCATCCTTTGCTGAATCATCGCTGTGAGCGTTTGCTCCATAATGAATATCAGCGGCATAACATCGTTCATTCCGCTAGCGTCACGGCTCACAAATCGTGTGGCCTCTTCAAAGGGCCTCAAAACGCGACATGCGTCTCTAACCAGCTGCCAGTGCCTGAGCTCGAAATTACACTGGCTCCAAACGCTGCCCGTCTGCTGCATCAGGAAATCATTCACGGCTTTCCGCTGTTCGTACAGACGGTCCAACATGTGCAGGGTGGAATTCCATCGTGTTGGAACGTCGCAAATCAGGCTGTGTTCTGGGAGATTGTTTTGACGCTGCAAGTCCAGGAGGGCGTGCTTAAATGCATACGAACGTCTAAAGCGAACGCAAACCCTCCTGGACATGGCCAGCACACCCTTCAAACCAACATATGACTTTAAGAAGCGTGTTATGACCAGATTGATCACATGTGCCATGCAAGGAGCGTGTGTCAGGTGACCTAGACGCAGTGCAGCCACAACGTTCTTGCCGTTATCAGAGACAACATTGCCCAGTGTGAGTTTCAGAGGAGACAGCCAGCGTGCGATTTCCTCCTTGATGCACAGCAGCAGCTCCTGCCCTGTGTGGCTTTTCTCGCCCAGGCTCAGCAGGTGTAAGACAGCGTTGTGGCGCTTCACCTTGCACCTATGAAAAGAGGAGGGAGGAGGAGTGGAAGATACGCTGTGTCCTGTCGGGGACGGGAAGACCTCCAAGGAGGAAGGCAAGGAGGAGGAGGAGGAGTAGGAGGAGAAGGATGGTAGGCGCCTGGTGTCCGGAGTTGAACTAGAAACATACAAGCGTGGAGGTGGTAATGCCTGGCATTGCTGCGGTGGTGCATCGGACTGCAAAATATTGACCCAGTGGGCCGTGAAAGACATGTACTGTCCCTGCCCATAGTTGCTGCTCCACGTGTCGACGGTGGCATGTACCCTGCTGCACACGGATAATTGCAAGGACTTGGACACCTTTTCCTCCACATGCTTGTGCAAGGCAGGGACAGCTGTTTTGGAGAAGTAATGTCGGCTAGGTATTCGCCACCTAGGCTGAGCGCACGCCATCAATTGCTTGAAGCCGGCGGAGTCGACCAGGTGGTATGGCAGCGACTGCACCACCAACAACTTTGCCAGGTGTGAATTAAGCCGCACGACAAGTGGATGACTGGGTATATATTGTTGCTTATTGGACAACGATTCCGTAATGGATAACTGACGGGACATAGGAGGAGCACTAGATGACAGTGATGATGATGATGACAACGACATGGTGGATAAGGCCTGGCTACTACTTAGATGACAGGGACTCGGAGCAGCAGCAGCAGCGGAAGAGGGGTCTTCATTAGATGTACATGATGGTGGGGCATGTTGATTGTCCCACATGGCCTTGTGATGCCGTTCCATGTGTTTACGTAGAGCAGTAGTTCCTACATTGCTGCCCTGCCCACGCCTTACTTTCTGCTTGCAGATACGGCACTGTGCCATGTTTTCCTCCTCTGGGAAGGTACAGAAAAATTGCCACACGGCAGAGTACCGTAAAGAGGTAGTACCACGTCCACCACCACCACCACCACCACAACCACCCGAGCTTGCCCCTTGTCTGGCAGGCTTTTTTCGGGAACCTACACCAGCATCTGTGTCGCCGTCACCGGCTCCTGAGCTGACCCTACCGCTGCAACGTTTTGCAGATTGACTTCTGCCCCTACCTCGGCTTGGCTGTTTATCACATCCAGTGCCGCCACTACTACCCTCCTCCTCTGACGCCGTCATCACCTCGTCACCTGGTTCCCACGTCCTGTCTAAAACAACATCATCATCATAGCCTTCCTCATCATCCCCGCCACTTCTGTCACTGTGTTGTGAATGTGATGTGACATCATGGCGGGCTCCATGCCCCCCCTCATTACTGCGTCTGCCACCACGGCTACCACCACCAACACCCCCACTACCGCAGCTATGCGTCTTGGTCACCGCTTCCACCTCCACCACCGCCGCAACACACTCCGTTGGCTGACTCGCGGAAAACAAATCATCATCATCACTATGTTGTTCAGTATCTTCCTTCGCACCCGAGGAGATGTCTCTTAGGACTCTCAGGAAAGATGGCTTCCCGCTAGGAAGGGGGAGCGAAGACATAGATGATGGAATGGAAACGCTAGAAATACCTATATTACTACTGTCACCGTGCCAAGGAACTGTAGAGGATCTGGAATCCAACGAAACCTGGCTTGAAGCCAGATCGTCAGAGTCTTCCTGCTGAGATGACCGCGAGCCAGCCAACCAGTCCACAATGGCCGTATTGTCTAAAGTAACCCGCCCACCGGAGGAGATGGACAAGTCTGGCTTGCTGATACTACTACTAGCAGGCACATGGCAGCTGCTACTAGTGGAACTGGGCACATGTCTTGTGCCACAAATGCTGCTACTGGGTCTGGCACCAACAGATCCAACATTTGGACTGGAAGAGGAGACGGCATGGGTGTTTCTTCCTCTACCCCGTCCTTTCACAACCTTTTTTTTCCCAGACATTTCAGAGCCCCTTTTAAAAGCGTATTCACACACGGACACTGGCTTGGCAAATGGCAATGAATGAGAATTTCAATCAGCCTCGCTGCAGTGCACTCAGGGAATGCTGGGCCTTGTAGTACTACTAGGCTGCCTGTATGGCAAGTTGGATTGTTATTCCAGGGATGAGCCCCTTTTAAAAGCGTATTCACACACGGACACTGGCTTGGCAAATGGCAATGAATGAGAATTTCAATCAGCCTCGCTGCAGTGCACTCAGGGAATGCTGGGCCTTGTAGTACTTCTAGGCTGCCTGTATGGCAAGTTGGATTGTTATCCTGTTAATAACGGCCAGGGATGAGCCCCTTTTAAAAGCGTATTCACACACGGACACTGGCTTGGCAAATGGCAATGAATGAGAATTTCAATCAGCCTCGCTGCAGTGCACTCAGGGAATGCTGGGCCTTGTAGTACTACTACTACCACTACTACAAAGGCTGCCTGTATTGCAAGTTGGATGCAATGGGGATGAGCCCCTTCTAAAAGCGTATTCACACACGGACACTGGCTTGGCAAATGGCAATGAATGAGAATTTCAATCAGCCTCGCTGCAGTGCACTCAGGGAATGCTGGGCCTTGTAGTACTACTAGGCTGCCTGTATGGCAAGTTGGATTGTTATTCCAGGGATGAGCCCCTTTTAAAAGCGTATTCACACACGGACACTGGCTTGGCAAATGGCAATGAATGAGAATTTCAATCAGCCTCGCTGCAGTGCACTCAGGGAATGCTGGGCCTTGTAGTACTACTACTACCACTACTACAAAGGCTGCCTGTATTGCAAGTTGGATGCAATGGGGATGAGCCCCTTCTAAAAGCGTATTCACACACGGACACTGGCTTGGCAAATGGCAATGAATGAGAATTTCAATCAGCCTCGCTGCAGTGCACTCAGGGAATGCTGGGCCTTGTAGTACTACTAGGCTGCCTGTATGGCAAGTTGGATTGTTATTCCAGGGATGAGCCCCTTTTAAAAGCGTATTCACACACGGACACTGGCTTGGCAAATGGCAATGAATGAGAATTTCAATCAGCCTCGCTGCAGTGCACTCAGGGAATGCTGGGCCTTGTAGTACTACTAGGCTGCCTGTATGGCAAGTTGGATTGTTATTCCAGGGATGAGCCCCTTTTAAAAGCGTATTCACACACGGACACTGGCTTGGCAAATGGCAATGAATGAGAATTTCAATCAGCCTCGCTGCAGTGCACTCAGGGAATGCTGGGCGTTGTAGTACTTCTAGGCTGCCTGTATGGCAAGTTGGATTGTTATCCTGTTAATAACGGCCAGGGATGAGCCCCTTTTAAAAGCGTATTCACACACGGACACTGGCTTGGCAAATGGCAATGAATGAGAATTTCAATCAGCCTCGCTGCAGTGCACTCAGGGAATGCTGGGCCTTGTAGTACTACTACTACCACTACTACAAAGGCTGCCTGTATTGCAAGTTGGATGCAATGGGGATGAGCCCCTTCTAAAAGCGTATTCACACACGGACACTGGCTTGGCAAATGGCAATGAATGAGAATTTCAATCAGCCTCGCTGCAGTGCACTCAGGGAATGCTGGGCCTTGTAGTACTACTAGGCTGCCTGTATGGCAAGTTGGATTGTTATTCCAGGGATGAGCCCCTTTTAAAAGCGTATTCACACACGGACACTGGCTTGGCAAATGGCAATGAATGAGAATTTCAATCAGCCTCGCTGCAGTGCACTCAGGGAATGCTGGGCCTTGTAGTACTACTACTACCACTACTACAAAGGCTGCCTGTATTGCAAGTTGGATGCAATGGGGATGAGCCCCTTCTAAAAGCGTATTCACACACGGACACTGGCTTGGCAAATGGCAATGAATGAGAATTTCAATCAGCCTCGCTGCAGTGCACTCAGGGAATGCTGGGCCTTGTAGTACTACTAGGCTGCCTGTATGGCAAGTTGGATTGTTATTCCAGGGATGAGCCCCTTTTAAAAGCGTATTCACACACGGACACTGGCTTGGCAAATGGCAATGAATGAGAATTTCAATCAGCCTCGCTGCAGTGCACTCAGGGAATGCTGGGCGTTGTAGTACTTCTAGGCTGCCTGTATGGCAAGTTGGATTGTTATCCTGTTAATAACGGCCAGGGATGAGCCCCTTTTAAAAGCGTATTCACACACGGACACTGGCTTGGCAAATGGCAATGAATGAGAATTTCAATCAGCCTCGCTGCAGTGCACTCAGGGAATGCTGGGCCTTGTAGTACTACTACTACCACTACTACAAAGGCTGCCTGTATTGCAAGTTGGATGCAATGGGGATGAGCCCCTTCTAAAAGCGTATTCACACACGGACACTGGCTTGGCAAATGGCAATGAATGAGAATTTCAATCAGCCTCGCTGCAGTGCACTCAGGGAATGCTGGGCCTTGTAGTACTACTAGGCTGCCTGTATGGCAAGTTGGATTGTTATTCCAGGGATGAGCCCCTTTTAAAAGCGTATTCACACACGGACACTGGCTTGGCAAATGGCAATGAATGAGAATTTCAATCAGCCTCGCTGCAGTGCACTCAGGGAATGCTGGGCGTTGTAGTACTTCTAGGCTGCCTGTATGGCAAGTTGGATTGTTATCCTGTTAATAACGGCCAGGGATGAGCCCCTTTTAAAAGCGTATTCACACACGGACACTGGCTTGGCAAATGGCAATGAATGAGAATTTCAATCAGCCTCGCTGCAGTGCACTCAGGGAATGCTGGGCCTTGTAGTACTACTACTACCACTACTACAAAGGCTGCCTGTATTGCAAGTTGGATGCAATGGGGATGAGCCCCTTCTAAAAGCGTATTCACACACGGACACTGGCTTGGCAAATGGCAATGAATGAGAATTTCAATCAGCCTCGCTGCAGTGCACTCAGGGAATGCTGGGCCTTGTAGTACTACTAGGCTGCCTGTATGGCAAGTTGGATTGTTATTCCAGGGATGAGCCCCTTTTAAAAGCGTATTCACACACGGACACTGGCTTGGCAAATGGCAATGAATGAGAATTTCAATCAGCCTCGCTGCAGTGCACTCAGGGAATGCTGGGCGTTGTAGTACTTCTAGGCTGCCTGTATGGCAAGTTGGATTGTTATCCTGTTAATAACGGCCAGGGATGAGCCCCTTTTAAAAGCGTATTCACACACGGACACTGGCTTGGCAAATGGCAATGAATGAGAATTTCAATCAGCCTCGCTGCAGTGCACTCAGGGAATGCTGGGCCTTGTAGTACTACTACTACCACTACTACAAAGGCTGCCTGTATTGCAAGTTGGATGCAATGGGGATGAGCCCCTTCTAAAAGCGTATTCACACACGGACACTGGCTTGGCAAATGGCAATGAATGAGAATTTCAATCAGCCTCGCTGCAGTGCACTCAGGGAATGCTGGGCCTTGTAGTACTACTACTACCACTACTACAAAGGCTGCCTGTATTGCAAGTTGGATGCAATGGGGATGAGCCCCTTCTAAAAGCGTATTCACACACGGACACTGGCTTGGCAAATGGCAATGAATGAGAATTTCAATCAGCCTCGCTGCAGTGCACTCAGGGAATGCTGGGCCTTGTAGTACTACTACCACTACTACAAAGGCTGCCTGTATTGCAAGTTGGATGCAATGGGGATGAGCCCCTTCTAAAAGCGTATTCACACACGGACACTGGCTTGGCAAATGGCAATGAATGAGAATTTCAATCAGCCTCGCTGCAGTGCACTCAGGGAATGCTGGGCCTTGTAGTACTACTAGGCTGCCTGTATGGCAAGTTGGATTGTTATTCCAGGGATGAGCCCCTTTTAAAAGCGTATTCACACACGGACACTGGCTTGGCAAATGGCAATGAATGAGAATTTCAATCAGCCTCGCTGCAGTGCACTCAGGGAATGCTGGGCGTTGTAGTACTTCTAGGCTGCCTGTATGGCAAGTTGGATTGTTATCCTGTTAATAACGGCCAGGGATGAGCCCCTTTTAAAAGCGTATTCACACACGGACACTGGCTTGGCAAATGGCAATGAATGAGAATTTCAATCAGCCTCGCTGCAGTGCACTCAGGGAATGCTGGGCGTTGTAGTACTTCTAGGCTGCCTGTATGGCAAGTTGGATTGTTATTCCAGGGATGAGCCCCTTTTAAAAGCGTATTCACACACGGACACTGGCTTGGCAAATGGCAATGAATGAGAATTTCAATCAGCCTCGCTGCAGTGCACTCAGGGAATGCTGGGCCTTATAGTACTACTAGGCTGCCTGTATTGCAAGTTGGATGCAACGGGGATGAGCCCCTTATAAAAGCGTATTCACACACTGGCTGAGTAGTGAGTAGTGGATGAGCCCCTTCGATTTCTGAATTCCTGCCTTTTAGATTCCTAAAGCTTTCCCTTACTGCACAGAGATGCTATTCCTACAGCTCCTGTCTGTAAAATGGCCGCTGAGCTCCGTGCATAGACTTTTATTGCAGGCTTGAGCCCGCCCCTATGCTGCCTCCCGATAGGCTGGGAGAGCCGTTTGCAAGGCATTATGGGGTAGCCTGATGTCAGGTGATCTTCTGTAATCCTCCATTTTAGATGTAACATGTGGCAGGCGCCAAAATGTAGCCGGGTTCGGTCAAAACGGGTTCGGCCGAACCCGGTAAAGTTCGGATTCGCTGCGAACCGAACTTTTCCTGAAGTTCGGACCGAAACCGGGTTCGGTTGTCCCGGTTCGCTCATCTCTAAGTACTAACCCTAGTAAGAAACTCTCTTTCTTTTCAGATCTCAAACAACAATCTAGAGAAAAAAGGTTGATTTATATTGCTGTATGGTACGCTGTATGAATGTCCCCTTTTATTTGTCTCTTGCTATGCCACACCTGATGATCCCATAACCACACTTAAATTGTTAGTTTGTAAAATTATGGCATACGCCAAACCAGCATTATCTGGACTCTAGACTTTAAAGTTACCTCAATTTGCTTGTCTGGATCTTAATTTATGTTTAACATTTAAAGCTGAGAAGAGTATTCGTTGGTCACATCATTGATTTTTCCTGTGTTAATAGGCCAGGTACTCTATTAGCATGTCATCTTTAGGATGACACCTACAATATACACTCATGCCCTTCTTAAGTTATCACATGATATGCTTATATGTCAGGAATTTCATGATTTTTACTACTCCCAATATTCCTGTTCCCAATCATTTGCTATGACATTTGCTAATAAATTGATGGCTAAGACATTTCTGCAAATTCTTGAGACTGCTCATACAGTATAGAGCTTATGAACCAGGAATTCACACTAGAACAAGTCCTCTATGCTATCAGGTGACTTCTAATCTTTGTTAAAAAAATATATATATACTTGTTTCTTGGCTCTTGAAATTGCTTTATTGTTTAATAGCATAAGAGATGGGTTGCCGTTGGTTGCATCATTTTGCAAAAAAATACATAAATGCCTTGCTTAAACTCCATAAAGATCATAGTGACTGTGAAAATGACAGGCTCATTTTGCTGATCAATTATAATTCAATGTTCACGAAGATATTAGCAAGGAGACTCAATTTCTTCCTGTTATATACATCATTAACATGTGGGCTTTGCACCAAGACGCAAGGCGTCTGATGAGACTTTTAAGGTGGCCATACACATTAGACTAAATTTGGCCTAACACGCTGATTTCAGAGAGACCGGTAAACCATCTAATGTTTATTAAGGGGGTTTTACATTGGGCAATTATCGGGCAAACGATCGTTCATAGAATGCTCGTTGCCGATAATTTCCCTGTGTAAACAGGGCAGCGATCAGCAGATGAACGAGCAAACCCTCATTCATCTGTTGATCGTATCGTTTTAGAAAAGTTAAATACTATCATTGTTGGCAGCACATCTCCCTGTGTAAACAGTGAGACACGGTGCCGACATGATAATAATGTATGGAGACGAGCGATCAGAGTAACGACCGCTCATCCCCATACATAGCTCCTTGTGACAGGAGCAAACGAGTGCCGATCAACGAGCTGTAATAGGTCCTTTGTTCAGCAGATGTTGGGGAAAAATAAGAATCGGGCATGTCCTCTGTTCATAAGGGAAATAGTCCACCTCCAAAGAGGTCTGGCAGCGGCTTATTCCCTTCTTCCGATTGTGAACATATGCACGCTAAACCGAGCGTGCATGTGCCTTTTTTCAACCGTACTATGTAACTATGTGTATGGGGACGACGAGAGAAATAGCTGTCTTCCAAAATACTGTTCAACAGCTTCTATTGGAGGTGTATGGCCACTTTTAGACTTTTGATTTGAAATTGGATATTCAGTCTAATTGGGGTGGGACAGATCTGGAAGGGATGTTGCTATTCTTAACCTTTGATTCTATAAATTGAGACTCCCATACTAAAGACTTCATTACCGGGGTTTTGGCGAGAGATATCTACAGATCATTAAAAGTTTGCACGCAGGTCCAGTGGCACATATTAAAGATAATGTATCAGCAATGTTTTACTAATTAAAAGCAGAGATATGTACATATATACACATATTATACATATTCATTTTTTTCTGGTCTATTTTTATTTTCATAATGTAGATTTTACTTTTTTTATTTTTTCTGTACATGATCATAAGGGCAGCCATCCTGCCTGAGCTGCTATAAACAGCACTGACTTCAATGGAAGAGTTTTCTAGAGATGCTCTGTGACCTTGTGCAGGGTCATTGTGCAGGGAGGGGATGAATGTGAGCTGTGAGTAGAGGCCCTTTTCTACTGGCCAATCATCGGGCAAACGAGCATTCATAGAACGCTCGTTGCCGATAATTGCCCTGTATAAACAAGGCAACTAGCAGCAGATAAACGAGCAAACGCTTGTTCATCTGCTGATCTTATCGTTTTAAAAGTTCAAAATATTATCGTTGTCAGGAGCACATCGCCCTGTGTAGACGCGCTGCCGACATGATAATAATGTCTGGCTGATCAGCGCTCGTTTACATGGCCAAAGAGACCTTATCACCTTTTATAAATGGTGTGATCCTGTTTTATCTATACTTTATATAGGTGTAACCTTTCATTGTAATCCTGCCTGTAAAGAAAATGTGGGTCACTAGGGTTATGCCTAGTTCCCCTACCTTTTCCTTATACTAACATCGATCTAATTGCTTTTGCTGCTACTCAAGGGAATAAGATCGTATAGTAAATAAAGATATTTATTAACATACAGTAATTACTCTCATATATAAAATACAGTAACTAATCACAGTACAGTATAAACACGGTATCACAATCCTAATTATACCGCCACCCACTTACCTAAACATACATAGAAGTTACGTTACAACACAATACACATAAGTTACTTGTAATTCTCACACACTCACTATCTCTGTCCCACTGCCTCTTAATATAACTGTCCCTGTACACTAAAGTTTAATCAGGTAAAGGATTAACAATGGGAAAGGGTTAAATGTTTAAAGGGTTAACCAGGGATACAACAGGGGATGCTCAGGTCAGCAAGGGGTTAAACCAGGGATACACAGGTCAGCAAGGGGTTAACTCAGGGACTGCAAGGGGTAGTAATGGTTAACTCAGGGCAGCAATGGGTTAAAGTTCAGGGACAGCAAGGGTTAACCTCAGGGACAGCAAGGGTCAACTTCAGAGCAGCAAGGGTTAACTTAGGGACTCAGGGGAAGCAAGGGAAATAGTCCACCTCCAAAGAGGTCTGGCAGCGGCTTATTCCCTTCTTCCGATTGTGAACATATGCACGCTAAACCGAGCGTGCATGTGCCTTTTTTCAACCGTACTATGTAACTATGTGTATGGGGACGACGAGAGAAATAGCTGTCTTCCAAAATACTGTTCAACAGCTTCTATTGGAGGTGTATGGCCACTTTTAGACTTTTGATTTGAAATTGGATATTCAGTCTAATTGGGGTGGGACAGATCTGGAAGGGATGTTGCTATTCTTAACCTTTGATTCTATACATTGAGACTCCCATACTAAAGACTTCATTACCAGGGTTTTGGCGAGAGATATCTACAGATCATTAAAAGTTTGCACGCAGGTCCAGTGGCACATATTAAAGATAATGTATCAGCAATGTTTTACTAATTAAAAGCAGAGATATGTACATATATACACATATTATACATATTCATTTTTTTCTGGTCTATTTTTATTTTCTTAATGTAGATTTTACTTTTTTTATTTTTTCTGTACATGATCATAAGGGCAGCCATCCTGCCTGAGCTGCTATAAACAGCACTGACTTCAATGGAAGAGTTTTCTAGAGATGCTCTGTGACCTTGTGCAGGGTCATTGTGCAGGGAGGGGATGAATGTGAGCTGTGAGTAGAGGCCCTTTTCCACTGGCCAATCATCGGGCAAACGAGCATTCATAGAATGCTCGTTGCCGATAATTGCCCTGTATAAACAAGGCAAGTAGCAGCAGATAAACGAGCAAACGCTTGTTCATCTGCTGATCTTATCGTTTTAAAAGTTCAAAATATTATCGTTGTCAGGAGCACATCGCCCTGTGTAGACGCGCTGCCGACATGATAATAATGTCTGGCTGATCAGCGCTCGTTTACATGGCCAAAGAGACCTTATCACCTTTTATAAATGGTGTGATCCTGTTTTATCTATACTTTATATATGTGTAACCTTTCATTGTAATCCTGCCTGTAAAGAAAATGTGGGTCACTAGGGTTATGCCTAGTTCCCCTACCTTTTCCTTATACTAACGTCGATTTAAATGCTTTTGCTGCTACTCAAGGGAATAAGATCGTATAGTAAATAAAGATATTTATTAACATACAGTAATTACTCTCATATATAAAATACAGTAACTAATCACAGTACAGTATAAACACGGTATCACAATCCTAATTATACCGCCACCCACTTACCTAAACATACATAGAAGTTATGTTACAACACAATACACATAAGTTACTTGTAATTCTCACACGCTCACTATCTCTGTCCCACTGCCTCTTAATATAACTGTCCCTGTACACTAAAGTTTAATCAGGTAAAGGATTAACAATGGGAAAGGGTTAAATGTTTAAAGGGTTAACCAGGGATACAACAGGGGATGCTCAGGTCAGCAAGGGGTTAAACCAGGGATACACAGGTCAGCAAGGGGTTAACTCAGGGACTGCAAGGGGTAGTAATGGTTAACTCAGGGCAGCAATGGGTTAAAGTTCAGGGACAGCAAGGGTAAACCTCAGGGACAGCAAGGGTCAACTTCAGAGCAGCAAGGGTTAACTTAGGGACTCAGGGGAAGCAAGGGAAATAGTCCACCCCCAAAGAGGTCTGGCAGCGGCTTATTCCCTTCTTCCGATTGTGAACATATGCACGCTAAACCGAGCGTGCATGTGCCTTTTTTCAACCGTACTATGTAACTATGTGTATGGGGACGACGAGAGAAATAGCTGTCTTCCAAAATACTGTTCAACAGCTTCTATTGGAGGTGTATGGCCACTTTTAGACTTTTGATTTGAAATTGGATATTCAGTCTAATTGGGGTGGGACAGATCTGGAAGGGATGTTGCTATTCTTAACCTTTGATTCTATACATTGAGACTCCCATACTAAAGACTTCATTACCAGGGTTTTGGCGAGAGATATCTACAGATCATTAAAAGTTTGCACGCAGGTCCAGTGGCACATATTAAAGATAATGTATCAGCAATGTTTTACTAATTAAAAGCAGAGATATGTACATATATAAACATATTATACATATTCATTTTTTTCTGGTCTATTTTTATTTTCTTAATGTAGATTTTACTTTTTTTTATTTTTTATGTACATGATTATAAGGGCAGCCATCCTGCCTGAGCTGCTATAAACAGCACTGACTTCAATGGAAGAGTTTTCTAGAGATGCTCTGTGACCTTGTGCAGGGTCATTGTGCAGGGAGGGGATGAATGGGAGCTGTGAGTAGAGGCCCTTTTCCACTGGCCAATCATCGGGCAAACGAGCATTCATAGAACGCTCGTTGCCGATAATTGCCCTGTATAAACAAGGCAACTAGCAGCAGATAAATGAGCAAACGCTTGTTCATCTGCTGATCTTATCGTTTTAAAAGTTCAAAATATTATCGTTGTCAGGAGCACATCGCCCTGTGTAGACGCGCTGCCGACATGATAATAATGTCTGGCTGATCAGCGCTCGTTTACATGGCCAAAGACCTTATCACCTTTTATAAATGGTGTGATCCTGTTTTATCTATACTTTATATAGGTGTAACCTTTCATTGTAATCCTGCCTGTAAAGAAAATGTGGGTCACTAGGGTTATGCCTAGTTCCCCTACCTTTTCCTTATACTAACGTCGATCTAATTGCTTTTGCTGCTACTCAAGGGAATAAGATTGTATAGTAAATAAAGATATTTATTAACATACAGTAATTACTCTCATATATAAAATACAGTAACTAATCACAGTACAGTATAAACAAGGTATCACAATCCTAATTATACCGCCACCCACTTACCTAAACATACATAGAAGTTATGTTACAACACAATACACATAAGTTACTTGTAATTCTCACACGCTCACTATCTCTGTCCCACTGCCTCTTAATATAACTGTCCCTGTACACTAAAGTTTAATCAGGTAAAGGATTAACAATGGGAAAGGGTTAAATGTTTAAAGGGTTAACCAGGGATACAACAGGGGATGCTCAGGTCAGCAAGGGGTTAAACCAGGGATACACAGGTCAGCAAGGGGTTAACTCAGGGACTGCAAGGGGTAGTAATGGTTAACTCAGGGCAGCAATGGGTTAACTTCAGGGACAGCAAGGGTTAACCTCAGGGAAAGCAAGGGTCAACTTCAGAGCAGCAAGGGTTAACTTAGGGACTAAGGGGAAGCAAGGGTTACTCAGGGCAGCAAGGGTTACTCAGGGAACTCAGGGCAACAAGGGTTAACTCAGGGCAGCAAGGGTCAACAGGGACTCAGGGCAGCAAGGGTTAACAGGGACTCAAGGGCACCAAGGGTTACTCAGGGACAACAAGGGTAACAGCAAAGGGTTAACTCAGGGACTCGGGCAAGGGAGAGAGGGAGAGGTAAAGTGTAGCCATGGCTACACCATGATGCTTAACGTTTGGTGGTACAGGGGAGCAGAAGCAGCAGCCGGAGCAGGTCTGCAGGACAGGAGACCGCAGGACATGTGAGCTGACGTTGGTGGTGTGGGAGGCAGACAGGTCCCAGCTGCTCCTCGTTGGTGGAGTGGTGAGGTGGTCTTCAGCTCCTGAGCGTACCGATGCAGGGCTATTTAACCCTGCCGGCACGCTCGCAGCGGGGGACGAGTGGTGCTTGCCCCCAGCTTGCATGGGTCGGCATGGTGATAATGTATCACCAGCCGACTCATATATTCAATTATTACCAGCTACATAATGGTATGAAATATTGTGAGTGAAAAGCTACTCATCATGTCTTTTTATTTCAGCAGAATCTTGGATAATAAAAAAAGAAGGTTTTGCATTTTATATAAGGTTACAAATGTGCTGGCAAATTAAAAGGGTGCAAGGTAGTTAAGTTGTTAGCTCACCAATAAAACTTTAAGCAGCATAAAGTATATTGATGGAACAAATGAGTTAAACAATGCCCTAATGAGAACATACCTTCTGGTCACAGCAGCATTGCCTTCATTAACTTTTTTTTTCCATGAGCCAAGTTATATTCCTTTTAAAAATGTTTTGGAATTAGTTTTCGACACTTAACTGGCGAGATGTAAACTATTGTCTTACATCAAGTAGATGTATACAGAACAATATCTGAAAATATATACTAAATGTATGTTGTTATGATAATATACACATTTGTGTGTGTTACCATATTGCTACACATTTTTTATATAAAATATCCTTTTTTATTATTAAGAATCCTTTATTTCTGATGCTTACATAGCTCCAACATATTTTGCAACTCTGGCCACAGGTTGTAATCACTCACATCAGTTCCAGTCCCCTACAAGACTCACAATCTAATTTCCCTATATCAGACATAGATACTTGAGACAATTGCATAGGGGGTATGTTTTTATATTGTGCGAGTAGACGTGGGAACTCGAATCCAGGTTCTGGAAGGCAACAGAACCACTGTTGTTTTGCTAAAGGTGATGTTTATCATATTCCAATACACAACCTTCTCCGCTGCATGCAACTCAATCTATTGAAGACAATTTATTTTTCAGAGTGCGGCGTAACACAGAAAACAGTGAATATGTCCATTTATCCTTTCTACATACCATGTAATGATTCCACTTCAGCTGCTTAAAAAAGTTGCTGATCGTAAGAGCAGGTATAACAGCTATGTGATATGTGTATAATATAGATACATCTATTTGCACTAAATCTTTTTTAAAGCTGTAGTTTAATAGAAAACAGATCCTCACGAAACTCAGATCTCAAAAGAATAACTTTTTTAGGTACTACAGTACTTAGACTTAAACATCATGCACATGGCAGAGCCGGGTTCACAGAGCCTGTATGAATGCATACAGTCAATTCAGTGTCTTACTATGGAGTTGAAGGCATAACATGTGCTGCTGTGTGCTGCCTTCATAAGACACTGTACTATACAGACATTGCTTCTAAGGCAGAATACCTCCACAGTAGATTGTCTGATGAAGCATGCCAAACCTCTGTATGAAATTGGAGGCATACAGAAGTACACTAGAGCCCTATTTTTACATCTATGGGTGCTGTATTGTAGTTTTGTGTAACTTGGAAGTTGTACGGAGATGTAATATGGCAGTATGCAAATGGACTTAGTGTATGTGTTTTGAAGACTGTTAAAAGCGGTACAAACCAGTAGGTTGCACTAATACTCTAGCTATAGTCATCTAGGCATCTTGCTTTGTGGTTCAGCTAGCCATCAACATTACCAGTTGGTAAAAAAACACATACAGTAAAGAGGACCAAACAGATTTTGTCACTAGTTTATTAATTCCCTATCTCCTAACTAATGTAATAGGCGCTATGATGCTGATAACTACAGTGTGATTTGTTTTCAAAAATGTTTATTATTTGCAAAGTCATGAACATTTTTCTAAATATGCTAATGTGGCTAAACTTGCCAAATGGGAGGTAACTCTTTCTTTTCACTCTGGGCAGTGTAATGTTTTCTGTATGACGCTGTCCAATCAGTATACAGTTTCTCCCCCTTCACTGCCCACCAACCCTGCGTGATCTTATATTATATAGCTTCCATTCCCGACTGTGTTTTCAACTGGTGATACCTCTGGTTGTTTCACAGCTAGAACTACGATCCTGGTGTCATATGAAAGATTAGAATCTCCTCTTTCATATACCACCAGAGCTGTTCTAGGGGGTCCACAGCTGGAGATATGGCTGTTTTAAGTGATCCCCTTCCCTCCAGCTTTAGTCAGTTACACTGTGCGTGAAGCAGCTTAATGCTGATAGGACAGCGTCAGAGGCTGTGAGGTAGCTCCACCTCAGGAGAATCGCTGGTGTTGACGCCCATTTGTCAAGTATAGCCTCATTTGCATATTTAGAAAAAAGCTCATAACTTTTAAAATAATAAACATTTTGGGACGCTAGGAGATTGGGCATTACTGAACTAGTGACAGATCCTCTTTAAGGCCTCAAGCACATGATCATTTCCGTGTGGTATGGATCTAAATATGACAGTAATGTTATCCTAAATGGCAGTGAGTGAGTGAGTGAGTGAGTGAGTGAGTGAGTGAGTGAGTGAGTGAGTGAGTGAGTGAGTGAGTGCGATGTGGTACAATTTTTTAATAGGTCTATTCAATATACAATTAGAAAGACAATGCTAGTAAAATCTCTCTACCACAGAAACATATCGTACATGGTGTCAATTATCCTAAGAAATATCAAGTAATAAAGTGGTTTCTGATCTAACTGTTTAGTTATCCATTCCATTGTTGTCTTATCTGGTTGTTGATTTAGTATTTTAGCACACAAAACAAAGCACGGTCTTTACATTGAAAAGCAAAAACATTTATAAAATATACAATACCCACAACACTAGCAAGAAAAGAGAGAGCAATGCTATTGAATATAAATAAGTTTGATTCTACTAATTCCCATAAAAGTAGTCCAACCAATTAGTTTAACAAACAACAAACAGATGAATCAGTTATTAATTTTACAGTCTTCACCTCATTAGATAAACCAAGAGTAAAACCCCCTTATGTCTGACACAAAATGTTTAACATAGTGTCTGAAATGATTCAGCTTTGTGATGATATCTCTTACCTCTTTATTAATATGTGAATTTGTTCTAAAAGATCAATTACACATCTGAGCACCAGCTGAAAGCTATTTTGGCACCGCATTTCAATAAATAGCTTATATACTTGTATAGAAAGGTATCGCTGAACAAAGTGTTATGAGAATACTCATTGTAATAGAATTGGCTATGTTTAATTCCCATAATCTCATAGCAAGTTCAAAAAATTAACCATCCACATCTGTTCACTTCAGGCAGCAGGAAACAACCTTTTTTTTTTCTTTTTTTTTTTTATTGTTTATTGTATTATGCTTTTTGTTTCTCTGTGATGTTATGTTATTTTATTACCACAGAGAGCTAACAGCTTTACCTGTCTAAGGGCAAATATGTTCCAATTTTACTCCCTTGTCTACCTCTTTCTTAACGAGGCGACCATGATGTTTTGTTTGGTATGAAAGCCCAGATTACCGGCAAATTATTCAGAAGATTTAAAAATGAAGAAGCACTTGCTATAAAAAATGCTTATTTGGCACAGATAGTATATGTCATGGCCAATGTCACACATCAGATATCCCTGGATAATTAAACTAATTAAAACTTTTCAGGGCAATTTTACTCCAGGTGAACCAAGCAGACATAAATGTAAGGGTTCATTTACACTGGAGTGTTGCCTATAATGTATTCACTATCAGTGTACTACCTTCAAACTGAATTTTTGTTGCATATTTTAAATGGATCATTGATCTCTATGGTGTTTTCACAGAATGCATTTGAATGTCTAATAAATCAAATATATATAGTATACTCCAATAATCCATAAACAGGTGCATTGTATGCATAGCTTGGCAGTGATGCATCAGTAGTGAAACAGCGAAATTTCAAGCATTCCAAGGTAAATATGTGCAAACTATTTGTTTGGCTAATCAGTACTTTATAAAAACGCTAAAATATTCAGGACTTTCCCTATACTAGCTTGATGGGTTCTTTCAGGCAAGCAATTGTGCTAACTTAAGAGGATATATATATATATATATATATATATATATATATATATATATATATATGTGCTAATGATATTGCTCTCAAGGATAGTCTTATTTTTCTGATCTTCGGTCATGGCAGACAGCTGTGAAGTCAGACTTAGCTTCTATGCAGGGGCAGATTGGCTATCACGGCCCGAGGATCCAGGCCAGTTGGACGGGACCACAGCTTGCCCATAGTGCACTTTAGGGTAAAGTTTCAGTGCTATTTTCACCTATACTTTAAAACATGATTAATATATATATATATATATATATATATATATACAGCATGGAGGAGATTATGCAGCAGTAATGAGCAGTGTAGCTGAGAATCCAGAACTGGGGTGATATATGACTCTTACCAGAATCTGCAGGGCGTCTGAATCTTTATCAGTCTGCTTATGCTTACTCTTGCTGCCCCTTCGCTTCTCTAAAGACTTCTATGGGTAGCCTATCTGTGTCTCTTTCTGTTTCTGTTCCCTCTCCTGCTCCTCCTCCACTCTCCATAGACTTCTATAGAGAGGCAGTGAAGAGACACCCGAGAGTTAGTAATTTCACAAATAATTTACATGGATAAAACAACTAACTGTAAGAGTAAGTAAATTACAAAGTTGATCTATATTCGGTGTACTATTAAAATAGCATAAGTTGTTTAAACAGTGTAATTTTATATTTTTATATTCCTATACAGAGAATAATTTGGCCTGGCATAGGTCATTGAAAGGTATAAACAATGACTCACATTTATCCCATGATTTTAAGGACAGTTTTTGGAACTTGGGCAAAAATTGGGAACTTTCTGGAGAATTTGAAAAGTGGGTGTGGTCTCTCAGGAGACATAGTTTAAGCCAAGTCTATTAAGTGGATTAAGGAGAAAAGTTACAAAATATTGGTACAAATCTACTTCTCATAGAATGTCAGAGTTGAAAATGCGCCAAATTATTTAGGTATGTGCCATTGCGCCAAATTATTTAGGTGTGTGCCTATTAACATATTTGGTGCAAATCTCCCCAAATATCCTCACTACTTTGACATAGTTTAAGCCAAGTCTATTAAGTGGATTAAGGAGAAAAGTTACAAAATATTGGTACAAATCTACTTCTCATAGAATGTCAGAGTTGAAAATGCGCCAAATTATTTAGGTATGTGCCATTGCGCCAAATTATTTAGGTGTGTGCCTATTAACATATTTGGTGCAAATCTCCCCAAATATCCTCACTACTTTGACTAGTGTAAAAAATAAAATTGTTAATAAATGTCCGCCATTAATTCTGTTTTGGTGCTATGTACAAAGAAAGTCATGATGCACCAAACATTAGGTGCGCCTTTGTTTTTTTCAACCAGTCTGGTCAGGCAGACTGACATGTTCTAGACAAACCTTTGGACATCTCTATTCTGATAACAATAGATTTATTTTTAATGTCAAAAGTTGAAAAAATAATCCCTATCACTTAGCATATTACTGCCATTTATTTTTTAATACCACAATTAGTATTTTTTTCCATTATGAACTTTTCCATCTCTGTATGTGTCGTTTCCATTGTGAAAAGTTCAGAATGGAAAAAAATACTAATTGTGGTATTAAAAAATAAATGGCAGTAATATGCTAAGTGATAAATAAAATAAATAAAATTGTATTTTTTACACTAGTCAAAGTAATTAACTTTTCAGTATTTAAACCCTATGCAATATTCTAATATACAATGTCTAAAAGTAAAGTAAAAGTCCGGCTGATATTTGAGTAATTCCTGCCCCTATTAACTCTTGTAGCTCAGTTTATTATAGTTGACCGCTCACCTTTTGTACTTGTTTTTCTTGAAGTAGATAATTCAGATTTAAATAGAAGAGAGGTTACACAGCAGTGACAACAGGTTTACACAACACTGTCTAAAGAGAAAATGATTTCTAAAGATCACATTAGAAAGTAGCAATGGAAACAAGTATATAATTGAAACAAAAATGAATTTAGGGCAAAAGTAAGCACAGAGAAGAAAACAGCTATAGCAGCCTATGCCCAACAATAATGCCTGTCTCTTATAGTTATTAACTTTGTCTTTTCTTTCCCATTATTGACATTATTGCCTTTCTGCTTGGTAGAGATAAATTGCTATTCAGGCCGGAATATTGCCCTGGGATTTTATGATGTTCTGCATAAGGAACTGGCATTTGTAAACTTACAATTTTCTTTTTTCTTCTGGCTGGCTTAAAGGAAAGGTGTCATGATTTTTTTTTAAATGTATTATATTGCTTTTAATTTATTATAAACAAGAATTGTATTTATTAGTGTTGTGACTTTAAACTTTTTACTGTGTTCTTACTTTTACTTCTCTATGGGGGCTGCCATTTTTTTTTCATCTCTGTATGTGTCGATTAACGACACATACAGAGATGGAATACGGCACATACAACCGCATAGAGAATGCGAACGCGAGCCGTTCCATTCACGGAAGCGTACGCCGTCTGTGTGGGAACGGCGCATGCGCCGCTCCCACACAGACCAAAACGAAGCTCGTTCGTGGAGCGAAATCCGGCGCCATTTTCATGTGGATCGGAAGCCGCTGCAGAACAGTAAGATGACGACTTCCTGCCACACGCACACTATTAATAAATTATATTGTTATCACAGTAAGGGCATGACCACACGTGGCGGATTTCCTCCGCAACTGTCCGCATCAATGCCGCACAGAATCTGCATTGCAGATTCTGCTGCGGATCTGCACAAAATGTGCAGTACATTGATGCGGACTAGCTGCTGCGGACTGCGGGAAAAGTGCTTCCCTTCTCCCTATCAGTGCAGGATAGAGAGAAGGGACAGCACTTTCCCTAGTGAAAGTAAACGATTTTCATACTTACCGGCCGTTGTCTTGGTGACGCGTCCCTCTTTCGGCATCCAGCCCGACCTCCCTGGATGACGCGCCAGTCCATGTGACCGCTGCAGCCTGTGCTTGGCCTGTGATTGGCTGCAGCCGTCACTTAGACTGAAACGTCATCCTGGGAGGCCGGACTGGAGACAGACGCAGGGAGTTCTCGGTAAGTATGAACTTATCTATTTTTTTACAGATACATGTATATTGCGATCGGTAGTCACTGTCCCGGGTGCAGAAACAGTTACTGCCGATCGCTTAACTCTTTCAGCACCCTGGACAGTGACTATTTACAGACGTCTCCTAGCAACGCTCCCGTCATTACGGGAGCCCCATTGACTTCCTCAGTCTGGCTGTAGACCTAGAAATACATAGGTCCAGCCAGAATGAAGAAATGTCATGGTAGTAAAACCATTACGCTCCGCAGCACACATAAGATCTGCAGACTTCATTGCGGAATTTTGACTCTCCATTGAAGTCAATGGAGAAATTCCGCCATGAGTCCGCCACTGCTCCGCAACAGACAGAGCATGCTGCGGACACCAAATTCCGCTCCGCAGCCTATGCTCCGCAGCGGAATTTTACGCCTCGTCTAAACGAACACTGCTAAATTAAAGTGTAAGTCAATGGACAAACGGCTCCGCTGCGGATTAACGCTGCGGAGTGTCCGCAGCGGAATTTAAGTGAAATTCCGCCACGTGTGAACCCAGCCTAAAATTATCTGTTCAGAAACTGACAACCGTCACTTTGTTACTGATATATGATGTTGACAAAATAACAGTTGGCCACTTGTTATCGAGAAGGTAATTCAGGAGCTGCTGCACTTTTGAAAAATGGCTTCCATAAAAAAACCTGAATAAATATCTAAAAAAAAAAAACACCCAAACAAACAAAAAACACAATAAGCTATACTTCATTGGTTTCTGCTTTTACTTCTGATTTACTAATATACAGTTATTTATAAATTTTGGATGGAAAATGTTATTGTTAATGTAACATAAAAAAAAAAAAAATCATTGCATGTTACTCCTTAAACTGAGAAAAAGAATTGTTGAATATGTTTGAAAATAAATAAATAAATGTTGGCAATTAATGCAAAGTAAACTATATAGTCTCAAGCATGATTCTTAAAAAGTATAATGCTGTCATACAAACACAATGCAACACTGTCTGACCAGCCTTCAGTACAGATTGCATATATTATTCACACTGAATTATAGTAACCTATACGACAGAAATATAAGTCCCATTGATTTGGAAACAAAAAATATGTGATTTCTAATTATATGTATTGAATTTCTGAAATCAGATTATGTGACCTCACATAATAGGTTATGCACATTCTGCAGCTGAGGCAAAAACTAGAACATACCCTGCATACATATTGTAAAGTCTTACAACTATCAAACACTTATTTCTGTTAGTGCACTTGCAAAATATTAGTTTCCCAGTAAAAGTTATAACTTTGAAGTAGTTTGGAATGCAACAGCTTCAAAACACGGCCATTCCCAGATGTTTCCCCTTTCAAGTGAAACAATGCCTCTATTCTATTGGATGTACTATACAATGCATGAAATAATCCAGCAGCAAAAATGGCTTTTGTAATTTGTTTTTGTTTTTTTCTTTTATTGAATAAGAATGTTTCATGTCTAAATTTTTATGACTTGCGTAAATGCTATGCATATATTTCTAATGGATTTATTTTAATTTTGGATTGTACTATATGGGCTAGGTAGGAGTTTACAAGATTGTATATTATTGAATGATCATGGCTTGCAATGAGGGTTTTAATTAAATAATACTCACAGAAGTACACAGATGTCATAGGTTCCTATTTTACAATTCAGAATAGTTCCCACCCTCACTGTTCTGTCAAATGTACTTTTTTTTAATTAAAGTTTATGTACACTATAAATACATAAAATGCTGTATCTTTGTAGAGGTTGGTGATCTGTATTGTACAAAACTGCTCTAAATCTTGTGCTTCCACTCACATGGTCACAGAGTTAATAATAACATTCTGGATTCCAGCAGCCACCATTAGGGCAAAGCCCCACGTGGCGGAATTGCTCTTGAATTCCGCTGCGGACACTCCGCAGCGTTAATCCGCAGCGGACCCGTTTCTTCTTTTTAGTAGGCTTAGTTTAGACGAGGCTGAAAATTCCGCTGCGGAGCATAGGCTGCGGTGCGGAATTTGGTGTCCGCAGCATACAATGGATGTTGCAGACCAGTGGCGGACTGGTTGCGGACTCATTGCGGAAGTTCTCCATTGAATTCAATGGAGATTCTAAATTCCGCCATGAAGTCCTCAGATGTTATGCACATGTTATGTGTGCTGCAGATGCGTCTTGCTTTTTTGACATGACATTTCTTCATTCTGGCTGGACCTATGTATTTCTAGGTTTACAGCCAGACTGAGGAAGTCAATGGGGCTCCCGTAATTACGGGAGCGTTGCTAGGAGACGTCTGTAAATAGTCACTGTCCAGGGTGCTGAAAGAGTTAAGCGATCGGCAGTAACTGTTTCTGCACCCTGGACAGTGACTACCGATCCCAATATACAGCAACCTGTAAAAAAAATAGAAGTTCATACTTACCGAGAACTCCCTGCTTCTGTCTCCAGTCCGGCTTCCCAGGATGACGTTTCAGTCTAAGTGACGGCTGCAGCCAATCACAGGCTGCAGCGGTCACATGGACTGCCGCGTCATCCAGGGAGGTCGGGCTGGATGCAGAAAGAGGGACAAGTCACCAAGACAACGGTCGGTAAGTATGACATTCTTTTACTTTCACTAGGGAAAGTGCTGTCCCTTCTCTCTATCCTGCACTGATAGAGAGAAGGGAAGTACTTTTACCGCAGTACGCAGCAGCTAGTCCGCATCAATTTACTGCACATTTTGGGCAGATCCGCCACAGAATGTGCAACACAGATTCTGTGCGGCATTGATGCGGACAGCTGCGGAGGAAAACCGCCACGTGGGGCCATGCCCTTAGGGGGAGCTCACTGCATCTGGACTTATATAGCTACTATTATTCTCAATGGGAGCCATAAAAAGCTCTATGCACTGAACAGTCCCAAGTGGTGGCTGCAGGGAAATACTATAAGGCAGATTTACTAAGACTGGCATTTTATAAGCATCTCAGTCTAAAGCCTGAAAGAGAAAGATGTGACAAATTTATTAGGAGACGGACGCCCATTAATAAATGTGTCGCATCTTGTGCTGTCTGTGCGCCACAAATTCAAATTGACACCAGCTACAAGGCAGTTTCTGGCGTAAAATATAGTAAGTTTGTCCGACCGTGTGTGGTTCTGCCCCTTCTGATAAGTCCCACCCACTATTTTAAAGTTTAGTGAGTGGCGGAAAATGGCAAAAAGTTGCATATTGTTGCACAACTAGTTTGCAACTTTTTAATGTCAGAAAACTGGCTTAAAGCAGTTAATTGCCTTCCCTCTGTGACTTTGTGTGGAAAAACAGGGAAAGTAGGTCCTTGCTGAGTCCCCTCTCGCTACAGGATCCATAGGTCTGCCTATATGGAAGGTACACCAATGTACACAGTATTTAAATAAAAAAAGAGTTGGAAACCTGAGGACTGTTCGTGCAAAACATAGTGTTTGGTAAGTTTAGAAAATCATAATTTCACAACAACCTAACGTAATAGGCCACAACTCCGTTAGGGGGTAGAATTAGAATTTGACTGCACTTTGGGAATTTAAAGAACCACAAACATTGGAACATAATTGGGCGAATGTTATTTCCATCCTAATTTTAAGAGAAAGTACTTCAGCTGAAAACGTTTCTTGCATGGCCATTGAGAATTGCACAGTATATGCTTCCTTTATAGGCTGCAGTGATCAGATAATACATTTCAGGGTTTAGAGGAATTTCAAATTCTCAACATTAACCATGCAGAACCCGTTTCTTCAGAAATGTCGGTGTGTACCCTCTCTACATACACAGGCTGATGTAAAACACTAGAAACAACTAAACATAGCTTGAGTATGCAATACACAGAGAGCACTGGGTGGCATGCACAGCAGCCTGCATTCTGCTTTGCAAGTGCAAGACATCTGAATTTAGATAATTCTTTGATAATGATTCCCCTAATATAATCTTTAAATTCCCTTTTTAAAAACCCCATCAAAATTTCCTATTGCTGAATAATGCTATGTTTCAGGCCCCTTAATGGATCCAAACACATTGCCTTGACTTTTTAAGGTGTTAATCAGGATACCCCCTTTTTTTTTTCTCAGTGAACAGAATTATATAGCAGGTTGCACTGTACCACTCATCATGGGCAATAAAACCCTGACAGGACGGCACTATGGTGCCATTGTAAATAGAGACTAAAGTAATTAGAGAAATAACAATTTGACAAAAATGTATTATATACTATAAATGACATTGTATGTATTGTGAGCAAGTCATTCAGAAAATATGTTCATGTATAATGTCCTATTACATCATTTACTCAAAGCTCCATTATATAGCTTCAATGTCTCCACATTTCTATATTTACTCCATTATTTCTTCTGTCTCAGCATGCGTGTTGAAGCTCAGAAAGCTTCTGTCTCTTTTATTTTATTCACTTCTCCCCCGTGTTTTTCTTTTTGTCCCAATGAAATCAATCAATGTTACACTGAAAACAGCGTTGTGCGGTTCCTCCCCAAGGTGCCTCTGTCACTCTCTCCCTTTTTCACTATGATTCACATGTCAATAGTGACATCAAGGTCGCAAGCTGAATTAGAGTTCTAGATTGCCAGGCCAATCGAGCAGCCATTTAAACATGTTTCTGGATTTCTATTAAATAGACTCTGTAAAGTGACATTTCAGCAGATTGCCATCCCAGCAACTTGAACGAAATGCTAAATGGGTACAAGATTTATTATTTATAAGTATAACCGCAATACTTAACTAAAATGTGACAAGAGAGGTATAAACCATTTATCTATTAGGCATCCATAATAATACCGTAGACAGGCCTCAGACAAAGACTATTAAAGTTACATTATCTTATCCGAACATCTATCAATCGACTTCTCATCAATTAAGATTTTTTTTTATCCCTCTGGCAAGGGAAAATATAGTCCACTCCCCCTGCCAGAAACAAAACTATTTTATAGATAAGCACAAACCCACGATCCAGTGCATGGTTCCGGACACCATTTTCCTTTGACTGGCAGCCTGGATTCGAAATGCTGGAGGCAAGCTTAACCCCTTAAGGACGCAGCCTAGTTTGGGCCTTAAGGCTCAGAGCCCATTTTTCAAATCTGACATATTTCACTTTATGTGGTAATAACGTCGGAATGCTTAAACCTATCCAAGCGATTCTGAGATTGTTTTCTCGTGACACTTTGGGCTTCATGTTCGTGGTAAAATTTGGTCGATATATTCAGTCTTTATTTGTGAAAAATTGCAAAATTTAGAGAAAATTTACAAAAAATAGCATTTTTCAGAATTTAAATGCATCTGCTTGAAAAACAGACGGTAATACCACCCAAAATAGTTACGAGTTCACATTTTCCATATGTCTACTTTAGATTGGCATCGTTTTTTTAATTTTTTTTAATTTTTCTTGGACGTTACAAGGCTTAGAACATAAACAGCAATTTCTCATATTTTTAAGAAAATTTCAAAAGCCTTATTTTTAAGGTACCAGTTCAGTTCTGAAGTGGCTTTGAGGGGCCTATGTATTAGAAACCCCCATAAAACACCCCATTTTAAAAACTAGACCCCTCAAAGTATTCAAAACAGCATAGAGAAAGTTTTTTAACCCTTCAGGCATTTCACAGGAATTAAAGCAAAGTGGAGGTGAAATTTGCAAATTTCATTTTTTTCTGCTGAATTTCAATTTTATTCAATTTTTTTCTGTAACAGAGAAGGTTTTACCAGATAAATACTACTAAATCTGTATTGTCCAGATTCTGCAGTTTTTAGAAATGTCCTATATGTGTCTCTACTGCGCTCGTGAACTAAAACACAAGCCCTAAAAGCAAAGAAGCACCTAGTGCATTTTGAGGCCTCTTTTTTATTAGAATATATTTTAGGCAGCATGCCAGGTTTGAAGAGGTGTTGAGGTATCAAAACAATGGAAACCCACCAGAAGTGACCCCATTTTGGAAACTACACCCCTCAAGGAATTCATTTATGGTTTTTGTTATCATTTTGACCGCACAGTTTTTTCACAGCACCTATTTGAATTGGGCTGTGAAATGAAAAAAATGATATTTTTTCCAATAAGATGTCATTTTTGATCAAAATTTCTTATTTTCACAGGGAACAACATACCCCATTTTGTTGCCCAATTTGTCCTTAGTGCAGCAATACCCCATTTGTGGTGATAAACTGCCGTTTGGGCCCATGGGAGGGCTCAGAAGGAAAGGAGTGCTATGTGTTTGTTGGAGTCCAGATTTTGCTGGATTGGTTTTCGGGTGCCATGTCGCATTTGCAGAGCCCCAGAGGTATCAAAGCAATGGAAACCCACCAGAAGTGACCCCATTTTGGAAACTACACCCCTCAAGGAATTCATTTATGGTTTTTGTTATCATTTTGACCGCACAGTTTTTTCACAGCACCTATTTGAATTGGGCTGTGAAATGAAAAAAATGATATTTTTTTCCAATAAGATGTCATTTTTGATCAAAATTTCTTATTTTCACAGGGAACAACATACCCCATTTTGTTGCCCAATTTGTCCCTAGTGCAGCAATACCCCATTTGTGGTGATAAACTGCCGTTTGGGCCCATGGGAGGGCTCAGAAGGAAAGGAGCGCTATGTGTTTGTTGGAGTCCAGAATTTGCTGGATTGGTTTTCGGGTGCCATGTCGCATTTGCAGAGCCCCAGAGGTATCAAAGCAATGGAAACCCACCAGAAGTGACCCCATTTTGGAAACTACACCCCTCAAGGAATTCATTTATGGTTTTTGTTATCATTTTGACCGCACAGTTTTTTCACAGCACCTATTTGAATTGGGCTGTGACATTAAAAAAATGCCATTTTTTCCAATAAGATGTAATTTTTGATCAAAATTTCTTATTTTCACAGGGAACAAAATACCCCATTTTGTTGCCCAATTTGTCCTTAGTGCGGCAATACCCCATTTGTGGTGATAAACTGCCGTTTGGGCCCATGGGAGGGCTCAGAAGGAAAGGAGCGCTATGTGTTTGTTGGAGTCCAGATTTTGCTGGATTGGTTTTCGGGTGCCATGTCGCATTTGTAGAGTCCCAGAGGTATCAAAGCAATGGAAACCCACCAAAAGTGACCCCATTTTGGAAACTACACCCCTCAAGGAATTCATTTATGGTTGTTGTTAGCATTTTGACCGCACAGTTTTTTCACAGCACCAATTTGAATTGGGCTGTGACATTAAAAAAATGCCATTTTTTCCAATAAAATGTAATTTTTGATCAAAATTTCTTATTTTCACAGGGAACAAAATACCCCATTTTGTTGCCCAATTTGTCCTTAGTGCGGCAATACCCCATTTGTGGAGATAAACTGCCATTTGGGCCCATGGCAGGGCTCAGACGGAAAGGACCACCATTTGGCCTACTGGAGCTTTTCTGGTGCTAAGTCATGTATGAAGAAGCCCCTGAGGTACCAGTACAGTTGAAACCCCGAGAAGTGACCCCATTTTAAAAACTACACCCCTTAAGACATTCATCTAGAGGTGTAGTGAGCATTTTGACCCCACAGGTACTGTGTAAAAGATAATGCGCAGCAGATGGTGCAGAGTGAGATTTGCAATTTTCTATATATATATGGCATGTCAGTGTCCGATATAGTGTGCCCAGCATGCGCCACCGGAGATCTACACCCCATAAGCTGTAATGTGGGTTCTCCCGGGTACGGCAATACCCTACATGTGGCTGTTATCAGCTGCCTGGGCACACGGCACGGCTCAGACGGAAAGGACCACCATTTGGCCTACTGGAGCTTTTCTGGTGCTAAGTCATGTATGAAGAAGCCCCTGAGGTACCAGTACAGTTGAAACCCCCGAGAAGTGACCCCATTTTAAAAACTACACCCCTTAAGACATTCATCTAGAGGTGTAGTGAGCATTTTGACCCCACAGGTACTGTGTAAAAGATAATGCGCAGCAGATGGTGCAGAGTGAGATTTGCAATTTTCTATATATATATGGCATGTCAGTGTCCGATATAGTGTGCCCAGCATGCGCCACCGGAGATCTACACCCCATAAGCTGTAATGTGGGTTCTCCCGGGTACGGCAATACCCTACATGTGGCTGTTATCAGCTGCCTGGGCACACGGCACGGCTCAGACGGAAAGGACCACCATTTGGCCTACTGGAGCTTTTCTGGTGCTAAGTCATGTATGAAGAAGCCCCTGAGGTACCAGTACAGTTGAAACCCCCGAGAAGTGACCCCATTTTAAAAACTACACCCCTTAAGACATTCATCTAGAGGTGTAGTGAGCATTTTGACCCCACAGGTACTGTGTAAAAGATAATGCGCAGCAGATGGTGCAGAGTGAGATTTGCAATTTTCTATATATATATATGGCATGTCAGTGTCCGATATAGTGTGCCCAGCATGCGCCACCGGAGATCTACACCCCATAAGCTGTAATGTGGGTTCTCCCGGGTACGGCAATACCCTACATGTGGCTGTTATCAGCTGCCTGGGCACACGGCACGGCTCAGACGGAAAGGACCACCATTTGGCCTACTGGAGCTTTTCTGGTGCTAAGTCATGTATGAAGAAGCCCCTGAGGTACCAGTACAGTTGAAACCCCCGAGAAGTGACCCCATTTTAAAAACTACACCCCTTAAGACATTCATCTAGAGGTGTAGTGAGCATTTTGACCCCACAGGTACTGTGTAAAAGATAATGCGCAGCAGATGGTGCAGAGTGAGATTTGCAATTTTCTATATATATATGGCATGTCAGTGTCCGATATAGTGTGCCCAGCATGCGCCACCGGAGATCTACACCCCATAAGCTGTAATGTGGGTTCTCCCGGGTACGGCAATACCCTACATGTGGCTGTTATCAGCTGCCTGGGCACACGGCAGGGCTTAGAAGGGAAAGATGAGGGGGATAAGCTGTGCGGAGTGCATCAGGGTAAATTAAAAATCAAGGGATGTATGATAAATTCGAAAACAATCTTTCATACAGAGCCCTGGTTTTTCGGGACACGTGTCACATTGGTATATTGTTTCCCTCCTTATCCCCCTCTTTGAGCAGACTCTGCACCTCTTTTGACTTTTTCCCCTCTTGCCAGTTTGGGGAACTTCTCCTGGAAAGTGTTGCCCTGGTACGATGCGTGTGGCCTCGCTTCCAGAAGTACTGGGTGCCCCCCCTTCTTGGTCCCTAAAGATTAGGTTCTTGATAACCACCTCTTGAAATTCCAGGAAAGTTCCCCTCTGGCCTGCACCTCGATGTAGCACGTACGCATTGTACAATGCCATCTGTATAATGTGCACGGCCAGCTTCTTATACCACACCCTCGATTTCCGCATGGCGCTGTAGGGTTTCAGGACTTGATCGGACAAGTCCACCCCTCCCATGTACCTATTGTAGTCCAGGATGCAGTCTGGTTTGAGGGTCTCTGTACTGGTACCTTGTTGTCAATACAAGGACATCTCTCTTGTCCTTGTACTTGACACACAATAAATTGCTGCTAGATTGTGCCCTGCTCTCACCCCTTCTGAGTGTTTGCCCAAGCAGAGTCTTAGGGAGGCCTCTCATATTTTTTCTAGCAGTGCCGCATGCCACAGTACTTCTGGAAGCGAGGCACTTGAAGAGTGGGACACTGGTATAAAAGTTATCCAGGTAGAGGTGGTAACCCTGGTCCAGCAGTGGGTGCACCAAATCCCACACAATTTTTGCATTAATTCCCAGTAAGGGGGGGCATTCTGGGGGCTGAATACTGCTGTCCTTTCCTTCATAGATCCTGAATTTATATGTATACCCTGATGCACTCTCGCACAGCTTATATAACTTCACGCCATACCTTGCCCTCTTACTCGGCAGGTACTGGCGGAATTGAAGCCTCCCTTTAAAATGTACCAGGGATTCATCTATAGAAATACACTTCTCGGGGGTGTATGGTTGGGCAAACCGGGCGCTGAAATGGTCTAATAGAGGTCTCAGTTTGTATAAACGGTCAAAACTGGGGTCATCTCGGGGTGGGCACTGCTCATTATCCGTATAATGCAAGAAGCGAAGTATTGCCTCATAACGCATCCTGGACATGGCCATACGGTACATCGGGGTGTGGTATAAGATGTCCGTGCTCCAGTAGGTCCTAATGGACGGCTTTTTCAGAAGCCCCATGTTCAAATGAAGTCCCCAGAACTTGCCCAACTCTGCTGCATCTACAGGGGTCCACCTGTGGGACTGGGCATAAAACGATGTGGGGTTCTTTGTTATATACTGTTGGGCATATAAATTAGTCTGGGTGACCATTAGTTCTATGAAGTCATCAGTGAAGAAGAACTTGAAAAAGTCCATCTCACTGAGCCCTGCCGTGTTAAATTTTATCCCTGAGCTGCCCGTGTACTCTGGGATTTGGGGCTCATAAACGTCTGGTGTGGGGGTCCAAATGGGGTCACTTCGCTCGGGGGCTTGAGCTGCAGCGGGGTCATTTCGCTCGGGGACTTCAACTGCAGTGGTGGTCCTGGGGCGTCTCCTAGGGGGTTCCTCTTCTTCATCACTGGATGAGGAGGTAGACAAATAGAACAGAGTCTCACCACCCGACGACTCTGTGTCGGAGGCAAGAAATGAATACGCCTCTTCGGCAGTAAATGTCCGTTGGGACATGTTTGATTCCTTCCCAATAGGCTGCTAAACCAGCAAAAAAAAATTGTTTTTATAGAACGAGTGGGCTTCCCTGACACTAAACCTAACTAGGGCGAGGGTTCCTAACACTAAACCTAACTAGATTTTATTTGAACTTCCCTGAGACTAAATCTAACTACGGCGACTATTCCCTGACACTAAACCTAACTAGATAATTCCGAGCTTCCCTAACACTAAACCTAACTACGGTGACGGGTACCTGACACTAAACCTATCTAGATTATTACGAGCTTCCCTGACGCTAAACCTAACTACGGTGACGGACCCCTAACGCTAGATCTAACTACGGTGACGGATTACGGACGCTAAATTCCCTGACGCTATACCTAACTACGCTTTTTGACGGTTCCCTGACGCTAACTAACCCTAATACTAAACTAACCAGTTAAATTGTCAAAATTGGCTAAACTAACTATTTTTTTTTTGTTTTTTTTTTAATTTTTTTGTTTTATATGAAGAAAAAAAAAATAATAATCTCCAGGGACCAAGAAATTGGTCCTGAAAACTAAGAAGTGGTCAGTGATAGGAGATCACTGACCAAAAACGTGGGGGGAACACAAAGAGGAAGGGTATAGGACTGGGTAGTGGATTGGGGAGGTGGGAAGCACAAAAAAGTTGTTTTTTAACTTGTAATTTGACTTTTTTCACACTTTCACTTCTCTCTCTCTCTCACAACCGCTCCGAACGCCTCGCTAACTCCAACAGGGCGTTCAGGGCGGATGTGAGGTCAGGGAGAGGAAGTGAAGCGACTGATCGCCACTATTGGACAGTTGCTCACTAACTGTCCAATAGAGGCGATCGTGGAGGCGGGACCATCGCGGCAGGTCCCGGCGTATTGAGCTTTGATAGCCTGCTGTTGGAAACAGCAGCTGTCACAGCTCGTGCACGCGCCGGGGGAAAATGGCGATGCATATTCCCCGCGACGTAATAATCCGTCGCTGAGCGCTAACGATATAGTTAGCGCGACGGATTATTACGTCGCTGAGCGCGAAGGGGTTAAATATATACCTGGAGCACTCTCTGTTTGTGTGGCAATGCAGCATCTGCACAGGGGTGCGCAAATTCAACATGCCAACTGGGGAGTTACTTGTCTGCCATGTTCTTAGTTGCTAAGCAATGACTTGAACATGTTCAGCGTGCTAAGAGATTATTAATTAAGGAGTCTGAGAGACTTACTAATGCCAAATCAAAATTCGAAATTATTATTTTTTAACTGAAGTCTCCCTTCAATATGCGTTGAATATTATATGAAAACCAAATCATTCATGAGTCAATTGAAGGCACTATGAATGGTTTACAAAAATTGTACTGGAAAAAAAAGTAGCTGCTGATCAACAACTAGTGATGAGCGAATTGATTCTACATTAATCAAATTCGTTACGAATTTCCCAAAAGTTTCAGACTTTAGTGAATCTGAAACTTTTGGGATTCGTCCCGCACTAATTCGCTCAATATGGTGGCCGCCATGTTACAGATCAGTAGAAGACAAGAGGACAGAGAAGAAAGATCACATGACCTAGGGTCAGCCAGTATCAATGTGTTAGTTAGGCAGGCACAGGCAGCCATTGCTCTGAGTAAGTGCTGCTGCAACTATACAATTCTTCATCACCTAATTCACAAATTTACAATAATATTAATCGTGGTGCCGACACCACGCCGCTGCCTTTTGAAATAGACGTCACGGTCAGGATGTCACTCATTGTTTTACATAAATCTAATAGTGCCATCAAAAATTTACATATTGCTATGTGTCAAGCATTTATACAGCGCCGTTATATATCAGTCTGTGGCCAAGTGACAATTGTTTTTTTAAAATAGATTTTGATTTTAAATTAAATCCTGGTGCTGATACCGTGCCGCTGCCTGCTGATACAGACATCACGGACATGATTTCACTCATTGTTTTCTATACATCTAGTTGCTAAAAATACTGACACCAAAAATTAGTTATACATTATTCTGTGTCCACCTGACAATTTTTTTTAAACAAATTGCTTCTTCTGATACCACCATGTGCGTATAAATCCAGGCAGGCATCTGCCCCTAAAAGGGGATAATTTATGGACAGCTTGTTAAACAGCCATTGCTTCTTCCGATACCACCGGCAGGCATCTGCCACCAAAAACAGATAATTTTTGGACCATTATTTCATTTTATAAAGCATAAAAAAAATCAGACAGTGCAGTGTGTTTTTAAACAGGCAGTTTGTTACCACCATGTTACTGTCACAATGACCTTACTAAGGGTACTTTTACATGGCCCAATATGGGCCGTGTAAACGAGCGCTGATCAACGAGACAGCTCATTGATCAGCGCTCGTTTGATCCTTTCACAAGGAGCTAATATAGGGGCGAACGATCGTTACTCTGATTGCTTATCCCCATACATTTCTATCATGTCGGCACCACGCCTCCCTGTTTACACAGGGAGAGTATGCTGCTGACAACGCTAATATTTTGGCCAATTAAAATGATGAAATCAGCTGATGAATGAGCGTTTGCTCGTTCATTGGCTGATCGTTGCCCTGTTTACACAGGGCAATTATCGGGAATGAGCGTCCTGTGAACGCTCGCTTGCCCGATAATTGGCCGGTGTAAAAGAGCCATAATACTGTCTTGGTGTTAAAGAGCTTTAAAGGGGTTGGATACAATCCTAGAAGACCTGAGAGTGTCATACAGAACTTTTCAGGGCAATTTCGGTTTGAATCGAATCTGACAGCCTGTTCGATAGAATTGGTCCAGAAACAAATTTTGGGAAACTCGCTCAATCAAGAACCAATTAGCTTCTAATTTTACTTCAGTTTTATTACAAATTGTATCCCCTGCAGATTATGTTCCTTATTTAGAGCAATATTAGTAAATTAACCAAGATATCTAATTGAAAATTGTATTTAATAGTTCACCTTTTAATTATTACAAATCAGAGCACATTGTAAATTACCCAATACATGCAAAAGCTATAAAATCATAAGCATTAGATTTACATCATTGAACTAAAGTAATATATCTATTAGGTTTACTGTATTTTTATAGTATCTTAATCAGTAAATTATATTACATATTAATCTTAGCAACTGGTTACAGTTTTTTTCACAGATAAAGTGGGGGGATGTTCATATGTAAATCGTATATTTTTGTACAAAAAAATAATAATTTTGTCATTTCAAAATGCATAAATGGAATCAGATGAAACCTAAATGTTACAAAATTACACTATATGTTACAAAATAGTAACCGGTGCCACAAAATACTGAAATGTGTCACAAAAATATAATTTATAATAACTTCATAACTTGTCAGTTTTTTAACACTGAAATATTTGACAATTGTTACCAAAATGAAATTAGACATTAGTTCTCCTTTTGAATGAAGACTGCTGCCTGCATCTTAAAAGGGTTTTCCAGAATTTCTAGAAGAAAATTGACGGTGTATCCTCAGGATAGGCCATCAATATCTGATCGGTGGGGGGTCCAACTCTAGGCACCGCTGCCAATCAGCTGTTTTAAAGCGGCCACGGGGCTCATGCAAATGCTGCTTCCACTTCATTCTTTACCTGCTCCGTACTGTGAAACGCCGACACACTTGTTTTGGAAATTCACACTATTACAGCCTTCTCCCATTCAAATAAATGGGAGAAGGCTGTAATACTGTAAACCACAGCTACAAGTATGTCGACGATTCACAGTACGAGCACTGACACGAATGAAGGGGAAAAGTGCCGCAGCCCTTCCAAACAGCTCATCGGCGGGGGTGCCGGGAGTCGGACCATCACCGATCAGATATTGATGGTCTATCCTGAGGATACGCCATCAAATTTATTATAACTTAAAACCCCCTGTAATCTGTAAGAGCTGCATCAGTAGCATTAATATGTGTTATTTGTGCTTATTAGTAAACTTTTTTGTTGAATTAAGTATTTTACAATAATACTTTTAAACTTTTATGTAGCAATCAAATGCCAAAAGCCTAAATGTTATTAAATTAGTGATGGCTCCAGTACTATTTACACAACGTTCAGCAATGTATATTTACTATTTAAGGATGTGTCTATCACTAATAAACATGTTTTGCACAGTTTCTAGGGCAGAAATTTTATTGATCTCCCTGAATATCATAATTGCAACTGTCAAAATTTGTTTTACCTACTTAAACTTTTACTAATCAAAACTTGGTGATGATAGTCTCATATTTCAAGATCTAAGCCTGCATATTATTGGCCAGGTAACAGTCTGCTATATAATTTGTTTCTTGTTCACTATTCATGAAATGTGATTATAGAGTTCTCCAGGCTGCTAATCATCCAGACAAACAGCCAAATACTCTGAATTTAGAAAACAAAGCTCAACTAACTGCATCTGGAAAATAAAACAGTTGTTTTATTCTAGGATTGTGATTGGAAGATATAAACATGTACATAATTGGTCAGACTAAAGTAGCCTGCAATTGGTCCTCTGATCTATAAACATAAAGTATGCAGAAATGGCGCAAAATACCAATTTAAGACACAACATTCTATTATGTTAACATTTTGTTGTACAACATGCATTTCTGTGATACAATTCTGTGACACTAATAACATGGCCTAATAGATTGCCTGTCAGTTTTACACTGACAGGCAATAATGCTTTGGTAAACTAAGTATACCAAAGCATTATATATGCGATAAGTAGATTGCATAGTGAAGTCCCCTGGTGGGACAAAAAAAAAAATGTAAAGCAGTTAAATAAAGTTTGTGAAAAAAATAAATAAAATTTACAGTCAAAATCAAATAAAACTATTTTTTATTTAGTAAAAGTGCCAAAACAAATAACACATACACATATATGGTATCCCCGCGATCGTAACAACTTGAACAATAAAATGAACACATTAATTAAACCGCCGGATGAACGGCGTCCAAAAAAACGCAAAAAAACAACGGCAAAATTCCCTCTTTTCTCCCATTCCCCCCAGAAAAAATTAAATGTACCCCAAAATAGTACTAATGAAAACTACATATTGGCCCGCAAAAATAAAGCCCACATACGGCCACATTGATGGAAAAATAAACAAATTACGTCTCTTGGAATGCGGCTATGCAAAAATAAGTAATTTTTTTCTAAAAGGGTTTTTATTGTGCAAACGTAGGAAAACATATAAAACCTTTACAGATTTGGTATCCCCATAATCGTGCCAACCCATAGAATAAAGATAACTGCGTAAATTTATAACGGGAAAATCAATGCTGGAATAGCTGCTTATTTTCAATTCTCTCCTAAAATAAAGTTAATAAAAGATAATCTATATATTATAAGCATCTAAAAATGGTACAATTACAAAATACAACTCGTCCCGCAAAAAACAAGCCCCTATACGGCTATGTCGATGGAATAAAAAAAAACTTACGACTCATGGAATGCGACCGTGAAAAAACAAAAAATAATCCTTGGTCATTAACGCGCAAAATGGCCTGGTCATTAAGGGGTTAATGTAGGCGCAATAAAATATATTTTATGCAAAATAATGACTTTTTTGGGGGACAGTTTATTTTTTTTTGTTACTTTTTTTAAAATCCCATTAAGGGATAACTTTATTTATAACTTTATTTTTTTACTTATAATGTATTAGCATACTCTTGTATGCTAATACATTACACTGTGTCACTATAACAAAGGCTGCTATTAGGACAACACATAGTGTGCCCGAACAGCAGGCTTACTGAACAGAAAGCCCTGGGGTCCTTTCTAGGTCCCCAGGACTGACTGTAGAGGGATTCCCTGCTCTTTGATCACGTCACTGGGTTGCCAGTGTCGGGATCAAAGAGGGGAGTTCTCTTTGATCATGCCGCGGTCACGGACCGCGGCAATCAAAGGATTAAACAACTGGGGTCCGAATGTTTTCCGACCCCATCTGTGTTCAGCGGGCTGCTCTAAGATCAGGAGCTGTATGTTACAGCTCCTGCTTCGAAGATGAGCGCTTATCAGCCTCTTCTACAGCGACACCAAAAGACATCGCTGTAAACTAAGCACCTGCACTGCCTGCACTCAAAAGACGGTGGGCAGACGTTAAGGGGTTAATGTGTTAAAAGGCATGATAAAGATGGCTACATCTGTACATATGTTCTGTCCCATTATCACTATATGTCTGATTTCTAATATTGATAGTTGGAAAAAATTATCGCCCAAAGTCTGGTAGTAGTGTAAGAAACAAGATTCATTTCTGTCCACTGGTAGAAATTTTGACATTATAGCTGGCAGTTAACTGGTTAATGTTTAACCATTTACAAACTACACCACTAAAGGAATTTGTCACATCACTTAGCACATACAGGATTTCCTCGGTATTCAGCTGTGTCTAGGCAATGACTGTCTATGGAATAAAAAGTTACATATTTCACTATCGATCAGCTGATGGTGGTGTGGTACTTTAGGTGATTGACATATATTATAGAGGGACTGTAGCTAACCATGTCAGTTTTCCCTTATAAACAAAATTCACGGCTTTGCCTCCAGTAGTTGTACTAATCGATTTACCTCATGAAATCAAACAATAAGTAATTATTTATTTTGTCTTTATCTGTGTTATCTATACTATTTTGTATTAGTACAATTGTATGCAATAGACAGGCATGTCCAAAAAACACAGTAAAATGAAGCAAAATAGTAGTAAATTAATTATAACTGCCTTGGGTTATATATGGGCTGTTTTGTCTGCCTTCATTTGGATCCATTTGGAGAGACATTCTCTACTAAGTTAGAATATTTATGTTTCTGTTTTGGACAAAAATATCTTAGCAGACAGACTGTTTTGGTATTTATCTACTGGCTTAATTTGAGATTTTGGAAGGTGCATCTTGTTGTACAAGATTATAAATAAAATACTTGCATTTGAAGGGTTCACCCAAATGTATTAACTTGATGTTTTATTTAGAAAGGTTAGATGGGAGAATTGCTGGCATTAGATGGCCACTAAGCAAACAAGAGACATATCTGTTAGGTTTCTGGATGGTTCATTCTGCACAAGTGCTGAACAGCACTCTGAAGAATGATAAACTACAGTAAATGTGCTTGTCGCAGGAAGATCATCTTAACTTGTAACAACAAACTGCTGTTCAAGTGAAACTATGGGTGCAAAAGGAACTCAGTGAATTAGTTATGGCATTGCCTCTGGTTTCCCAGTGGGCACAAGATCAAAAGACCGAAAGAATGCTATCCTTTGCTAAATGAGCTGTGCCCTCATCTGCATGCATATACAGTTCTTGCAGAGATTATACTGCTACAAACATCAACTTGATATCCTGAAAGCCTAGCAACAAAAACCTTTCCAGTTCTACAGACCCCAAATTGCAGTCACTTCGTTATTAGGCAAGATTAAAAGGCAAGAAAGAACAC
Source organism: Rhinoderma darwinii (assembly GCF_050947455.1). NCBI lineage: Eukaryota > Metazoa > Chordata > Amphibia > Anura > Rhinodermatidae > Rhinoderma > Rhinoderma darwinii. Next base: position 83,427,655 of record NC_134689.1, read on the forward strand.
TGATCTTATTAGGGTGGGAAAATCAAACTGAAGCAATGAATTGTTGCATAGCTTTAGAAACAGAGTTGGTAACAGTGCAACACAATAAATCTGTTCAGTCCTTGGCAGAATAGAATGCCATGCTTTCTAATGGAGAACAAAGGTTAAAAGAGGAAATTTGGTTAATACCTTCAGTAAAACAAATGAGTTCAAGGACTGCATACCTATGGTCTTCTGTCTATTTAAAAGAGCACATATTAGGATCTATGCATATAGAACAGATGTATGGTTAATATGATTATGTAATCATAAGAATGGCTCCAGATAATGTAAATATTATAATTGATAAAAAATAAAGGACTAGCATTATTCTTAGAAAAAAAAAACACCATTGTTATATCAGGCTTATAATATACTAAATAATTTCAGAATTAGAGAAAAATAGGTTATAAGGAAAACGGCTAATATCGCTATTACCCATGGGTAAAATTTAGAAGGGGGCGGGGCAATTTAAAAAAAAACATTGAGTAAAATGCCAAAAAAGAAAATATTTACACAACTAAGGGAGCTCACAGCATAATGATTTATTATTGGGTGCTATATAAATCCCTATCTAGTAAACTCCCTCAGTTAGAAGCCACACTAAACCACCTTAGACCTCAAGGGATATTAGAGATTAACAATATTAGTAGAGAAAATCCACAGCACTCACCATTCAGTCTAACTGTTTGTTTATTGTTGCGGCAAGACAAGTAAAAGCAGTATGGATGTGGAGCTCAAGCCTATGGCTGTTTCACGTGTACCCACGCTTTGTCAAGGCCTCCTGGAGGCCGTAGGCTTGAGCTCCACATCCATACTGCTTAAACTTGTCTTGCCACAACAATAAACAAACAATTAGAAAGAATGGTGAGTGCCGTGGATTTTCTCTACCAATATTGCTTAGCCTTTTCACCACTGAGCACCACCTGTTGTGGATTTGATTGAAGCTGTTTAGACACATACTTCTGTATATTACTGGGACTCATAGTGCTTCAAGAGCCAACCCTTTTTCCTATCTTCTGGACAATTATATGAGAGATTAACCTGTGCCCTAAACTAACATGGATAGTAGATATGTATATTATCCTCTGAATCCCCCTGTGCCACCCGGCATTAACAGCTAAGTCTCTGCAGACCCCCATGGATATTACAGGAATACTATCACTAACCACTAAACCACCCTGTATTTAAATATATTGTATATTATATGTAGGAAGTTGGAAAGTGAGTATAATCGGATGGAAAATGGGAATTTTGAAGCCTCAAAAAATTTTATTTTTTATTTCTGGGATGGGTTGTGTTACCCTGTTCTAAATGCTATGCTCCTGCTAGGTCTTATTGTAACTTTAGATTTTCTGGGCAGTTATTTGCATTTTCAATCATAGAGACTTTTGTAGCTGTATAATTGTCACTGTTTGTGATATGAACATACAACTATTGTATGAGCATCTTTATAAGCATAGGTTTTCCTAGATCTGGAGACTGATGAGGAGCTTTGTACCTGACAGGATGGTGTGAAACTAAATGACTAGTTCAGACTCTGCATTATAGTACTAGCAGTTAGGCACAAAGCACCTCCTGTGACCTAAGCTCAAGTGTCATGTACCTAATAGGCAATTCTATTTGTCCCTATTTTTTATAACTAATTCACCCCTTTATTTTAAGTGCAGTTTCTTGGGGTTTAAATAAAAGAAATCTATATCTCTTTAAAGTGGTTGTCCACTTTCTGACAACTGATGACCTATCCACCGGATAGGTCATTGGTATATCATTGGTGCGGTTCCAACACCCAGACCCCGCACCGATAAGCCGCTCTGGTGCCCTATGGGCACCGGATGTTATGCCACATGTATGGACCTATTGGACTGCTCCTATTCACTTGAATAGGAGCGTAACTGCAGTACTGCAGCTCGGCTGCTATTCCGTGGCCGGAGCAAACTGCTTCCGGTATGTGCGTCCGGTGCTCGGAGGCACCCGACCAGCTTATCTGTGTGGGGCCCGGGTGTCGGACCCCCACAGATCATGTACTGATGACCTATTCGGTGGATAGGTCATCAGTTGTCAGAAGGTGGACAACCTCTTTAAGTGCTATCTTGCCATTTTAGTATAGGTAAATATAAACTGCAATTTCATGGATTTTTAAATGTAACCTTTGTTCGGCATTTGATTGCTTTTGAAAAAAGTAGTACATTCATGTTCCTCTTGCACTTTGATGAAATATAAAAAGGACTCTATAACTATTTCTGTTTCATATTCTTGGACATTATTTCCAGTTTAGAAATATTAAATTAAAAGACAAACCACAGTCATTTCTCTTTATTGTTTTCCATACAGCTCTCTCATAGGAATACTATCAATGTCATAGTTATAATGGATAATGGTAGATGGTTGTTTTGTGGAAACGGATGCTAAGGAATATTACTCGTTACAGCACACATCTATAAAAAAAAAAAGTTCTTTCATTTATACAGGATACTCAATGAGAGTTAAAGAAAATTATGAACCAAAACTGCATGCTGCATTTAACTTAAGCACAAACAGCCTTAGGCTGTAAGAGATGAATTTAATATTTAATTTGTCTCATATTTCTTTGATGTTAAATTAGCTCATACAACCAATACTTATTCCAAATCAGTGGAAAATAAGCCTTTTACTGTGTTTTTTCTTAACTATATTGTTATTATTATTATTATTATTATTATTATTATTTTTATTGCTGAAAAATAAATGGTACTATTAATAAATAATGCATATAAAATAAGGATAATCAATCTTTATACCAACATTCTATACCTACAGCCTAATCTATACTATAATTTTTTACTGTATTACAGACATGCTATATACAGTGGAGGAAATAAGTATTTGATCCCTTGCTGATTTTGTAAGTTTGCCCACTGTCAAAGTCATGAACAGTCTAGAATTTTTAGGCTTGGTTAATTTTACCAGTGAGAGATAGATTATATAAAAAAAATCACATTGTCAAAATTATATATATTTATTTGCATTGTGCACAGAGAAATAAGTATTTGATCCCCTACCAACCATTAAGAGCTCAGCCTCCTCCAGACCAGTTACACGCTCCAAATCAACTTGGTGCCTGCATTAAAGACAGCTGTCTTACATGGTCACCTGTATAAAAGACTCCTGTCCACAGACTCAATTAATCAGTCTGACTCTAACCTCTACAACATGGGCAAGACCAAAGAGCTTTCTAAGGATGTCAGGGACAAGATCATAGACCTGCACAAGGCTGGAATGGGCTGCAAAACCATAAGTAAGATGCTGGGTGAGAAGGAGACAACTGTTGGTGCAATAATAAGAAAATGGAAGACATACAAAATGACTGTCAATCGACATCGATCTGGGGCTCCATGCAAAATCTCACCTCCTGGGGTATCCTTGATCCTGAGGAAGGTGAGTGCTCAGCCGAAAACTACACCGGGGAACTTGTTAATGATCTCAAGGCAGCTGGGACCACAGTCATCAAGAAAACCATTGGTAACACATTACGCCGTAATGGATTAAAATCCTGCAGTGCCCGCAAGGTCCCCCTGCTCAAGAAGGCACATGTACAGGCCCATCTGAAGTTTGCAAATGAACATCTGGATGATTCTGAGAGTGATTGGGAGAAGGTGCTGTGGTCAGATGAGACTAAAATTGAGCTCTTTGGCATTAACTCAACTCGCCATTTTTGGAGGAAGATAAATGCTTCCTATGACCCAAAGAACACCGCCCCCACTGTCAAGCATGGAGGTGGAAACATTATGTTTTGGGGGTGTTTCTCTGCTAAGGGCACAGGACTACTTCACCGCATCAATGGGAGAATGGATGGAGCCATGTACCGTCAAATCCTGAGTGACAACCTCCTTCCCTCCACCAGGACATTAAAAATGGCTCGTGGCTGGGTCTTCCAGCACGACAATGACCCGAAACATACAGCCAAGGCAACAAAGGAGTGGCTCAAAAAGAAGCACATTAAGGTCATGGAGTGGCCTAGCCAGTCTCCAGACCTTAATCCCATCGAAAACTTATGGAGGGAGCTGAAGATCCGAGTTGCCAAGCGACAGCCTCTTAATGATTTACAGATGATCTGCAAAGAGGAGTGGGCCAAAATTCCATCTAACATGTGTGCAAACCTCATCATCAACTACAAAAAATGTCTGACTGCTGTGCTTGCCAACAAGGGTTTTGCCACCAAGTATTAAGTCTTGTTTGCCAAAGGGATCAAATACTTATTTCTCTGTGCACAATGCAAATAAATATATATAATTTTGACAATGTGATTTTTTTTATTTTTTTTTTAGATAATCTATCTCTCACTGGTAAAATTAACCTAGCCTAAAAATTCTAGACTGTTCATGTCTTTGACAGTGGGCAAACTTACAAAATCAGCAAGGGATCAAATACTTATTTCCTTCACTGTAACTATGAAACAGTTCCTTTATAATACTAATCAATTATTGTATATATTACTCTTTACATGTTCATTCCAAATGTATAATTTAGATTTTTTTTTCTTATTTTTCATTCTCTTTTGGTCCCCTTTCATTCCCGTTAATATATAAGAACACTTTTAATTTGATTATATGCAATTATTTTTTAGCATAAATACATAGCACAAGATATAATAGATCAAAGCTTGATAAGTATGTTGCTTCCATGGTACTAAAAGCCCTATGTCTTACTATCACACTTGTAGAGCAATAACATTTAGACTTACTTACATGACTGTTTGTGTTACTCTGCCATTATACTTTTAAGCTACTGTGCCATTGTGTTTTACTGGGGCCAGTCCTTATTTTGTTACCTCCTAGTATCATTGCTTGTACTGTTCATTATTATATTATACTAAAACATTGTAAAAAAGTTTTTTTGAACACAAAACATTACACTATATGTCTCACTGTGAGGGAAATATAGGCCTGTATCTAATAGTCCGAATGAGATAGCATGACATGGCAATCTTTTTCCTTATTTTTTTCCATGTAAAGCTGGAAAAACAGGTAAATTAGGATTGTAACGTGGAAGCTTTGCCCACACAAATTCTACAAATTGAATACACCAGGGCACATAGTTAGGTTACAGGATAAACTACAGTACTTTGTCCCTATATCCGTACAATGTCCAATGTATCAATTGCCAATACCTTGATGTTATATGCTGGTCACTCTACTCCCTGTGCTAGAGAACTCAGTTTAACCAGCAGACTGGCAAGAATCAATATATTTATAATCTTTTATCTATGAATTAAGGAGAACTTTAAAGCAAATTATGGGAATCACATGTTCAATATATAAGATATTTAAGGGAAACATGAAAATACAAGGCATTCTTATGGTTTAGCTTTGAAATAATACTACGCTCTCATGATATGTACAATCAGTATACACTACATGTACACTAGATATGTAATATGTGAACAATGACAAAAAGGCAGTATCTCTAAACAACAGGGGACAAAATACAAGGACATTAATTGGAAACCAGACATAACACAAAGAGGACTAGATTTGTAACATATACTGTACATTAAGTTTCGGCTGGTGGAGCCGAAGATGAACATAAAAGTCACAATAAAAACTGGATGTTTTAATGTAGCCTGGTTTCTTTCTAGAAAGCATAGGAAAAGATCAAAATTACTGGCACATATTCATCCTCTATAGCTATCACACCTAAAGAAAAAATAGGATGACATAAATACCTACTTTGGTTTAACTTCAATATAGCCTAATTTAAAATATGATATTATATAGGAATACACTAGGTGGAGCACAGTAATAAATAATAATACCACTGACACTACCTAAGTGATAAAAAAAAAGCAACGACAAACATGATAATAAGAAAGCATCAATGTCTAAAAGGCTTTTCATATTTAAATTCAAATAACATATTGAAAACAATGTAATAAGCCGTCATTTGATTTGTAACAATGGATTCAATTACAGACTTCATTTATTTCTTTATTGATATAGCTTTCCTCTCATTGTTGGAACATCACAGACAGAGAAAACCACTTACTCTACTACCGCATGAGCAATGTGTATGAATATCAGGAAATATTCAGAATGCAGATACAGTTTCTAGGTTTCTACAATCTGTGAAGGTGCTGAATGCATGAAGAATCTAATTATTACACTCTTTTGTCTGGCATAATATATACCTTTAACTTTACAAGCCAAACAGAAAATGTCTAAAGAAATAATATGAACTGGTACATTAAATTAGTTTAAATTTGTCCAGGATAAGGAAAATTGTATGTTTTTTTTTTATTTGTGTACTTCCTGCCGAAGATCCATAAGTCTATGCACAGTCCTCCGGGTAGCCCCATTATAGCTGGGATTGGCTCAGTGAGGCTATGTTCACATCTGCGTCAGAGGCTATGTTAGGGGCAGGTTTTGCCGGAGACAATAGCGCAGCATGCTGCGCTATTGTGTCCGGTGAAATCACGGACACCCCGATGGGAAGCCGACGAAACCCATTAAAGTCACTGTTGGTTCCGTCATTCCCTCGTTCTGCTCCTCAGGATGCGGGTGTGCAGGCTGTAAAACATCAGCTGTCGCATTTCAAGAGAGATATTAGTTTTGTAAACTTCATTTGTGAAGCACTTAAATTTGTGCTTAACCATAATTCTTTGCAGTTTAATGCAGTCTGATATTGGCAGAGGTCGGGTACGGCTATGGGTACCATTGTCGCTCCGACCTTTGCCAATATCTTTCTTGTGGTTTTTGAACAGAAAAAAACATATCATGTCTGTAATCCCTACCTCAAATTTTTACAGTTATACCTGCATTATATCGATAATATTTTCATTGTTTGGTCTGGTACCTCGCAGAAATTTACATATTTTGTACAGTACATTAATGATAATCAGGTGAACATGAAATTCACCAGTAATTTTGGTGGTCACTCTTTGGAATTTCTAGACGTTCTAGTTACAGTAACAGCGAGCGAGCTCATGACTAATTGCTATTATAAACTCACTGCTACAAATTCTCTATTAAGATTTGATAGTCATCATCCAATCCATGTTAAAAGGGTTTTGCCCTATGGACAATTTTTGAGACTTAGGAGGATTAAAAGTGATGCGACTACATTTGAACTTCAAGCTGAAGAGCTCTTTGAGAAATCAAAAACCAGAGGATACCTAGATGAAATTCTTTATACTGCCTGGGAAAAAGCAGGAAGTCATAATAGGGAGAAACTATTGGGAATTAAAAAAAGATAAGAAAAATAAAAATAAGAGTAGGAACAAGAGAAAGAAAAGATTTATTTTTTTCATTCCGTCATGGCCCCATTGGAAATATTATAAATGCAGCAATTCGAAAAATTTGTATATGATCTAAAGGGATCCCCTACTTTCCGAAGTTGCTGCTAGACAGCCTATCATTTTATTTAGAAGGTATACTAATTTGAGAGATATTCTGGGGAAAGGGCGCTTCATAAATAATCCCCCTAAAAGGACATGACTCAGTGAAGTTATCCCGAGAGGGAATTATAGATGTGGTCACTGCAGTCTTTGCAGTCAAATTATACTGTCAAGGTACCTAAAATTGGGTGGCTTGACCGCGTCGGTCAATAGCATTATTACAAGCAGAACCAAGTTCTTCATGTATATAATGTCTTTTGCAGGCCTCGAATGTATTAAACAAAGTTTCTCTGGAGGGGAAAAACATAACATGCTGCTCCAGACAGAAGCTGAACTAATCTTACAAACAGAAGCGCTTGGTCCACTCGGTCTGAATGACTGAAATTACTTAAAGAGGCTCTGTCACCAGTTTATAAGTGCTCTATCTCCTACCTAAGGTGATAGGCGCTGTAATGTAGATAACAAAAGTTTTTTGTTTTTTTAAAGTTTGATTTTTGACGGAGTTATGACTATTTTCGTTTAATGCTAATTTCTTCTAAATGCCCAACTGGGCGTCTTTTTTACATTAGAGCAAGTGGGTGTGGTAAAGAGAAGTGTATGATGCTGTGACCAGTTTATAAGTGCCCTGTCTCCTACCTAAGGTGATAGGCGCTGTATTGTAGATAACAACAGTTTTTGTTATGACTATTTTTCATTTTTCTAATCTTCCAAATGCCCAACTGGGTGTTTGTTTTTTTTACTTAAGAGTGGGCGTTGTAAAGAGAAGTGTATGCCGCTGACCAATCAGCGCCATACACTTCTCTTCATTCATGTTCATCTGTACATGCGAGATCACGCTGTGCTGTCACTTACTCCCTCATTAACTTTACCGGAGCGTCGGGAGAATGAAAAGACTTTGCCTCCTGGCTCTAAGTGGCCAATTGTTAGACCTCAACTAGAATGAGGCATAGAATGTCTAAGTTTAGAAATGACTGATCTACCATCTTCTTCACCTTGTTGTAGAACCTACACGCAATTGGCAATGTTCCTTATACCTAAGTACCACCATCTACTGGAAATAATAGCTAGCACAATAGTTAAAATATTTCATGAGGACCTCTATGTAAAAAGTTTTTCTCCAAAAAATATGTATCAAATATAGTGATTAAAATAAAGGCAAACTGGGAATGTAGAAAAAACAAACTCTTAAAGACAATGTCCACAATTTTTACCAGAGCTACATAAGCAAAAAGACAGAGAGTACAGAATAATACCAATTATGTAATAATCATCATCTATTGGACCAGATCAGATAACACATTGCCTTCTCCAGTTTGCTTCACTCAGCACACCACAAAGTATATTAATATCACAGTCTCACGTTCTTATTAACAAAATATGGCTTATAGTCTGTGGACACCACCCGTAATAATTATTGAGTTCAGATGTTTTAGCCACACATTTTCACAGGCCTAAGATCACTATGTGCAATGGCAAATATTTCAGCCACACCCACTACAAAAAGGCACATAAAATGTAGCACACAGACATGCAATCTTCATAGACAAACATTGCTAGTAGTATGTGTTGTACTAAAGAGTCCAGTGACTTTAAAAGTGGTGCTGTTATAGGATGCCACCTTTGCAACAAGTCAGTTAATGAAATTACTAATCTGCTAGATGTGCCTTGGTCAACTGTAAGTGTTAGAGTATGTTCACACGCAGTGTTTTCAGACGTAATTCGGGTGTTTTATGCCTCGAATTACGCCTGAGAAAACGCCCCTAATACGCCTACAAACATCTGCCCATTGCTTTCAATGGGTTTTACGGTGTTCTGTTCCCACGAGGTGTAATTTGACGCGTCGCTGTCAAAATACGGCACATTAAAAGACGCCCACGAAAAAGAAGTGCATGTCACTTCTTGGGACGTTTTTGGAGCCGTTTTTCATTGACTCCATTGAAAAACAGCTCCATTAACGTCCGCAAAATACGCCGCAAAAAACGCGAGTTGGTCACTGCGTGTGAACATACCCTTATTATTGTGAAGTGAAAACATCAGCTCAGCCACAAAGTGGCAGACCATGAAAACTCAAAGAGCAGGGCCGCCAAGTGCTGTATCGTGTAGCGTGTAAAAATCACTTATCCTCCATTGCATCACTCACTACAGTGTTCCAAACTGTCTTTGGAATTGACATCCGAGTCTAAGATCACCATACACAATGCCAAGCATCAACTAGAGTGGTTTAAAGCATTCTGCCACTGAACTCTGGAGCATTGTAAATGTGATCTCTGAAGTGATAAATAACGTTTCACTATCTGGCAGTCTAATAGACAAATCTGGGTTTGGCGGATGCCAGGGCATTGCTACCTACCGGAATGCATAGGGCCTACTGTAAAATTTGGCAGAAAGAAGGATAATGGCCTGGGGCTGTTTTTCAGGGTGTGGCCTAGGCTCCTTATTTCCAGTGAAGGTTAGTATTAATGCTACAGCATGCAAAGACATTTTAGACAGTTATATGTTTCCAACTTTGAGGTGCCCAACAAGCTCTTATGGGTGTGATGGTCAGGTGTCCACATACTTTTTGCCTATTAGTGTATATATAGACCGATGTGCTTCTGTACATTTATGACTGATGTGTAAATGTTTTTTTTTTATTTAACATAGTTTGCTATATAATGGTTTTCTACATTGTTTTTGACAAAGTGCAACGGCATCCTCTGTCCTCCACTGTATACTCATCTACTGGTATTCACGGTATAGAGTATTGGATCATAACTGTCTGACATTCTCAATAAAATCAAAATGTTTAAACAAGGGTAGTGCAGAATATTAAGAAATAAATCCTCTTTTAACATGATCATACCCGTTTATGCTTTTACTACTTGAGAAGAAGAAGGGTGTTAGTCACTTTCCCCTTCACTTCTCTATGAAGAATGACAGAATACAAAGATATATGAGTATTTTGACATCAGAGACTGGCAGCAAGGTGTTTTACTTGCAGACTTTCTGCTTTCAGTTAAGTAATGCATTGGTTACTCTATGGAAGGCGTTTTTTTTTTTTAGAAAATTAACAAAATGCCAAATCGCAGGGTTCAGGTCCAGAGTTATTAATAGTTATAATGGTGCCCTCAATTTGCAATTTCTACGTTTTTTTGGAAAAAATTTAGATTTTTGTTGTCATGGCCTAATACCACAAAATTCAGCAAAAAGACTGTTGGGTCAAAATGCTCACTATACCCCTAAATTCCTTGAGGCGTCTAGTTTGCCAAATGGTGTATTTTTGGGGGTGATTCCACGATTTTGCCACCACAAGACGTGTTCAAACCTGACATAGCGCCTAAAATATATTCTAATAAAAAGTAGGCCCCAAAATCTATTAGGTGCTCCATTGATTCTGAGGCCTGTGCTTCAGTTCATTAGCATACTAGGGCCACATGTGGGATATTTCTAAAAACTGCAGAATCTGGGAAATAAATATTTAGTTGCGTTTCTCTGGTAAAACCTTGTGTCACAGAAAATTGGATTAAAATGGATTTTCTGTAATATAAATTAAATTTGTCAATTTCACCTCCACATTGCTTTAATTCCTGTGATGCGCCTAAAGGGTTAAGAAACTGTCTAAATGCTATTTTGAATACTTTGATGGGTGCAGTTTTGTTTAAATGGGGTGATTTATTGGGGTTTCTAATATATAGGGTCCTCAAAGCCACTTCAGAACTGAACTGGTTCCTAAAAAAAATAAAATGTGGAAGTTTTCTAGAAAATGTGAGAAATTGCTGCTAAAGTTATAAACCTTGTAACATCCTAAAAAAAATAAAAGGATTTTCCAAAAACGATGCCAACATAAAGTAGAAATATGGTAAATGTTAACTAGGAACTATTTTGTGTGGTATTTACTATCTGTCTTACAAGAAGATACATTTAAATTTAGACAAATGCAAATTTTTGATACATTTTCTCTAAATTTCTGCGTTTTTCACAAAGAAACACTGAATGTATGGACCAAATGTTACCAGTATCTTAAAGTACAATGTGTCGTGAAAGAACAATCTCAGAATCGCTTGAAAAAATAAAAGCATTCCAAGGTTATTACCACATGAAGTGACCCGTAAGATTTGAAAAAATTGTCCTTGTCCTTAAGGGGTTAAATGTTATATTTCTCTTTACCATTACTTTATTATTACCTGCACATATAAAATGTACAGGCATCTGTTAGGAATGTCATACCCTAACATTACTCCTGGACAATGTCTGCCCATTAGAACCTTGGGGGTCTTTGTTATGCCCTGTGCTGTCCATATAAACCAGTCAGCCTCAGGGACAAAGGGAGAGGCCTGTTTCACCCTAAACCACGATCAGTAGTTTGAAAGGGGACACACGAGATTAGATTTTTTATGTTAGTGTAGGAGTAAGGCTATTATTCACAACTGCCCCCCTTGGGTGACGGATTGGTGTCATGTATACTGTATGTATGCTGGAATGCAGGTAGGTTCCCTTCTTGCAATACTATGTACAGAATTTTATGGGAAAGGGTTAATTTGAGTATTACCATTTAATATAATCCATTGAAAAGAACATTAATAATTGCTATTTTTTGCAGGTGGATGGATAAACTGCTTTTGGCAAAGTAGGGGAATGAATGCCATGGCTGGAATCGTCAAAACCGACCTACTTTTTACATGATATTGTTGAAATTCTAGATTTCTTGCAGCATATTTTTATGCTGCAGAAATACAGGGCAAATACTCCACGTGTGACTGCACCCTTACACACACATTTAAGAAATGGCATGCGATTCAAGCATTTTAATGGATATTTCTACAAGCATTTTTGGGGGTTCTTTTTGTTTTGGAACATTTCATGCATGCGTTTTTGAAGTCCAAAAGTGAAGATTATGGAAAAAACACCAAAACAAAAGCAATACCTAGAGCATGCTGGTTTTGCAAAAATACAACTGACCCCTAAAATGCTGCAAATTAAAACGCTAGATATGTAGGCATTCTCATATTTTACCGTAGACATTGAAGTAACATCTAAGCTATAAAAAAAAAGCGCAAAAATGCAGAAAACCCCCTTTTGAAAATATGTGTAAATGCTTTGAGTGAATTGAGCCTTAAGGCACTCTATGAATTTCATTTTGTTTTTGTGGTGCTGTCAAAACTACTAGTAAAATCTTTCTTGCAATCTGTATTCCAGTTTTGCAGTGTGGTTGCTTTTTCTCCTTTTTTATGGTGCGGTCCAACATGTCCAACATGCAGGTATTCTAATAGGAAATGAGCATATGGACTCACTAAGTATCATTTCACGGCTTCTTAAGCTAAACACCACAGCCATACAAATCTTGTTCATGTTCTTATAGTTTGCGACAATGTGTCAGTGTAGGTAATAAAATGTGTCATCCTGGATTCCAGGCTATTTTAGCAAGCTTTGAGCCGTATTAGGTATATTTTTATTTTTGGTCTCTAGATGTAAGCAAAAATGTTCCAATTCACTGACGCAGACAAAGATTTTGATGGAGAGGAATTGATACAAATGTATAGTATATTTAGAAAAGAAAAAAGTAGCAGAACTTTTAAATAATGCAATAATCATTTGTTATTTGCATAAACTGGAAAACTTATTTAATACAGTATATTTTTGACATGCTATGTTTTATCTATTCTGCTTCAACAGGGCTAGCAAGAGCTCAAATCGTCATAAAAGAAGTTGGGAAAACGTGTATTGATGCCAACTCTTCTACTATAAAGAACTCTTTGTATGCAATAATTCCGGTAGCAGTACTAATATCATTTTTGGATGCCTTTATAAAGTACCGGTAAAATTCACATAACCCACTGCGGTATGCCATAATGTATTAGGCAATTCGCCTTATTTATCAAAAAGAGTGCTCTTGTCAATAGCAACAAGTAATTTTTTTCTGTAATTCCGTAAACTGCAATGAAAAATTTAGAGTTGGACTGCTATGCGTAAAAAGGCCACTTCCTGATAGATTTGATACTTGAGACCAACTATAAAATTACTGTAATGTGTATTTAGCACAATTTTTTTCTTGCTGTGTATGTGATTCGGCACATTTATATTTACAGAAATAGGAACATCATATTGTTTGTAATTGTTTTCTTTTTACTTTCTATCGTAATTCGCTCTTCTAACCTCGTATTTCACATGAGATATAGTTTTACAAAATCTTCTCAATATGCAACCTAGACACATACTCTTTAAACTAAAAAGCCAAATGGATTATATATCACTATGTAATTTATTACCTCACCTAGTTTTTACAGCAATTTTTCTATTATCTCTACAATGAACTTATATGACGTGTTATTTTTATTTTTTTTAGAAAATTCTAATGCTTACAAATCTGGTTATTTACAACATAAGCTTGCTATTGCAACCAGTTATCTTAACATATATTTATGTTTTATGAATTTAGGTTTTATATTTGTGACTGCACTATGCTTATTAATTAAAATGACAATTATAATAAAAAAAATAGTTCAGTAGGATATTTAATGCTTGATGATTTAATGCACCAAACCACTAGTGCTACACTTGCTGTACAAAATTGACAATATGCATATTGAAAAGAATGAGCATTGCAGGTACTCACAGTGTTTAAAGACTTTAAGGATTAGTTTATAAGATTTATTCCAAATTAATATTGACATAACAAAATTTAAAAAAAGTCCTTTAGTAGTCATTAAAAATATTTTACAGTTACAAGGCCAGAGACGTGTGATGTTTGATAAGATTTCACCTTTAGATTACTGTCATGGTGTAGATTCATATATCTGGAATCTGGATATAACATTATCCTACCTGGCTTGAATAGTAGCAGTTAAAGATGTGTTCACACTTACCCTTGCTTGAATTTGGTTAGGGACTTCAATTTGTCATGAAACAAATTCAATAAATTATTGTGATATGGTAGTAAAACCCCTGACAGACTGTAATTCACATTACAACCACTGGGTGGCTACACATAGCATAGACATCTCGTGACAGAGTATCACAAAACCTTTTTTTTTCTTAACTCGTCACCTCACACGACACATCTCAGGATATGTTGAGAGAAGACAAAAGGTAAGAAAGGACATATCTGTATGTGCATATTTGTGGGGACATCAATGTATTTTGTTCCACATAAGGTCTCTATACTGTAACTTGACTGTACCTGACATTTATTTGAAGGGGACAGGTCATCAGATTCTCTCTTTATGCTTTGACCTGTAACTTCAAGAGATGACATGTAAGTATAGAAGTCAGATTTTAAAAAAAATGTAAAAAAATACCCTTCTAAATCAGTTGACCTAGCTCAACAACAAATTATTTAAATGACAACCCACTTAGTTGATTGCCACAGGAACGTCAGCTAAAGCACCTAGTGATAAACCTTTCGCCAGAGAAAGTTGCGAGTGGCAAAAATCTGTTATTACATGGCGCATTTTTAAATGACTGGGCAGTCGACCCCTCTTTATAACATCCATGTGGCATAATAGGGCAATTATTACATGGTTTGTCCTACAGCCCCATTAACTGTAAATAGAGATGGCAAAATTGAGCCATCAACTTCAGATTAGTACTATATGATAGTCTTGAATTGTAACAGACATTCCTCTACTATATATCCGTTCAAGCTTATTTTATATTCTATTCTGTGAACGTATAATAAATCAGAATATTTCATAATCCGACACTTATTTGGGTCCATTAATGCTGTATTATAGGAATTTTACTGCATTTGCGAAACATTGCAATAATGGAAATTGTGTAACACAAATTGCCATAAAACAGTTAAATGATACACATTTTATATGCAAAAAATAACCGAACATATGAAATAAGTAGCTGTGATATAGACTACTTAATTTTATTTTATTTTTTTACTTGATGATATCTAAGTGTTCTGTTGAATATTATCGTGACAAATTCCTATGTGATCATGATTTTTTTCTGAACTGTAGTAATTGCTTCTCTAATACAATCACGTTAGTGAAAACTTTTACTTGAGAAAAAGCCACCACACATTGGCATCCTGCTGTTGTATTAGAGATGTGTACAAGAAATATAATCACATCAAGGATGATGGTGCACTACTGAGTCCATAACCGATACTGTTCACATAATTGAAATTCCAGCCCATGATATTGAGAGGATGTAGAAACCATTCTCTATATCTTACTGGGATGTGTTACCCATAAATTAGCTTTTAATTACCTTGCTTCTTTTTCACTGACATTTTTACTTTTGTTTAAATTAACACTTACTATGACTAATAGAGTTATCTTTCTGCGTGTGGCTTTCCTTCATACTACTTTACTATTTCTCACACCAGGTTTGTTGAATATAATTCTTAAAATGCTTTATTTAGAATGACCTTGATAAGAGTCATTGTGTTGTTACTGTAAGTTATTTAAATCTATGAACAAAAGTAATATTCTTTCAAGCTAGTGATACAAAAGATTTCAGTTATAGATGGTAAAAACATAGTATGAAGCCTGTATTTTAAGACTTTTGTTTTTCATTATTCCAGTGCCCTTGCACCCGTCATTTTCTGAAGTGATTGATGGCATTACAGAAATAGGTGACACCGAGACAATTACTGAAATAGAACTAAAGTGGATTGAAAGTACAGCATACATGAAAATATTGAAAAAGCCATAATAAGTTGTCTTTTTATATACTATCACACTTAATTTTAAGCATTTTTTACATTTTAGATAAACAAATGATATGATAAAACAATATGCTAATCTAAGGATGCTTTTATAAATCTAATGCAATCTGGGATGTCCATTTTGAAGAAAATATGATCCTATGCTAAATATGCATTTAGAAATAGGACCCATCCCTTTATCAGGTATCACAAACCTCACAATCTAAACAACACCAACAATTTAGAAACATGATACCAAGCCAACGGGAAAGTGTTATCTTGTTAGTACTGTCCTGCCCTTCCTACAACTTACCCCGTCACGCAAAACAAGACATGAATTATTAATTTACATCTACGTTTGTCCATAAAGAACCTGTCTGACAAGATTCTACATTGTCTAGTTCACATATTTACTTGATGATGATGACCATGATGTATTTTTTATTTTTGATATATTTCAATAAAAATAAATTTTAAAAGAAAAGACAAGTCATTATTGCAGTAATACTTGAAGTTTCTGAGCCCTAGTGCAAAATCCCTCCTCTACATGTGCCATTCACTGGTATCACCTTATGAGGCAGAGTGCCCTTTGGGCCCCCTGAGGCAAAAGGACTCAGGTGCGAGTGCTACCTCTGCACCCACTATAGCTATGCCCCTGCATGATTGGCTGATAATGCAACAGCATTATAATAAATGAAACCACATATCAGACTAAAATAAACTTAAATATACTGAAATAAAATTAAATATGTTTAAAACAATACCCTTATACTAAGAATGGAGGAAATGTCTCATGAGCAAAATTTTTGGTGTACTTTAGCTTGTAATCTTTGCGAAAACCTGAGGAAGGGATGGTTCGCAATCTTAAAATGCATTGAATATTTGCAATAAAATCATATATTTAAATTGAACATTTCTGGGTTGCATTTGCTTTATAATAGCACCCACAGATTTGCCGGGTATTTGATGTTCTACTTGTAGTGACTCTATTTTTACTACTAGTAATATGTAGTGTTGTGTCTATGCTATTCTCCTACAAATGGACTGAATGCTTTTGTTATCACACTTGGGGACTGATTGTTTCCTCTAATGCCACTTATTTCAGTGCTATAGTGTACATTTTTCTTTTGTGCTTTGGGGTTTTCTTCACGTGGGGCAAAGATTCAGTTTGCTGCTGCAGCGATGCATTTAAGTATCCAGATGAAGGACTGAGTGGCTTGTTGGATTCCCCACCGACCCACATATTCTGTGACAGCCCCCCTATAGCTATGCCCCTGCTTTGTCAACACAGAAGATCATTTTGTTGATGAAGAAATAATGGCTAACACAACATTGACAGACACTACATAAGGAGCCATAATACCAACATCCGGCCAAAATAAATTAGTTTTACCTTAATCCATGCTCTTCATTGATGAAGCCAGCTATATCCCAAAACGAAAATGTTTGCCCTTGAGCCATGTTATGAAGAAATGAAGGCATTATTATCCCACAGAGTATTTATGTTGTTATAAGCCATTATACTCTAATTCTAACTTGGAATTCAGGAAAGAAATAAGAGTGAAATATCAATTTGTAACACTGGCTTCATCTGAATATTGCTAATTCAGATTACGTGTACGGCCTTTTTACTGTAATTATGTTAGGATTCATTTTTTTAATCTGTGTTTCTTTTTATATTTTGCCAATACACAAAGTGGGTATCGCTAAGCTGTTTTTTTTTTTTTTTTTGCATTTCCATTGTCTGTCTTGTTCTCTGTGATTCTCTTTTAAATGTTTTCAAACACCTCTTTTCTTTGTCCTTGATGATACAAAATCACTTAGACATCTCGACGTTATGTAATGCAAGGATTGTACAATACTACATCCATCTATTTATGCGTTGTAAATATCTTAGGCATATATATTACAAAATGATGGGTTTCTTCAAATATGTGTAAGAAATACATGGGTATTGCTCTAGTTTGTTGCTAACGTGTAATTATCCATAGCGTTGCCCTAACACCCTAACTGCATACATGAGGTTACACAACCATCTGTAAATGTTCTGTGCTGGGTTGTATTATAATTCATTATACAGTAAGATCTTTTGTTACTTTCTAATACCATTATCTTTTGTTTTATCTGTGTCACATGCCAGTACATAAATCTTCTACAGAAATATTCTTGTACCTGCACCCCTATGGGTGCCGGAAAGACCAGTAGGCAATTCATCCCTGCTGTTTATTATATGGTGCAATTTGGGATCCTGCAATGTATTTACTTATATTATATTGCAATGTAGGTAAACATCCTTATTGATAAAGTGTTATTTTATGGTATAGAAGAGAAATTGTCCTGCTTGTTGAGAACATCCTACTGTGTCCATAAGGAATTTCTTTATAATTAGGGCATTAATACTTTTGTTCCTGCTGAAACATGCAGAAACACGTCATATAATGTTCAGAAATAGTGTTATTCCTCATGTACACACATATGACAGCTTATTCTTAAAAGTCACTTGAAAGATTAGGTTAGTATTAAAGGGGCCGTCTCGACACACATTTATATCATATCGACAGGATATGCCATAAATATCTGATAGATTTGGATCCCACCTCTGGGACCTGTACCTATCACAAGAATGGGGGACCTCCAAACCCTTTCCTGTCTGGTTAGGTGGTCATACAAGTAAATGCAAGTTGCGGAAACAGCGTAGCACAATGAGCTCGGCTGTCTCTAGAACCCGACCAAATTCACTGTCAGAATGCAGCGACCACCTCAGTAGGCAGGAACGGGGTCACCTGACCAGAGGTGGGACCCGCATATATCTGACATTTATGGCATATCAGGTCAATCTGCCATAAATGTCTGTCGTGACACAACCTCTTTATGGAGGAGAATTGTCATGGTGTGCGGCATTAACTGCATCCTGGGGAGCGGGACTATACATTATTTTTCCTCTTGTCATTGTTCTCGTTTTAGGATAGACTACATATTAAATTGATTCCTCCGCTTTAATTAAAGGGGTTGTGCGGGGACCAAAAAATAATGCAGTGTACTCACTGCAGTATGAGAGTACACTCACTAATTTACATTCCGGTCCCACATCACGCTGATTCTGAGATTTTCAGAGATTTTATAGCGCTGCTGGGGACCGGAAGTCTAGTTGCACAGCCTTCTTGATAACAGTATGACTCTTTGTCATGTGACCAACCCCATTGTAATCCATGTATAAACAGGAGCAGTAGTACAGTGAGCACATGGAGTACACTGAGGTCGGTAATGTGACTTATCGTAATCAAAGAAGGCTGTGCAACTAGACTTCCGGCCCCCCAGCAACGCTTTAAAAATCTGAAAATCTCAGAATCAGCGCGACGCGGGGCTGGAATGTATATTAGCGAGTGTACTCACATATGCCAGTGAGTACACTGCTAATAATTTTTGGTCCCGGCATAACCCCTTTAAGGTCTTAGATTACTCTCTGTGGTGAGATTATGGTATCAATTTCAGAACGTTATACTGAGTCATCTCCTTGCCAATGGAGACGCATACCTTCTTAATATAATACACCATCAAGTGGCCATAAAGGAGGCCTTAAACTCTTATTTTATGACTGATGACAATAAGGGGGGGTATGACCATGTAGTTTTGCCACAAGGAATTATTCCGTGGTCTTTTTCTAAAATTGTCGCCACATGAGAAAAAGGAAAGGGAGGCTGAAAAGCTCTAGTCACAAATACAAACTCTAGATTGTCTAAATAAGACAAACAACACAAACTAATAAAACATTTGCAGATCTTCATCAGCAACTTCAGTACCTTAAAATTTTCACTCCATTAACTTATAGGAATATGAATTGACTTTATAACCAAGGTTTACAGTAGTAATAATAAAGTTGGAGTATTATTATATGTCTAAAGACCGAAGCTGGAGTTTATTAATCCTCCACAAAAGGGTAAGGTGTTTCATCCCACAGACAGAACAGAGAGATTTTGTTCAGTGGGAAGATCAAGGTTGGATCCAGCACGAAAAAACTACTCTGCGTGTGCCGACACGAGAATCCACGCACGAACATTCAAAATCATAAGATGCAACAAAGGTGAGCTGGAGGTTCCTTTTTCTACCCAGATTTTGTTCAGTATTACGCTTCATTATATATCCTGGAGAACACCTCTACCCCTCAACCCTCTCTTAGACTTCCAGCTCAATTTTCACTGCAGGATTTTTTGTCACCAATCATGGTCTTTTTCCGCTTATGAAATATTGCCTTCTATTAAAACTCTTAAGCCTCACAAGGTGGCCAGTCTTAATGGCCTCCCATGGGTATTACCTGAATTTTAACTAGACAATAATTCCCTATCTATAAAGGTTTTTCACACCAGCAGCAGGAGGCGGAAGGTTCTGCCGGTAAATGTCGGAAGCTAATATACAGTAGCGGCACTGCCTAAATCCAATAAACAACCAAAACAATTTTCTCTATTTATCACTGTTTTAGGCCCCATGCACACGGCCCCATTTAGTTGTAGTGACCGCGGACACCTTTCCGTATCGCTACAGATGGGTGTCCGTGCCATAGAACTGTGACGGGAATTATGGAGCATGTCAGTTTTTTTGTGTTTTACAGGCCGTGCTCCCATACTTTGTATGGGAGCACAGCATGAAAATGTGGGCGGCCGGCCATGCCCTTAATCGCGGGCCGTGTTTACGGGCACGGCCGTGTGCATAAACCTTATGCAAAAGTTTTTAACCTTTATCCTTTCAGGCTGCTTTACTAAAATGTATATTTTTTTCATATTTAAGCCATAGTATTTCACAACATGTTAATCTCACCCCCACCTCATGTGGTGGTTTGTGTGGTTCCTGATTTGTATAGATATTTAAGGGCTGCAGTTTTATCTAGATAGAGTACTAGTAGCAGGAGTCACAGGCCTCATTATGTGTTGATGTTGAGAGATCATACATAGCTAATGCTGATCTTAGCTTGTTTTAGGGGCAGTATTATTACAACTACTACAGTACTGTATGCCGACAGTGGATTATATTTTGGCTATTTATTCTAAAGCCTGACACTGATGTAATATTTTTCAACTCCCAATAGCACATTGTCACATATCACTTGAAATCTGGACACTTAGATTTGCGATAGACTATATTTCTGATTTATCCGATAGTGAGATGTTTCACGCATTTTGGATCACAACCATATTTCACCACAGCATTTCTATAAATATTTACAACTTAGGCACTTGGTGCTCAGATGTTCATCACCATCTTTACACACATATCAACTTCAAATCACACTACAAAGTTTTTAAGCATTTAGAATACTTATGCTGTCCGCTTATCTGATGGCCTGGAAATACCTGGCTTGTATCTACTGCCCAACTGACTAAAACATAAAATGTTTGGATCACCTGGAGACTCTTAAGAAAATCCACATTAAATGGTATCTCACACCTGTAAAATCCATCATTGGCACCAGAAAATTTGCCCTTGTGTTGGCAACAACTTGGGGAAAGAGGAATCATACTGCATCTGTGATGGTCATGTAAAGTTGTACATCCAGACCCTGCATTAACCCTACTGAATCCAGATGCATAACCAATCCCTTGTATGAATTGATACCCAGTTTCACATGTTTTTATTGCGGCTAGATGGTGTGTGTAAATCTACAATATCCCTTAATTTGGAAGATGTTTCTCCTTGTGTGCCATTGGAATATGAACTGGAATATGTCATGATGCATAACCATATGATTCAATGTATGCACAATTGGCAGCAGTCGATTTATTAAATTATTTTTTTTGTATTTCGTTTTTTCAGGTTATTTTTTGTATGTTTTATCAAAACAGTTTAGACATTATAATAGCCTAAATAAATTGAGGGAAAAAAATATTTGAGTACTGCCTATACCACCTGGAAAGCTGGCACAAAATATATGTCTCTTGAACTGAGCTGTATCCTAGCCTTGTGCACGGAGCCTTCAATAAGAAAAACATTAAATAGCAATCAATACTAATTATAGCAATATAACTATTGCAGTGCGTATTCCACTATCAAAAGGAAAAGATTGAAGATATACAGTATGACACTTACAGCCATCCCAAAGAGCAATAACATTGTTTAGAAAACTTTTACAACTGTAAGGCAGCACAAATCCTACGATATCACTATCAGCAAAAAGTTTATTCTTCTTTAACACACTCAAAATTTATGATTCCTTGAACAAACTCGTTTGATATAATTGTAAACCCTTTAAAATCTCTTCAGAAATTGCTTTTCACTTGCTTTATAATTGCAGCAAATGCATCTTGCCAGAAATGTGTAACAGATTGTAGATCGTTACTATGCCACATTCACTATTCTGCTGATAAATGCACTTGACTTAGTATTTTTATGTTTGTTATTGTATATAATAAAACACAGCAATGAAAGAAGTGAAACTCTTGCAAGTTAATACAAAGAAAAATTGTCACATCCACTGATTTCCAGTTCCTCCTACATTAGTGAGTGAGTGGATTTTAGGGGAAAAAAAAATGTGATTTGGTTCTTTGCCTTGATTAACATTTTTTCCATATATCATCAGCTACCAGTTACAGTAGATTAGCAACATACTCTAATAAACACATAGGAAAACTATTAATTACCATTTGACCCCCTCTGTCAATCTGTTTTACCACAAGTGCCCATTAAACGGCTATTAAATTTCTTTCTCCTACACAAAGTCCTAATCATCATTTAAGAGTATTTTTTTCCTGACAACAGTCCAAAAGTGCAACTACTGCCTTTATAAGGAACAGAAGAGCTGAATAAAACAAATTTGAATGTGGGCTAGATAATTAGGGAAAATTAGTTGGTCATCAGTCCAATCAATTCTTAAGGATTGCAGTAAATCAGTTTCTCTATGTGTTTGGAAATGAAATCATACTAATTATTTATTTTATGGTCCCAGATAAATCTTTTCTGTGCAGCAGTGAAAGCATTCAAAAGACACCAAGGTTTAACAATATGTATAACGTAAAGTGTCAAAATATTTTCTCACTATTATTGTCATCTGTTTTATTTTCATCTGAAGTTAAATTTTACTGAGATTTGGCATATGCCATTTAAAATACACAGCGGTGTCTCAACATCATATGATATACTGCCACTTTGATAATAACTACAAATGATTACAAAGACGTAGTTTGACATCATATGTTGAGGTGCATTTGTCAGAAATTTTAATAGCCTGTGGGAGATCTCAACAAAACTGTGAATGGTTGTATGCGGTTATAAAAACATGGCTACTTTATTCCAGCAACAACACCACCCTAGTCCATGGGCTGTGTCTGGTACTTCAGTACAGCCTCATTTGCATGAATGGAGTTGAACTACAATTCTAGACATACCATATGGACAAGAGAGACATGGAAGAAAACTGTCTCATACAAACCTTTTCATTTAGCTTGGAGCCACACACATAATAGTAGCACATCAGTAGTATTAGAAATGTACCATGACCACTGCAGTGCCTAGAAATACATTGAATTGTATGTTTGTGCTATTTTGATGATATTTGCATGCAACAGTTCCTTTATAAATGTATCAATAAAAAAACATGTCCTAAAAAATGTGCATGCCAGATTCCCTAGAGTTGCTATTAAAGCTGATATGGTGCGCGAATTAAGGGTTGTGATATGTGTTACACTAAAATTTGTGCCGTTGAACAAGAAAAAGTGTGTGTCTTATTCTTTTAATGACTCATTTAAGTATAAATTGTTCTTTGCTATCTGCAAAATATCTTGTAATAATTGAGTGAATCTTGAATCTTGATTACAGATGATTAAATGGGATCTATGATGTATTTTCACGACATATAACTATGGAGGCTGAAATACGGACCCAAATTTTTACACATTGTTTTATGTTTAAACTTGAACTTTGGGACTTAATGTGTTACTCAACATACAATGAATCATATTAAAAGTATAAGAATGTAAAACAGTACCCGACGTCATCAATTTGGAATATCTGACAAAATGAAAATAAAGAATTACAATAAAAATGTGTTATTTGTGTTTAGAAATTATTCTTACACTAGTGCTATGAAATTGCTTTAGCAAAACCAGTGTGCCAGATTGTCACTCTCAGGGTAAGGGCCCTTTTACACGGCCTGATATGGGCCATTAAAACGAGCACCGTTCAACAAGACAGCCCATTACAGGGATCAGTAATCGGTAATGTATAGGGATGAGCTATCAATGCTACGATTGTTCATCCCCATACATTTCCACCATGTTGGCAGTACATCTCCCTGTTTACACAGGGAGATGTGCTGCTGACTAGCAACATTTATACTGGCCGCATAAGCGAGCAGATCAAACGATGAATGAGCGTTTGCTCGCTTATCGGCTGATCGTTGCCCTGTTTAAATGGGGGCAGAGATCGAGAATGAGCATTCATATCAATACTGGTTTGCCTGATCTTTGGCCCGTATAAAAGGACCTTAACTAAACTTTAAAAAAATGTTTGACATGTCATAGTGACATGTCAGAAGTTTTGATCGGTGGGGTCCGAGCACTTAGACCCCCACCGATCGCTAAGACAAAGTGGCAGAAGCCTCAGGTGAGTGCTGTGCCGTTTAGTTTCTGATAGATTTTCCTTTGAAAGCTGCGTGAGCGATGTACGGACACATAGACTTTCTACTGAGCCTGTACACTGCACCGAGGAAAGGCAGTCGGAAAAGAAGCGACACAGCGCTCACCCGAACCCTGCTGCCTCCTTGTTTTAGCGATCGTTTCATTGCTCGAACCCCCACCGATCCAAACTTCTGACATGTCACTATGACATGTCAATTTTAAAAAAAAAATTTAGTTACACTTTAAAATGGAAACAAAAAGCTTCCATACCTTCACTTTATTATTGTGCTAGGCACAATTATGGAGTGAAGGTATCTGTGGCTGCAATGCCTCTAAGTGAGCTTAGCAACTGATGCAAATGCAATGCAAAAGTGTCATAATCTATTCCAGGCTTGAATTGAATCTAGCCCAGGATGACAAAACCTGATAAACTGCTGCTGATTGGAAACTGGGATGCCAAGTTAGGAATGGAGAAAGAAGGAAATACAGTAGACAACACAGGGTACAGTAAAATGAAGCAGAATAACTATATCAATATGGGGTAATATAAAAATCTTTTCATTAACATACATTGTTAAAGTAAACAAAGCAATGTCATTACACCTAGTCATTGCCTGGCAGCACTCCAACACCGAAATTGCCCACATTCTCTGTTCCAAGCAATACAATATCTTAATCTAATTAATCTAATCCCACTTTGTCGGAGAAAGATTGTGCAATAGATTACAAATTTACAGTGTGGTCAAATCAAATAAAGTTAAAAAGTTAAACAAAGCATTACATTTCCAGTTGAAGGACATACCCACTTCCCATAGAAAGCATCATGTCGTGACTATTGATGGTACACCTAACTAAATGGAGTCTTAAATCACAAAAATATATGGGAGGTGCAAAGAAACGGAAAGTTCAATTCAGATCTATCTTTTATGCCATACATTCACTCCATTTCCAAATCCTGTCATCTTCAACTAAAAAACAACCCTGTCGCAATCACAATCTCATCATTGACGCCACTGAAACACTAATCGAAGTCTGAGTCATTTCATGCCCTGACTGCTATAATTTTCTGAAAGAATCCATGTCATTTTTTTCTTTCTAATGGGTAAACTGACATCTCCTAGTTGTTTAGTATACTGTTTACACTGTTTACTGTTTTAGCGTTAAATTGAAAGCGCTTTTACTAGTCTACAAACCTTACACAATGGTTTAACTTTCTACATTTCACCCCCCCCCCGCCCCTATCTATTTAACCAATGACATATGAATTGAATCCTTCTTTATCCCAAACTGTCATTTTCCGTTCTTCACTGCAGTACTTCACCCATGCTGCACCCCTAATATGTCATGCTTTGCCTTGGACCATTAGACATTCTCCTGGCATCTTCTTAGTTGTGAAGAGGCTTACATTACCCAATTGCATTACAGTTTCCACCTCAATCCATGTTCCACCTGATTAAGTTATCCAGAACTCTATAGGAAAAGCTCTCACTTCACTTTGTACATCTCAATGAACTGTATTTGTTTGTTTGCATAGATATTGGCAGGATGACAGGTTCATGCAACTTTATTTATATTTTTCCATTTTTACCCACAAAATCGGTACCCCGATTCTCTTGTGCCTCTTTTCTCATTTCCTTTGGATTGTAAATTCTAGCAGACAGAGTCCCTATGACTTTATCTTATTTTCAATAAATGGTCATTTCTTATAAATTTACTGCAACTCCTTATTGAAAGTTGTTGTTGAATGTGTTGAAGCAATAGGAATAAAGGTTCCTGTTCTTTTCTTCTTCCTATTATTATTATTGTTATTATTATTATTGTTGTTGTTTTTATTATTATTATTATTTTTATTGAGCTTATAATTCTCAAATACTTTTTAATCAACCATACAAAAAGGGTACCAAAGACGTGAAGTTATGGATTAGCTCCTTTTATTTACAATGCGGCTAAACTGTGAGCTGATCCGCTGTCCACTTCATGGCAGACAGTATCAGCTGTGGATTTCAGTCACAGATTTTCTGAAAAATCACCTGTACCCATTTTCTAAAAAGTGACATGTGAACATAGCCTAAAACTAATAGTAGAGTTATTCAGTGCAGTCGTTTCTACAAAACAGAATCTACATATTGTCATTTCTTACACAAATGATACGATGAATGGCTGCCCTAGGGGGATCAGACACAATGGAGTTTTTCTGCCACAAACGTAATCGCAAATCTACTATAAAATTTGCAAGTGTCACATATGGATATTGCTGCAGATTTTGCTGCAGATTTTCATTGCAAATGGTGAAATCTGATGATATTGATGATGATGATGATGATAATGACGGCGAAGTGTAATACATCTAGCTTGTCTTGAAATCTAGAAAGATGTGTCCTCACTATCCTAATCAGTTAAAAATGAACTTAATTTAAAAAAAAAAAAAAAAAAGTTAAGGCCACCTGCACCAATGAACCTATATAGAATGAGGTATAGTCAAAGATTAATACTGTGTTTTTACGTGAACATAACATCAAGGTACCTAAACAAAAGACAATATATGTATATATTTGGGGGCTGCTAATAGAGGGAGGCAACCCGTTCGCCAGTCCCGATAACAACTTTAACAGTATATAAAAAATACGATAAAAAACACGATTGCGCTCCTATATACTCCTATATACATCTCAATAATAGTAATATTAAATTAAAATCAAATATAATAAACTGCAAATGATCTCTGTATCAGATCAAATATTAAAACTAATGCTCCTATCATGTGAGCAACCAAGTATATGAGCTATGTATACATCACACATCGTGGATGGTAGGATTCACAAATAAGAAACAACTTAAATGGCAATAGGGTTCAATAGTAGACATAACCAGACCGACATTGTGTCCTGTCCGCTTGTGAGTAAATCTCAATAACTAGAATTCTTTCCCATCAGTTGCGTTCAGAGCAGGTGATCCTGTATGGAGATTTCTATCCAGAAAGTGTCGAATAGACTATTAAAAAATAATTGCACTGTACTTGGAGTAGTGCATACGCTTCAGCTGGTAGCATTCCACATGTATAGTGGTAGTGAGGCTTTGCTTCATGACGTCATAAAGCAAAGTTATAGTGTCCAACATAGGACATAGCATCCAGCATATGACCTGTTTCGGAAAATAAAATGGTTTCCTTCATCAGGGATCCCTGATGAAGGAAACCATTTTGTTTGCCGAAATGTGTCGGATACCACTATACATGTGGAATGCTAGTGGCCTGAGCCTATCCGCAACTCCAAGCATAGTGCAATTATTTTTTCATGGTCTATTCCATTTGATGACATTTTCTGGAGAGAATTTTCTATACAGGATTACCTGATCTGAACAGTAACCGATGAAAAAGGATTCTTGTTATTGAGACTCACTGAGAAGAATAATCACTGCCAAAAGTCAAATGTAGCACTCATGTTAACTCAATAAATAAGGAACATGATGATAATGATGACAACAGTGTAATAGTCTATGTCCAACTTGTGTATGTATTAGGCTTCGTTCACATTTGCGTCAGAGCTCCATTCAGGCGTTGCGTCTGAGCTTTCCGTCAGGGGGAACTCATGAACAGAATACAAACTAAAACAAATGGAAACCATAGGTTTCCGTTTGCATTACCATTGCTTTCAATGGTGACGGATACAGTGCAAATGGTTTCCGTTTGTCTCCGTTGTGCAAGGGTTCCGTCGTTTTGACGGAAGCAATATCGTAGTCGACTAAGGTATTGCTTCTGTTTGTTTCAGTCAGGGTTCCGTTCATGGGTTCCACTGACAGAAAGTTTCGACGGAATGTCTGAACGGAGCCCTGACGCAGATGTGAACAAAGCCTAAATTGATAAAATATTAATATGCCTTGAATGAAAACATAACAAAATCCACTGTAAAAATCTGTGCTAAATACACAACATAATAGGCATGCTGCAGATTATTGATTTGTGCTGAAAAGAACAGATGTTTGTGCCTCACTATACACTTTCAAAAATGAAGAAGGTGTGGCTTCTTGAAAAGAGGCTTAAAATGCATTGACATACACCAAAATTTTGGCACAAAAAACTGGCATAAACTACGTCAAACAAGAGGTGGTGTAAGGAGGAGAAAAGTGTCTAGCAAGTCTAGATAGATGCACAAAATTTATCATACAGCGTGCACCATTGTGATAAATGTGGCACATCTTCTGACTGCCTGGTCTAAGTTTGTCTAAAGGTTAGATACAGGGACATATCTAAAGGCTCATGGTCCTCGATGCAAAAGTTCTTATTGCCCCCCCCCAGCAAACTTCTCATGGCCGACAGCCCGCAGCTTTCAGTTGCATCGCTGGGTCTCCTAAGTGACCTAACAATGCAGCACTAGCAGCCAGGGGCGTCACTTAGGTCTTAAAATGTCATGGGGAATAGCCTTAATACATATGTCGTCCCCCCCCCCCCCAAGAAAATGTGTGTGTGTGTGTGTATGGGAGACAGCATATCTATAGCACTCTGACCCCAAAAACTATGGATAGGATTAGATACAGTGGCTCAGCAGACAGTATCACACATGATTGCATTAGATATAGGGCCCAGTTCGCTGATATTGCGTCTCCAGCGCTGGACCCAGGAAAGGTAAGAATAATAATTATTTTGCTTCTTTATGTGTTACTAATTATTTTTGTGTGTTTGTATTTTTTTACAGGTTTGGTCATTGGATTACGTCAGATTCGAGGATTACTTCAATGACAGCGTTTTTTTTATTCTCAATAAAATGGTTAATGAGGGTTGTGTGGGTATTTTTATTTCAATAAAATATTTTTTCTATGTCCTTTTATTGTATTTTTTTTAAAACTTTATTATTACCACCTTAGTAATAGCTGCTGGCTGATTGACAGTGTCCATTACTAAGGCGGGTCTTAATGTTATGCCGGTACAGAGAATAACACTAACCCCCATTATTATTCCGGTACCGACTGCCACCAGGGGTACTGGGAAGAGCTGGGTACGAACCAGTGCATGACCATCTGTAGTGATGGTCAGGCACTGGGGCGGCCGCAGGCTGGTAGTATTAGTCCCTTCCCACCCTGCTAATGCTAGGCTGCTGCTGTTGTGCTGTATCTGGCTTGTTATGAAAATTGGAGGGGGCCCCACATCGTTCTTTCCAATTTTTTGTATTTTTTTTTAAATGACGTGGGTTTTTCAT
This sequence comes from Rhinoderma darwinii, assembly GCF_050947455.1. Classification (NCBI taxonomy): domain Eukaryota; kingdom Metazoa; phylum Chordata; class Amphibia; order Anura; family Rhinodermatidae; genus Rhinoderma; species Rhinoderma darwinii. Next base: position 83,457,478 of record NC_134689.1, read on the forward strand.
AACCAGCCAGACACAATAAAGCAGCAGCAGGCTAGCATTACGAGGGGGGGGGGGGCATTTTTATAGCCTTTCCCAGCCTGATACCAGCCCGCGGCCGCCCCAGTATCCGACCATCACTACAGATGGTCAAGTACTGGATCGTACCCGGCTCTTCCCGGCACCCCTGGTGGCTGTGGGTACCAGGGTAACAATGGGGGTTAGTGTTAGCCTCTGCAACAGGTAACACTAAGCCCTGCCTTAGTAAAGGATGCTGTCAATCAGCTGGCGGCTATTACTAAGACGGTAGTAAGAAAGTTTAAAAAAACACAGACATAGAAAAAATATTTTATTCAAATAAAAAAAAAACACACAACCCTCATTAACCATTTTATTGATAATCAAAAAAGCCGTCATCGAAGTAGTCCTCGAATCCAACGTAGTCCAACGACCGAATATGTAAAAAAACACAAACATAAAAAAACGATTAGTAACACATGTGGTAGGCTTAGATACAGGGCCCATGAATGATACTGTCTGTTGGACCCTGTATCTAAGCCTACCACAAGGTAGGCTTAGATACAGGGTCCAGCAGACAGTAATCTTTTACAGTATAAGATTACTGTCTACTGGAGCCTTGTAGCTAAGCCTACCACGTGGTAGGCTTAGACACAGGGTCCAACAGACAGTATAACATATGGGCCCTGTATCTAAGTTTACCATGTGGTTATGTAAGATGCTTAGATACAGGGCCCCAGCAGTCAGTAATCTTATACAGTATAAGATTACGGTCTGCTGGGGCCCTGTATATATGCCTACCGTGTGGTAGGCTTATATACAGGGCCCATAAGACAGGATCACACATGGGCCCTGTATCTAAGCCTACCATGTGATTGGCTTAGATACAGGGCCCAGCAGACAGCATCACACAATCTGTGACACTGTCTTATGGGCCCTCTAAGCCTGCTACATCGTAGGCTTTAAGGGGTTGTCCAGTCACTAAACATTGATGGCCTATCCTCAGGTGTCCTTTTGGTGTCAGTGGTGTTTTTTTTTTTTAAACGTATCATGCTAAAGTTATGGCATTCTTGAAATGGGAGCTCACACATAATAAGACTGTAAGTAGTTCTCAAGAGGTATGTTACCTATACAAAACAATGTGTGGTGCGCGTGCATGGTTCAGAAAGTAAAACACTTTTTTGCTAGCAGCACAAAACTATAATTACAATAATACTGATACTCATAATATAAGGAATAAAGACATACAGATGTGTTCATCTTTACATTTTCTTGAAGTTATACAATTTATCATAATACCAATTCAAAACACCATCCAGCAGAAAAAAACCAAAACGTTAACATACAGGTTTTGTTACATAGGAGTCTATGGGCAGCGGATGGCCAACAAATAGCATACGTCTATGTTTTTTTTAACATGCGAGTCTATAGGTGATGGATGGCGTCCGTCAGAGGAATATGTTTTTTTAAAAGGTTTTTTTAACATATCGCGTGGAACATCTCTGGATATGTTGTGTTTAAAGATAAGTTAAGGAAGGCACATCTCTAATAAAAGAAATTAGACATATCGCACTGCCAAAGTTTCACAAATCTGCATATGCATAAGCATTTTCTGTTTACAGACATATTTAGTTATAACATCACATAACATATTTCATATATAAAGAATATGGTGATTCCCTACATACCCCATAGAGTCGAGAGTCATGTTATTACATTTTAAAAGACTTCACAGAGCTATACTGAAGTACACTAGCAGAAAGTAGATCTGATCTTGAATTCATTAGGTACATCAACTAACCCCTAATGTATTTTTCTATATGGGGTAAACACATCTAAGATGCAGTTGTCCGAAATCGACACATCATAAAATATAAAGTATGTAATGCCTTAATAAACTATAGTGGACATATTTTACCAATAGAGCAAATATTATTTCAACAAAAAACATTTTTTCATAACAACCTACAGTATACTGGTGGATCAAGGAGACCAAACACAAGCCATCTAACACAACATCAATTTTAAAAAAAATGCCACAAAGATTTATTACATGTATTTAAATTGGTTTCCAGTAAAAAAAATAAAGCATAAATAAATATCTCCTGGGCTACAAAAAAAAACCTGCAATGTTACAGCTGTAAAAATATTATGCAAAAATAGCGGAATAAGAAACACCCTTCATGTTTTACCATGTGATAGCCAGGGCCTTATACATAGTTGCAAAGTTCAGCTCACTATATCTTTGCTGTCTTACAAAAGCACCAACAGGAAAAACATCTTCAAAGCAGAGAATATTCTCATGAATACTTTCCTTCTAATGTAAAGTATCAGAATTTTATATTTCATACACCATCAAATCAAAGAGCCTTGAACATATCTACAATTGGCCATAATTCATTCACTTCAGAGTAGCAGTGACTTTATGCTAGCTCCCTTCCCAAATAGGAGTCTGTATAATAAAATGTTTAATTACGACAAGCAAAGCAAGATATTGTGATTCTGTTTTAGGCTTCATTCACATTTGCGTCGGGACTCCGGTCAGGCTTTCCATTGGACCTTTCCGTCAGGGGAACCCGTGAACGGAATCCAAACTGAAACAAACGAAACCATAGGTTTCCGATTGCATCACCATTGATTTCAATGGTGACGGATCCGGTGCAAATAGTTTCTGTTTGTCACCGCTGTGTAAGGGTTCCGTTTTTTTGACGGAATAAATAGCACAGTATGGTATTGATTCCGTCAAAATAACGGAACCCTTACACAACGGTGACAAACAGAAACTATTTGCACTGGATCCATCACCATTAAAATCAGTGGTGATGCAAACGGAATCCTATGTTTTCCATTTGTTTCAGTTTGGATTCCGTTCATGGGTTGCCCTGATGCAAAGGTCCGACGGAAAGCCTGAACGGAGTCCCGACGCAGATGTGAACGAAGCCTTATTACATTTATTCTTAAATAGATTTATCAATAAGATTTAGCCAAGTTAAAGTGTAAAGTATGAAACCAAGAAAGAACATTAAACTATAAAGCAGCCATTGACTATCACTACAGTCAGGCATAGCAACAAAAGTTGGGAAGAAACTTCTGGGTCCTCCAAACATTTCCGCATTTTTTTTCTTCTGAAGTATTGTAAATACAATGACATTGAAACTGTATGATTTATTCTTAGATTGTACTAAAAGAATGCACATTTAATAGGGATTACAGTTAAGCTCTAAATAGAACGCTGAAAGAAAACCGAAAAACCAAAATATTTCATTTGTTTGGGTGGATTGTAGGAACTGTTTGCCTCAATCAATAACATCTTAGTTAACAGAATTTTTACAACTGTAAACAGAATCGATTTGTTTTTAACAGCATCAACTTGTCATTATCTATTGATTATTTTATCCTACCTGCAGCAAAGTGTTATACAGTTAAACTGGCTGTCATTGGGTTGTTGTCCTAATGAATTAATACATGGGAGTTTTACTACTTTTTCAAATGTGTATATATATCTATCTATATCTATCTATCTATCTATCTATCTATCTATCTATCTATCTATCTATCTATCTATCTATCTATCTATCTCATATCTATCTATCTATCTATCTATCTATCTATCTATCTATCTATCTATCTATCTATCTCATATCTATCTATCTATCTATCTATCTATCTATCTATCTATCTATCTATCTATCTATCTATCTATCTATCTATCTATCTATCTGTCTATCTATCTATCTATCTATCTAATATCTATCTATCTGTCTATCTATCTATCTATCTATCTATCTATCTATCTATCTATCTATCTATCATCTATCTAATATCTATCTATCTATCTATCTATCTATCTATCTATCTATCTATCTATCTATCTATCTATCTATCTATCTATCTATCTATCTATCTATCTATCTCATGTCTATCTATCTATCTATCTATCTATCTATCTATCTATCTATCTATCTATCTATCTATCTATCTATCTATCTATCTCATGTCTATCTATCTATCTATCTATCTATCTATCTATCTATCTATCTATCTATCTATCTATCTATCTATCTATCTATCTGTCTATCTATCTGTCTATCTATCTATCTATCTATCTATCTATCTATCTATCTATCTATCTATCTATCTATCTATCTAATATCTATCTATCTATCTATCTGTCTATCTATCTATCTATCTATCTATCTATCTATCTATCTATCTATCTATCTATCTATCTATCTATCATCTATCTAATATCTATCTATCTATCTATCTATCTATCTATCTATCTATCTATCTATCTATCTATCTATCTATCTATCTATCTATCTATCTATCTGTCTATCTATCTATCTATCTATCTATCTATCTATCTATCTATCTATCTATCTATCTATCTATCTATCTATCTATCTATCTATCTATCATCTATCTATATATATATATATATATACACAAAAACTTTATCCTACATTGAAGAGTTTCTAACTTTATTAACCCTTAAAGGCCAATTAGACAAATTACTTAAACCTAATACAATTCTCAGAAACCTTAAGCAATACATCAACACATTGTTCTTCTCCACATTCCAAGCCTTGAATGTATTACAATTTAGCAGCTCAGTCATAATGGACATGAGGGTATGAGATGCACTAAAGCACTTATATATTTATTATCATTTCCAAACAGTAATGTGTCCA